>NW_004955539.1:2362567-2408214 GCF_000276665.1 Chinchilla lanigera | reverse complement strand
TTTTTTGGTTTTTCTCCGGTACCGGGAACCGAACTCACGACGTTGCGCTTGCCAGGCAGGCACTTTGCCGCTGAGCTAAATCCCCAGCCCCCACAGTTCTTTTTAAATACACACTAGCTAAACTTGAATTTTTTCTGGGTGAGAACCCCTATGTGTTGCTTTTTAAAAGTACTTTAGCTGCTTTTATGCTTATTAATTACTTTACTGTGGCATAATTTTCTTTAATTATTTTACATAGTGCCTAGGAATGAATATGCATCTTAATTTTTTCAAGTATAAAAGAATTCAAGGAATAAATTTTCCTTGGAATACAATTATGCTCATATAACATAGATTTCAATATGTAGTATTTCAGTTATGTTATTTTCTTATAGTTTTCTAGAGAACATTTTTGTTTTCCCTATTTTACTTGAAAATTACTTAGAAAGGTTTCTGGCTACTGCCTATTTTCAGAATTAGAAATGATTTGTGTTTAATTTTTGAAGGTAGAATATAACTGAATGAATTCTTCTGAGTCATTATCTTTACATGTTAATATAAATTTGTCTATAGTCATGAAATTCTTCATATTATCAAATATTTATAATATTATGATTGCGACTCTGACACTGTACTAGTTTCTAGTGATAAATACAGAGGAAAAATATTTTGCTTTTGGCTTCAAGGAATTTACAACATTGAGCAAGTCCATTTCCTTAAAACAACAGGAATGAGATGGGTAATCACACTGTATTCTTGTACATAGCAGTTCAGTGGGTTACAACTGAAGGTCAGTCTTTGCACCTGAGAAGTAATCATCTAAGCACTTCATAAACATGGCAGATGATAAAGACTTTGAGAGGATTGATCAGTAATAATAGGTAGATTATGTTTTGGCTGTAAGCAGTTCAAATATATGAGCAACCACTCTGAAATTCAGTCATTTTGTAGAGGAGCTCTTCTGGTCTATGTGATCTTTTGCCCAGTGTTCTTCTTCCTACATCATTGTGTCTCCCACGGAGATAATATTTCATCCCCTTGTGTTCCTCACCTTGTTTTTCTGTCCTTATTGTCTACCCCAAATTTATGAATATAACCATATGGAACACTTTCTAAAAGACATACACACGTATCATCATGATAGCTTCTTCAACTTAACTTCATACTCCCTAGTTCTTTCCCTCTTTATACCTTTAATTTTCCATCAAACTGTTTACTGGAAGTCAGAAACTTCTGTCTCCCTTTCTCCCTTACTCCCAGCATGACACACTCGAGATCCCAATTGCCTTTCCCAATTCACTTTAAAATGATTCTCATTCTTAGGATTGGCAGAAACTGATTTCACTAAGGTCATTACTCACCACTTACTTTCCCAATCAAATGGATATCTCTCATCAGTCTTACTTTGCGGATATGTAATAATATTACAATCACATGTGCTCAAATAATATTTCAATTGAAATTATTTGTTTGCATGTTTTTCTGCTACTATACTCTAAAACTGTGAGCAAAAGGGATATTACATCATAATGATTAGTTCAGACATACTCCTTAGACCAGTGCATAGTTCATAGCACATACTAAAAGAATGAGTCAACCTAGTTATAGCAATAGTTATTGTGATTTTTAAGCCTTCTGTGCAGATTTATGGTTTTGTATGTTGATGCATTTAGGCCAACTCTTTCCTCTTAACATCTTCATGCCCAATACATAGTAATTCTGATGACTCTATGTCCTGAGCTACTGCATGTATTCCTTTGACAGTGATAGGACATTTTTACATGTTAGTTCTGGAACCATGACAAGGCAGAACACCATGGAAGAGTGGACAGCAAAACAGCTCACCTCCTGGCATACAGGATGTGAGGGGAGTGGCTGAGGACAAGCTATAGTCCCCAAGGGGACACCACCAGCTACCCAATTCTTCTAGATAGGCTCCATCTCTAAAAGTTTGCACCATCACCCAATAGTTCCAACCAGCTGGGGACCAAAGATTTCCTATCTGAGCTTTTGGTGTTAACATTCAAGATGCAAACAGAAATACTGATATACTGATGTCTTACTCCATTCTAGTTTCTGTAACACCCTACCACAGACCAGCAGGTTTATCAACAATGGGAATTTACTTATCACAGTTTTAGAAGCCCAAAACGTGCATGATCCAGGCCCCAGCAGATTCACTGTCTGGTGAGGGCAATTTTTTGGATCCCACACTGCAATTTTTTTGTTGTATTCTCTCCTAGCAGGAGGGCAAAGGGGTCCCTCTGAGGCCTAGTTTATAAATGCATTTATCATGAGAACTCAGTCATCATAACTTGCCCTCCAAAGGCCTCATCTCTTTACTCATAACACACAGACACTCAGATCATAGCAACTGATACACATGTTTGAATCAATTCCTCATCTGCAATGAATTTGTGTTATGAGTAAGGAATCAAAACTCTTACTGTTGTAGTCCTTTAGAATTAATGATATTTTCTACTGTAAGATTTTGAAAATTTCAGTGCTCTTGTTGTAGAGGACTTTCAATTACTTGGTTAGGTTAATTCCAAAACATTTAATTATTCTTGATGGTACTATAAATGGTCTTATTTTCCCAATTTTTTTCTTAATGAATTCATTATTGTTGTTCAGGAGCACTCTTGATCTCTGTGTGTTGCTTTTATATCTTGCTCTATTGCTGAATTTGGTTACTAATTCTAGAAGTCCTTTGGTGGAATTTTTTGTGTCTTCTAAGCAGAGGATCATGATACCTGAAAAAAATGATAATTCGACTTCTTCCTTCCTTATACTTATCACATTTCTTTTTTTCTCTTGTCCTATGCTAACAAAAAAATAAAAATTGAGAGAAAAAACAAGCAAGAAAAGTTTGAGTTGAGACAAATGATGACTCCCTATGTGTAATGTGTGATGTGTAATGCATGTGTTTTATCTGTCTCAGTGATAAAAAATTTACACCCAAGAGAAAAATATGCTTCCTCTCAATTCCACTTCCATCGACCCAACTTAGAACTCAGTTGGCTCACTGTCACAGTGTGTAAAATATATGACTAACATAAAATATTGTTACAGTCATCCTTTTTTCTTGAGTATAATCTTAGAAATTTCGCAAGACTGTTCTGATGAATTCTGCTACTATATGAATTAGGTACTCCCTGGGTTTTGTGCGTGTGTGTGTGTGTGTGTGTGTGTGTGTGTGAGAGAGAGAGAGAGAGAGAGAGAGAGAGAGAGAGAGAGAGAAAGAGAGAGACAGAGACACATAAGGACAGAGAGGTAGACAGAAACAGACTCAGAGACAGAGACAGAGACAGACAGAAGAGAGAGAATCTCTTTGTGCAAAAAGGACTTTGATTTCCTCCAGAGTTTTACAGGACAGAGTTTTCATTTACATCATTTTCTTTCCTCCGAAGCAACTAGCATGTGGAAGCAAAATCTTCCACAGATAGAAATAAATTTTACCATTATTACAGATTTGACAAATTCAATTATTGTTTTAAAAATCAGTGTGAGTTCCTTTGTTTCCTAAATTTTAGGAGTTTAGCACAGTTTCAGATTTCAAGGTTAATAGATATATTTATCTTTCTAGAATTCTTTCTGTTTTCAATAATCAACAACTGGCTTGACTTATCTTTAAGATTTACCATGACCTTATTAGGAAGCTAATATTTCCTGTATTTAGCCCCAGTTGTACTATCAGCTGTGTATTTTACATTATCTTCAATTTCCAACAGTGAGGGGGCTGTCTGTGACCAGGATTAATTTTTGTATATGTAGTTATCATCTTTTCTGTTCTAAACTCTTATAAGAGATAAGGTTGTTCAAGATATTAAACTGGGATACCACAATCTAAAGGTAAGAAAAGACTTTTAATTGCTTAAAGTGCAGTTGCTATATTAAAAAATATAGTCCATTTGGTGGCTCCCAGTTATCACTGAATTGATTAGTCTGATGCACCACGGTAAACAGCATAGGCATAACGTGTTTACTTAGACTTCTAGCCTCAAAATCAGAGTGAAGAAAGAAGACATTTGAAACATAAGTACAAATATATGATTCATTCATTGATTGTACTGGTCTATATGTGCTAATGTATGTTTTCATATATCTCTATATATTTCAGCTTATGCAGTGCTTCAAGACAGATATATTTTGATATTTCAAGGTTGTGCTTTTCTTTATTTGAGAAGTCTTCCTTTCTGAAGATAGATATACATACAGAAATATTTATATCTATATCTATGATATATACATATCTATCTATCTATCTATCTATCTATGCCTATCTATTTATCTTTCTGGACAGGTAGATACTTGTGTTGGGAAGTGAACCGAGGACCTCATGCGCATTAGGCAATGTTATACCATGGAGCTATTCTCCAAGCTCATAGACATACATTTTTGAAGCAAATTTTTATTACACTATGATATCTATTCAGAAAAGTGCAATACCCATTAGAGTAAAGCTCAAAGAATGCTTTTGTTTGCTATGCAGTACTGAGTATTGAACCCGGGATCTTCACACTGAGCTACATCCCCAGCCTTTTTTACTTTTTATTTCAAGACAGGCTCTCACTAATTTGCTAAGTTGCCCAGGCTGCACTCAAACTTATGATTCTCCTGCTTCAGCCTCTCAGAATGCTGGGATCACTGACTCATGTCATCACTCCCAGTGTAGAATAATTTCCTTAAAGAGAACGTACTCGTGAGACAGAATAGAAACAAGGTCATAAAGCAAAATTACCAGTTCCTAGAGTCATCCTTATATCAATAATTTTGTAATATGCTGATTTATGATATCCTGTGTTATGGATTGAATGTAGGTGTTCCCCCAGAAACTTATAGGTTGAAATTCTAATTCCCAATATTAGAATACACGACCTTTGGTAAGGAATGAGATAATTAGATCAAAGCTGTCATGAATACTTCTATAGTATGAATGTTGATGTCCCCACTAAATTGACACTGTGTACTGAAAAAGTACTTAATGTAATAATATTAAGGTTGGGGTTTTGAAGGCAGTGATTTTGTCCGAGGAGTTTTGCTTTCATGGTCAGGGTTAACGCTTTTATAAAAGTGGTCCAAGAGGAATTTAGTCCCACCCACGCCTTCTGTCATCTCAGAGAAGAACACTCACCCTTGCTCTATGTGAGGACAAAGAAAGAATGTGCCATCTAGTATGTATGGACTTCCATACATACTAAATCTGCCATTACCTTGATTTGTCACCTTTCCAGGCTCCAGAACTGAGATGTGTACCGCCATTTCTAATGATTCTCAGGCCTTGGGATTTGAGTGAAATTATACCCCTAGCTTTCCTGATCCTCCACCTTGCTGATTGCAGAGTACAGGACTTTGCAGCTTGCAGAACTGCATGAGGCAATTCTTCATAATTTTATTTATAAATATATCTGTGCATCCTATTGTTTCCCTTCCTCTGGAAAACCCTAATGAAAGAGAGGCTGACTACCTTTGCACTTGCTTATTTAACATTTGTGGATCTACTTTAGTTAAATATCAGCTATCATTTCACAATTTTCTAATTTGATTTGTATATTTTTAATTTGGATGTTGATAGTACTTTATGGATTCAATATATGAATTATCTGTTGGACAAGTGGATTAGAGTAGTGCTCTCTCATTCTCTGTATCCCATTTTTTCCTGCATCTTAACAGGGTATCTTACAGAGCAAAGGTTCTAGAGTTTTATGAAATCTATTGTGTCAGTTTCACTATGCTTGCAGTGCCCCAATATGGTCTTCTCCTGTGTTTTCTATATGATAAAATCCATTCCTGTTAATTTCATATATTTTATTTTGTTAAATTTCACACTGGTTTCCTTTTAAAAATTTTTGTTAGAACATGGTTGCAGTACATAATGATTGCATTCATTGTGCGGAATCAGTATATGTGCCTAGTACATCCAAGTTCCCCTGTACCCCCATTTTGCCAGCATAAGATTCATTTATCTATCACAGAAGTCCTTATAAAGTTAATTTTCATACACACATATTGACAACCAGATTAATATATCAAAAATGTATTAAACACATAAGACAATTATCCTAAATCAACATAAACCTTTAGATACACTGTCCATGCTGGATTGCAGTGACATTTTTTCCTCACTCTTTTATCTTTATCTGTCTTTTATATTATACTTTATTTACATATTTAAAAATTTCTACTTTTAAAAATAAATTATAATGCTCTAATAAATCACTGACATTTTTTCGCTTATTTTCCTCTTTCTTTTTCTTTGTATTGTAATAAGTACAATCCTTTGGCTTTGTTACTTTGATTTTCTTTTCCTGCTTTGGGGTATGTGATCCTCTCTCAGAATAGAAGCAAGCTTTTGATGAAGGCAAGGCATTGATTATAAAAAAGTTACAAATTCCTTGTGATATTACAGCCCTGTGCATGTGCTTTCTAAGTTCTGGTAAGCAGAGAAGACATTCTGTTCCCTTTAATCTGAATATGGACTGATCTCAAAAGGAGTTTTGTTTCACTTTTTGTACTGCTGGGAAACTTCATGTCTGACACTGAGTAATGCAGGGTGTAGACTTTCAATTATATATGATAGAATGCTGAATTTTCAGCAGAAAGCCTGGCATATGAACTGGGGTACCTTCTCTGGCTAGTCCTGAACATTCCTCTTTATATCTTAGCACAAACAAACTTGAGAAAGCTTTTTATCACTTAGCAGAGGACTTTACCTTAGTTTTTTATCATCCTGCCTCTTGCCACTTCAGAATTCTGTAGATTTCTTAAAGATAAAAGGATATGCAAGCAATATTCATTTGTCTTTTGTGGATTGATGGTAAACCTTCCTGGTAGATACAGACATCAACCCACTATAAGTTCACCTCTCAGCGATTTTCTCTCTCACTTCCTGTTCCTTTAGTGATTTTCTAATTCTTTCAAGTATGAGGGTTCTTTTGTATTTTAGGTAGCACTTATAGTCTTTTTTGTCTGTAGGTGATTGTCTGCTTCAAGACAATTTATTCTTTTGTCTTGAGTTACTTTTAAAACATTGAAAAATGTTGCAATTAATTTTGTTTATAGTTCTATTGTGCACCTAGCTCCTGGGATAGTATTACATATTTTTAAATTTTTATTTTAAAGGAAGTAAGAAAAAAAGGAACAAAAGCAACATACCAACATTATAGATATAAACAAAACAAAGCAAGAACATTAAAAATGATACAGGGTTTCCAAACAAAGTGATAGAAATTTACAGTGGTTGTTATATTACATAGTGAATTTGCCAGGGAAATGTGCTCTTTTTAAACTCTCTGTAGCAAAAAATTATTCTATGGAATTTTTCAACGGAATTTTTTGTCCTTATGTGTGTAGTCCTATTGTTACTTCTATTTAATTTAAATTTCTACATACCAAGTGTAATTGAATGAGCAACAGAAAAGTTATTTATTTCCAAAGAGTTTGGAGCCATTTAACAAATGTCTGACTCAACTTTTGGGTGCTATTACACATAATTGAACTTTAACAATAATTTTGAACTAATAAATCTCTATATTATAATTCTCCATATTGATTATTGTAACTAATCTCTTGATTTATTTGTATTTTTTACAAAAGCTGAAGTTGTAGTTCAGTGGTGGAGCACCTACAGGTCATGCACAAATGCCTTGGTTTAGCTTGAACATGCATAAATAAGTACATGAATAAAATGAAGTTAAAAAGTTCTTTTAGAATAATCTGAGTAGCTTCACAAAATCCATTTTCAACAAACTAAGGAATAATGAAATAAGACCTGAAAATATACTTCACAAAAATTATATTTCAAAATAAGTTGAGTCTTTCTGACTAGTTATGTTTACAAAAGTGAGGTCTGGGGACAATTCCCTAAATAATTCCAATTTTCATGACTCTTTAGCTCCAATCCTTTCTACTGGTTATACATAATCTTCCAGTCTGGGGCTGGGGATTTAGCTCAACGGCATAGTGCCTGCCTGGCAAGCACAAGGTTGTGAATTCAATTCCCAGTACGGGTAGAATACCAAAACAAACAAAACAAAATAAAGCATAATCTTCCAATCTGTGTATGTTAGTAAAAAAAAAAAAAAAGAAAACCTTAAGTGATAAAATTTTATCTAAATATTTAAACTTTTTAAATAATGTCAAGAAACTGGTTGAATTTTTTTTTTTTATTATTACTCAGCTAAGTTATTCATAACAGCCATTTGTTTCAATGTCCAGATGAAGCTCATGACATTGTTGTTATGTCCTTTCAGGAGTCATACAGTTATTTCCTGGAGGAGTGAAATGTCTATCCATTTTTAAATATAGCAGATATTGCAAGTGGTCTGAAGTAGAATCTCAATCACTGACGATAACTAAGTAGATAGTAAAAACAATCTGAGCAATATGTCAACCAAACCAGAACTTAGAGGAAAGGTCTTCAACTGCTTAGTGATGAGGACATACACAAATATGTCCTTAGGCAGATTCATAGTTCTCCAACTGTAACAGCCGTTAGTAACACAAGGCTAAGTGCATAGCCTACCACACATATAAACTCTATGTTATATGTATCATTATACAAAACATAAGTACATACGGATATGTGGAACAGAGCCTATTGCTTCTAGGGCCATAATGAAAAAAGTACAGTATTAAAACAAGCACAAGATCAAGTGATATAATCACGAGGTGAGTTAAATGCAAGGGGAATGAGGATGCTCGCGGTGCAGCATAGTATATTATTTCTCAGTACTACTTTGTAAGTAGAAAGGATAAATTCTAAAATAATGCTAAAAGTATAGCAAATATGAAAACAAGTGTCAATGTCATTGATTAAGCATATGTACTGCACTTAATTGTGTGTGCTATATGCTCATAAGACTGGCAACACAGTACGCATCATAATACCAACATCATATAGCTGTGGATAATGTGGTGCTCCGGGACAGCATAAAGGCGACTATTTCAGTTGGCAGCAAGAAGTTTTCACTTCCATTATAAACTTTTGGAAGCATCATGATATGTGCTTCTGTCTTTGGCTGCAGTGTCATTATGTAGAGCATGATTGTACCAAGGGGGAAAAGTCATGATTACCCGAAGAGGTAGTTAAATGAAATGAATAATAAATAATTCATAATCTTAAGAGCACCACAAACATATAAGTGATGGTTACATTCCTCATGTTTGCTCTTTTACATTTTAAGGTTTTTATAAGTACATGTTTGCAGTGGACTTGATACTTCTACCTAACACATCTTTATTTTTTTTATCCCTTTCCCTTGCCCTCCCTTCTCCTTTCTTCCATCTCTTGATCCTCTTCTTATTTGAAAAAGATCTATTTCCCTACTTCCAATTATCTACCTTTTATTTTTCTCTTGGTGTATAATTTGTGTTTCTCATATAAGAGAAACCATGCAATCTTTAAGCTTGTATGTCTGATTTATTTCAGTTAGCATTATGGTCTCAAGGTTGTCATTCTTTATGACACTGTACTTCTCCACTGTGTATGAATACTGCACCTTCTTTGTCCATTCATCTGTGGATAGACGGATAGCCTGGGCTAAGATTTCGCTATTATGCGTTGTGCTGCTGAAACATGTGTATGCATTTATCACTGTAATATGAGATCTTTTATTCTTTTGGGAAGATACAAAGGAGAATAGCTGTGTCAAATGGAATAATTTTAATTTTAAAAAAATTCTCCATACTGATTTCATAGTAGTTTACAACCTTATCAGCAATACAGAGATGTTCTTTATTCCCTGCTGCCTTACTGCTGACCATTTTTTTCTGGGGTAAGGTGGAATCTGTGTCGTTTTAATTTCCATTTCTCTAATGCCCAACCATGTTGCTCATTGCTTCATGAATTGAATGGCCATTTGTAGTTGTTATGAGAAGTGTCTGTTAGTTTCATTGCCTATTTTTTGATTATGTCTTTTATTCTGGAGAGGGTCTAAATTTTGAGTTTTTAATATATACTAGATAATAGTTCTCTGTCCCAGAAATGCATGGAAAATATATTTTCACATTCTGTAGGTTGCCCTTTCACTTTAAGCATTTTTTTTGCTATGCAGAAGTTTTAAAATTTGATATGATCCCATTTGTTGATTCTTAGTACTAATTCCTATACAACTAAGTTTTTGCTCAGAAAGTCCTTGGCTACACTTGTGACTTCAAGAGTCTTGTCTGTTTTATCTTCCAGCTACATAAGTGTTTCTGTTTTAACTTTTAGATCTTTGATTCATTTTGGATTTAGTTTAGTATATGATATTACTTTTATATCCTTTACCTTAATTTTATTTTTTTATTTTAAAAAGAGTAGGGGCTGGGGATTTAGCTCAGCGGCAAAAGTGCCTGCCTGGCAAGCGCAAGGTCATGAGTTCAGTTCCCCGTACCGGAGAAAAACCAAAAAAAAAAAAATAAAAAATAAAAAGAGTAGTACATGAGAAACAAGAAAAAAATAAGTAGAATACTAGCAGCATACCAGTATCACGAACATAAACAAATCAAAGCAAGAACATTCAAAGTGATACAGGGTCTCAAGACAAAATAATACAAATCCACAGTGGTTGTTACATTACACATCGCTATCCTCAACTACATTGCTCAGGTTATCAGATGTAAGAATGAAAGATTGCTCAAACCATTAAAGAGAATAAGAAAATAATTCTTTAATAAAACATTAGAGATAATACAGAGTTTCACTAGACAGGATCTTTACCTTAATTTTAAATGGAAGGTTTTGGTTTGGATATGTGGAGACGCTTCATAATAGGCAAAAGTATAAGACAACATTTTTTAAAAAATTGTTTTGTTGGCCAGCAGTCTGTCTATTATCACCAAAGTACAGTTTAAATGTCCGTATTTGAGAACTTTGACCATATATTTATGTTCTATATTTTCTTGATTTTCCAAAAGATATTTGGCCATAGCCAGTACAGGAGATAACATAGTAGAACATGTTCTTTCGATTATTTTCAGCTAGACTCTGAACATCACTTTATATTTTCTATCATTGGAACAAAAACATCAACATGTTGTTGAACAGTAATTCGACGGACAATACCCCATGCTGTTCAAATGAGCCGCAAAACATCGAACAGGCTAAGAAAATGTAGTAAAGAAAATGCCAAGAATACCTTAGCATTAAACCACTATCAACTTTTAAATGCCTGCAAATTTTAATTTAATTTATTTATTTTTCATATTAATTTGTACAACCAACATGTACTATATATCATCTCTTGGGAAAATGAAAAAAACGATACATACTATTCATCTCTAAAAACTAAAAGAGAAAGGCAATCTCTTTTTTACTATTTTTCCCTACATAGTGTAGTTGTATAGTTTAAATAGAAGAATCTAGTTTTGTGTTAACATATTTTATGGCCTGACATAGAATTGTTCCCTGGTACTTTAAATAAAACATACATTAACAGAAGACTGAGTTAATGCAACAGCTCAATGCACTAATAGCATGAAGTTCTTACTTACAATGAACTTTATGTTTCATTCACATTATTGGAAATTAATAGACATCTAATTAAATACATTACTCAATGATATTGGGTGAATTAATATGTGATAAAATGAATATCTAGACATAAAATATTACGTTATTGATGGCAAAAATACAAGTGAATTCCTGGGTAATTATGGTGCCATCTAAAGTTCCTAGACTTGCAAATTTGGTCAAAAGAATGTATTTCATTTGATTGAAATCATCGTAGGTAATATTGATAAATCATTGCAAACAAATTTCATGAGTTTAATTAAGCATATTAATTAGTTGAAGAAACTAGTCAGATTGTTGGTTTAGCAATCGTGGACGTGAAACAAAGCATCATGTAAAATGTAAGCAATCCAATAACTGCATATAAGGAGACAGGCTAAAAGGGGGTCATTGCTGCGCTCAGAAGGAAGATCACCTTTATATGTGTGTGCATGTGTGTATGTGTGTGTGTGTGTGTCTATGTATGCAAACAGGAGGGTTGTTTGTTGTATGTGGGCATCACTTCTTCTTTAGTAATGATCACTATCATTTTTTCTTTAATCCCTTTATTGTATTTATATGAGAAAAACTAATTAACAGTTACATAATAATTCATTCAAGACAGTATATTGAAAATAATATTTTCTATTTAATAGCATTGTGGTGAAGATTAAATGAGTCAATACGTATGAAGTATTTGACGAGATTTTATAACACAAGAAAAAAATATTACTCTGACTTTTCATCATTCTTAAGCATGAAATCTTCATTATAAGGCAGGTCCTGTGTAAAGCATGGTAATTAAACTTAAAATGTAGTTTTGGCTACTGTTCTAGTGGAGTAAACAATATTCTGGGGCATCCAGACATTGAATTATGGTAACAATACCAAATTTTTATAAGTTTACCAGATTTCCTGCAATCACCAATACCCACCAGTTTACATCATTTTCTACATCTTTTTAGAATGCTGGGAGGGAGATTCCCATTAATCTTACCATGTGCTATGGACTCGACACGGTTTCAGTAAATCTGCCAAAGACTCATGTTTTTGAAGTTCATTGTCCATGTGAGAATGAGAGGGTTTGGGACATTTTCAGTGTTGGGGTTACAGACAGTTCCTGGCTCATTGTCGAGCTGACCTCAGAAAGTATTAAGATAGCTTTACAGTGTCTCCTGAACTGTCAGAATAAGAATTTATAACAGCAACTTTGATCTTTACATCACTCTTTGGCTTCCTACTACGAAGTGTCAGCTTGCCTCTTGTATTTCACTATGATAATAAAAAACAAAATACTGTACTGTTGTTCTAAGCACAACAACAAACATTTATTGAGTAAATTATTTGTTAAGGGCACTTTTCAGTTTATTATAGGATTCATAAAGATGATTAAGGCTTGCTTCTTAAACTCACACAGCTCGCAACCTCATGAGAGAGGGGCTGTCTTGTGTACAGTAGTCTAAGATAAGATAGAGTAGGGAAAACATATTTCTTCACTGCTTAGAAAAGTGTCTGGAACATAATACACATTCCATATTTTCTATTACTATTGATATTATTATTATTATCATTATTGTCATTCAGCAATACATAGCAGGAATTTAAGGTAATAAATCAGGTCCAGACTATAGAAAGATTTCTATGATGGGCTGAACCCAGTGCTTCTCATCACCACCGACACTCAGTCCATGGTCTTCCTGCCCTTATTCATCCACAACTTCTCCCTTGAACTGCTGCAATAATCTTCTCACTGAGCCCTCTGTGTATTCTTTCCCCACATGTCTGTTTAGAAACAGAATTATCTTTGAAATATAAATCACATAATATGGAGCCTATGCTCAAAATCTCTCATGACCCCAAATTTACATAGAAAGGATTAGAAATCTTGATGTGAAAACAGAAACGTGCCTTCAGAGCCTATGATGGGCTGTCTCCACAAGAAAAGAAACAGCCTACCTACTTCCAAAGGTCAATTCCTCCAATTTCTGCCCCATCCTCTACCACCTTTTAGGAACATTTTTACCCTTACTCTTCTACACATTGATACTTTACCCATATGCCATATATACTTCACAGTGATATATCAGTATGGATCAGCATTTTTCAACTTAGAAAAGTCATTATTTAAAAAAAAGAAAAGTCTTTGACCAATCCCCTCTACCTACTGTACCCTTGGATTATAACCCACAGATAAATTTCTGAAAAAATGGCTTATTCCTTCTTTTCATTTTATCCTTCAATGCTAAATTTCCCTTGGAAAATGCCTTGAGAGCTCATCTTTTCTATGTACAAATAAAATTCTTACTTTATATTATATTCTATAGTTTTAAGCTAGAAGCTATGGACTAAAATGTATAGTATTCTCTGATCTATACTCGAATCTTCACATTTGAATAATTCTATTATACTAGCCATTTTTCACATTTTCCTTTATTTTATGATGTTTTCATACCTTACAGAGCTTGCTGCCGACAGAATCAGTGTGCATAAGAGCTATCCAACAAAAGATAGCAAATGGCCAGGTTGGGAGCAGGTATTGCATGTGCAAAAAATCATTTCAATACCGATAGCTCCAATCTCCATTTTATCTCACTTTCATGCACCAGTTCAATATTCTCAATTCCTCAAATCACCTAGGGTCAACTAATAGAAAAGCTAAAGACAATTCACATATCCACAAGTCTTTCAAAATTTTCAGAGGCCATTTTGAACCTGTTTTTTCCACTGTTTCTCATTTTATGCTTCTTCATGTAAACCTCAATGAAGTCTATGGTTGGCTCCTGCCTTCTGCCACCTGATTAAAACTTGGCTTATGTAGTCCTGCTTAGCATAGGTAAATTGTTTAGAGAAACTTTAACTATAATACATTTTTTGCGAGTCTTGCTGTTGTCTCCTTCTGTGACTGCAAGAAGATAAACAAACCATATACTCTAGTAACAATCTTAGAACATGTGTGCACCCCCATATATCTTGTGTGCATATCTAACTTAATACATAAGTGTAGGTTAAATTTTCTTGTGTCAGCTTGGTTGGCTTAAAAGTCATGTATGATATTATTAAAGCACAGTCCTGGGTACATCTGTGTGGGTCAAGGAGGTGTGGCCTTGGGAGATATACCTGCTCTCTAGCTCCTTTCCTCTCTTCTGCTCCTTTCCTGTTCTGCTCCCAGGCTCTCCTGAACTAAGCAACTTTCCTCCACCGTGATCCTTGTTCATGGTATCTCTTCCTTGAAGCCTGTTGATCACAGAATGGCTTCCTTAAAACTATGGGCCAAATTAAATTTACCCTCTTTTAAATTGTTGGGTATTGTGATCCAGCAACAGGAAAACTGACTAATACAGTAGGCAATGGTCAATAGTCTAATAGAAGTAGATTGCAAAATGTCTGTAAGATTTTAGTGGGTTGTGCGCTGGAAGTGTATAACGTTTTCTTCTGTTTCTTTCCCTTGTCTCTCCTTCCTGCCTGCCATGGGTTTGTGGCTTTCTTCAGCGTGTGTTTCTGTTATGATGTTTCTGCCTTTGAGCAACCTGACTATGGACGAATCCTCTGAAATCGTGAGCCAGACTAAACCTTTGTATATCTAATTTGCAGATGTTGATTATTGTGTCCCAGTAATTGGGAAGCTAAGTCAATATCTAATATTGTAATGATCAGTTTTCTTTCTAATCTTTTTCTTTTTGTCCATATTCCTCATGTCAATACATAAAAATATTTTATTCTAATATACCTAATGGGAAAATGTTAATGTAATCCTAGGCTAAATTATCCTTTTTATATGTCAGGCACCATCAGTGTCCAAGGTGAATCTCCATCTTTTTTTTTTGGTAACAGGAATTGAACTCAGGACCTTGAGCTTGCCAGGCAGGTACTATGTCACTGAACTATATCCTCGGCTGCCAAGGTGTATCTCTAAACCAGATCTCAAATCTATTCAGACCTCTTGAATTTTTACAACTATCAACAAAGTGCGTGAAATATTTTACAGTATCTTATCATCTGGCTTCCTGTTTCTGCTGTTACTCCTATCATTGCAATCAGTTTTCCAGAGTTGCCTCATAATCTACTTTTCACAATAAGGTAAAATTTCATCTTGTTTTTCTGAGGTTGATGTAAATTTATTACATCGTATAATGATTAATGTTACCCCTTTCTTTATCCAAACTGACACGGTTTAAGACACAATAACTTCATTGTACTTAATATTCATTGAAATAATTTATTGTTACATGAAAATATTTTTTCTATTTAAAAACTTTGAAAATATATAAGTTCACAGAAGAAAAGAGAAACCTTTAAAATGAGTTCTATGATCACTGAAAATTTCTCTTTGAAGGCACATTTAGAACAAATGACTAAGTTGAGTGAATCTCAATATGCAGTGCCCTTTTGAATTGAGGATGCTGAATTTTCCCTAACAGAAATTTGCAGGAAAAGTAATACAGAGAAAAGAAATAAAATACAAAAATTCTTCAAATATCTAAGGATCTCCTAGGGCCTAAGGTCATTAACTAAATATTAAGCTGCACATGCACAGAAAGCAATTCTATAAGGGGAAATATAGAATAAATAAAAAGAAGCAGTATGCTGAACAATTTTTGGAACTCATACAAAGCTGAGAAATATTTTCAATAAGAAAGAAAAGACCTTTTTAGCACCAAAACCTTTAGTGAAGACAGCAGAATATCTAGGCACACGATGTAGATATACAATGACTTCATATATTTGAAGGATATCTTTCATTCATGTTAACTATACTTCAAAATGACCATCCAAAGATTGAGCTTGAAATAGAGATTTCATTTGACCCAGCTATTTCTCTCCTGGAGATTGTATTAAATGAGTTAAGGACATCATATTACAGTGATCCATGTATACCCATGCTTATAGCAGCACAACTCATAACAGCTAAACCTTGGAAGCAGCTTATCTGTCCATCAACAGATGAATGGGTAAAGAAAAGGAAGCATATATCCACAATGGAGAATTACTCATCCCTAAAGAAGGATACATTTGAGTTTTTCAGGGAAAAATGAGTGAACCTTGAAGTCATAATGTTAAATGAAATAAATGAGATATAAATGCTTCAATATTACATGGTTTCCCTTCTGCGAGGAAAGCAAAATATAAGTAAGTTAAAAGGCAAAATAAAGAAAAAAATGATAGGAAACAAGGAGACCGACATTGCAGAGGTGGCAAAGGGCTGTGGGGATGGGAAGACACAGGTGGGAGAGGTGGGAAGGGGAAGCAAAAGGGAAGAAGATACAATAAGTATATGTATTAATTCTGCACAGTGAATGTATTGAGTACCTGTCAGAAATATAAACTAATAAAAAAGGAGAGGAAAAATATTGAGCTGATATTCAAGTTTTTAAAGGATCTAAACTCCATCTAAAAACAATTAAAAACCCAGAAACCCTAACAGAGCAACATAATGTTCCAGAGCTAATTAGTAAATAGAAAAGTCAAACAAATGAAACAGATACAGAAATAGCAGTTATGATAGAAACAGTACACAAGGACTTTAAAATAGCTTTTTGAAAAATATGATCACAGATTTAAAGGAAATATAAATGGAAGAAAAAATCTTATTAACAGTCTAATAAGAATCAAATGCAATTGCTCTATCTGAAAAAGGCAAGAAGTAACAAAAAAGTTGACTGCTGAAAAATTAAAAATTTAAAACTATAGCAACAGATTCTATTCTCGCTAAAACAAACACAAAAACTGAAGAAGCAGAAGTACCTGAGGAACAGTCATTCCTTCGGAGCTTCATGAAATATGACTAAATGTAATATGATATTCAGCTTGAAATCCAAAGCACACCAATGACATTAGGTAAATCTGAAAAAGTGTGAATACATGGACTGCAGTTAGGCATTATACGTCAGTAGCGGCTAATTAGCTACATCTACCATTTGATGTAAGATGCTGGCAGTAAGAGAAACCACGTAATGTTCCAGAGTTTCTGTGTTATTTTGCTAAGTCTACTGCAAATATAAATCAATTTTAAAATAAGGAATGCAAATCAGTTTAAATTTTCATACAGAGTATAGGATAAATCATTTTATCTTCCCAATAAATTAGGCAAATCATTCACCAACATTAGGGAATTCATGAAAATATCGGAAAAGTGGAACTATTCATTGCTAAGGCAGGTTTGGGTTTTATAAATTGTTACGGGATTCCCTGCTTCTGGTGCTGCAGGAATTCCTGTACCTTTTCCTAGCACACTCTCTGACCTCATCGCCCCACCCACTTAGTTTCCCTAGCTAACTCCTACTCCTCCCTTTTGCAAAAAGATTTCACTTAATCAGATCTTCCCTGACACTCTCCAAACTCAAGCTGGTTTTTACTCCTTTAACCTACAAATTTTCAATTATATTTATTGCAACATTTGACTATGCACTTCTTACATCCTCAATGCCCAATTCATGTCTGAAAATACTTTTCTATAAATATGTTGTAAAGGAATTAATAAATGAAATCCCTCATGCTTGAGAACTCTATAAAGGCGTTTTTAATGGTGTAATGATTCATCCTTTTGTCTCACTTTAACAGAGTACGTGACACCTCCCCATAAAAGTAACAGAAATAACTGCTTTAAAGGTTATCTGGTTTCCCTCCTGCTCTTTTTTTTAAAAACACATACTTTTCAAGCAACATGGAGATCAATTGTATTGTGCTAAAGGAGAAGATTAAACAAATAATATTAAATAAGAAGCAATTCATGCCCTTGAAACCTCACAACTTTTTTCACCTAATGCAAGAAATATTGAATTGTAGCTATGATGTTTTCAGAAAGCTAAGAGATATTGTCTACCTTACATATATTTCACTATATTTTTCTTGTCACTAATTCCTACCAGATTTTCCTTCTTTTATCACATTTTTTAAATGTAGTAACTTATCAATATGATGATCTATGGGGAAACTCCTCTGAGGAAGTCGAGAAAGCATATAATCCAGGTGGAGCACACTGTAAATAAAGAGCGAATCCTGCCTTGATGGTTTGAGATGAACACTACTGGGAAGATTGTTCCAGGATTCAATCAAAATGGGTTTAGTCAGTGTATTTGATAGATTTAAAATAGTATAAACTGCTTTTGACACTCTTACAAGAGAAAAATAATTATTAAGGAAATGGCCTTTGAAATTAGAAAATATTAAAAGCAACTCAAGTTTTTCCCTGAGTCAACAATATTTTCTTAATTGCAGGCAATGACATATGTGAATATGAGTAACAGGAAAATATGGCTTGACTTTGCCGTACCACAAAACTGAAGAAACCAAGTAATTACTCATCCTGTTTCTCAGAGGCTTAATAGAAATTCTTGAATCAAAATTAGCATGTTGGAGATGAAGGGGCTGGGGATTTAGCTCAGTGGCACAGCGCCTGCCTGGCATGCGCGAGGTCGTGAGTTCGATTCCTGGTACTGGAGAAAAACAAAAAACAGAAAATAAAAAGTTGGAGAGGAAATTTTGGCTAACAATTTTGATAATGGGTAAGGAATATCTACATCCATCCATTTTTTCTCATCCCTGTCTCATCAATGATGTAAATTATTTCAATAAACCTCCTACTGCACCTTCTCTTATTATTCATTACAGATTATTTTCCACAGTGCAGGCCACATTGTCTTGTAGAAATATACGTCAGAGAATGGCTCTCTCTGTTGAAAATTTTCCATGCTTTCCCATTTCATTTAAAAACAAAAGAAAACTGAGAGTACACCCCCACAACAAAAACAACCTTCACGGTTCTTGATCTCAGTGAATTAATTTCTTAATACTTTCATTCCACTTTGACCATACTTGCCTCTGTCATTAAGTTAAAAAAATGTTTTTGGTGTACTTCTAGCTCACATCGTTTGTACTTACTGTTCTCTCTGCCAGGAATGTTCCTCTCCCGGATATCCTCATGACTTAGCTTCCTTGACAAAGTCTCATTTTTACTGAAAGCCATTGATTGAGGTCTTTCCAACTTAAAATATTGACAAATTCTACCCCCTAACTTTCTTTCTCACGTTTTTATTTTCTAGGGCATTTCTCTCACCTATCACATTACATGTATACTATATCTATTTGCTGTCTCCCTAAATAAAATATTAAATTTATAAGTATATTCCCTGCAATTAGAAGGCTACATGCTAATGACTGGTAGATAACTAAAATCTGTGAAACTCTTTGGTCCTTTCCAGTGCTAACTGGCAGAATGAATAATATTTTACATGCTTGTTTTGTTGATAGGATTGCACTGTTCTACATCATGTTAAATGTATAACCAGTTGTGTACTAGAAACTTTTAACATCTAACTCTCTGTTTAAAAAATACCCTAGTTTGGATCATTTGCTGAAGTCCGTGATGAATGTATTTCCACTCTTAACCCAGTGTTCAGATATCCACACAGTTGCCTCTCATGATCTGTTGTGAGCCATCGACTGCACAAACTAAGTCATTCCATGTACATAATCACCATAGAAGACAGCATTATTATTGTGACCATTTTCAGTGAGAAATTCAAGTATGCGTCATTCCTATCGTAAACTACCTTAAACAAAAATAAAGTTTCAAAATATGGAAATTTATAACTGTGGTGGATTAACGAATGGTCAACTTGCAACACTCTGCTGAATTGAATTAGCAAGGTTCTAGATGTGGAACCTGAGGATCTGGGTCCCCACCTGAGAAGTGTTGCCAACAGCATAGAAGGAGAACTGGGAGGGAAATGTTGTGCTGTTGATTTTCCTGGAGAATCTTGTCACTCTGGTTTTCCTGATATGAGCTTAACTATTACCATCTGAGGAGCTCAGGTTCTCACTGATGCTGAGAATGGCCTTGTTTCTCTTTGGGGGAGTTCTGATCCTTCAGTGTTGCTTCCTGGCTCCAGTGAAGATCCCTTAGCCTGGAGACACAGATTCTTCACTCCACTGGCACAAACTTTCTACCTTCTACCACCAACGTTTGGGCCTTCCTAGTGCAGATGCTTGATACAGACTTGCATGAGACATTGTTGTGGGCTTTAGGCCTGTAGTTGGACTCCTGGAAGACATCACGATGGGCTCTAGGTCTTCAACTGGACTTGTGCACAACATTGCCATGGGATCCAGACCCTCAGTTGGAGTCTTTGGGTATCTAATGTGTGGCCATTTCTCTTGCACCCATCTGCATTTGATATTTTTGGGTGAATATTTCCTGTCTCCCTTAATGTAACATTATGAACAATCCTATAAATTATGTATCCTGTATTAAATCTACTTCCTTGCAAACCCTGACTGTGACATTAAGCATGTGTAGTATGTATATTCTTTGTTAGACACTAGTCTATATTTTTTAACAGTGTGAATAATGAGTGTTATCACTTTCTAAAGCTTCAGGCCAATGCTGTGTGCTATGTTGAGGCTTCTCTTCAGTGTACCAAAATTATCTGTTCAATTAAGGAAAACCACCAAAGGGGTGCTCAGATTGAGACAGTACCATGGGAACCAGCTTGAGTTACATTAGTAACAACTACAGGTAGGAAAAAATCATGTTTTCTGGTTTCTAGTTGTTATACCTGCTTCATGTGTTTGTAAACCCACAGGGAGATTCATTGCTAAAACCAGGACACTATTGAACTAGGAATAGAATAATGAAGACCCCATATTCGTTTTCATAAAAATTAAATATTTAATGGGATGCATTATTGTTTTGCAAAGGTATCATAACCCTTAGTTAGAATCCAGTGATTTTGTTAGATGCTACAGGGACTTTTTTTATTGTAGTCATTACAAACAGCTAACAAATCAATGACTGTCTCTAAAAAAAGTCTTTCTTTCAATATCATTAACTTAACCTGTTTGAAAATCCTTACTAGGAATTCCTTTAATAAAACCACAAGTTACATGGATTAAATAAACTTGCCCTTTTGATTGTAAAGCTGAAAATAGACATTGATTACTATATCAGATTAATGAAATGAAAAATTTAATGGAGGAGGACATTTGCTTTTCCAAAGGACTAAGTAAAAGCACATTTACTGTGCATGTTTTATTAAAAGAATATATTTAAAATAGCTTTGCATCGAATTTGCTTAAAACTAAGCATATCACATTCAGTATTACAGAGTGCAGAAAATATTTCATACTATTTTAAATATTGACTCTTGTAGATGCATAGTAGCAATTTCTGGAATAATGTGATTCTGCAAATTTTGTGTTAAGAGGAGTAAGTATTTGCGAATATCATCTAGTGAACCCAGGCATTAAAAATAAAACAATGACCATGAGCAACTACTTTCAGGAAAACAACATGTAATGCGTTAGCTTTTGTTATTCTCCTATTATTTTGTTATGAAAGCTTGTTTTAGCTTTTTTCCATAAAATAAAAATAATAAAAGTGTAGTTATGTTGAAACATAGGAATGAAATATTAAGAAAAAATATGAATTTTAACAACTATAATGTGCAGACATGGCATATTTTTATTACAGTCTATGGGTGTTGTAAAAACTCATGAGTTGTAGCTTTCGTACAGAAAAATTTATGAACCAGCTGCAAGAAAAAACTTGAATGTTAACTGTGTTTCTTAGAAATAGATTTTTAGTCCTTTGCCTTGACCTACTGGATCCATACACACTGGCAAGATTCTTCAAAGGTGAGATTCAAGGAATTGATGATGCTAGTATTCAAAACAATGGAGTAACTCATTATTTTTACATATTAATTTCATGTATTCAAATGTATTAAACATTTACTGTATTTTTTTTTTTTTTTTTTTTTTTGGTTTTTCTCCGGTACCGGGAACCGAACTCACGACCTTGCGCTTGCCAGGCAGGCGCTTTTGCCGCTGAGCTAAATCCCCAGCCCCAACATTTACTGTATTTATTCCTTGAAATCATAAAAATAACTAGTGTAACATTTTAATTGTGCAAAGGTTTTTATTTGTAGAAAAGAAAATATTGCAGAATAAACATTAAATTCAATTCATTACACATGTTAGTGAAGTATTAAAAGAAATAAGGAAAGGATTGAGGCATAGGAAAATTATTTTTTGCATGCCAGTATTTTAAAGGCATAAGATATAATTATCTTCACAAATAAATTCAATCTACATAAACATGGAAGATGTAACTGTAATAAACTTCTCAGTAATCCTATTTCTGTTTATGAATATTTTAGTGAACTTTGAATGCTAATGAATCTGTGAATTTGAAAAACATGTTTGATCAAACTACCAAATCATATATTTTGCAATACTTGTTTATATAGTTGAAATTAAGAGGGAAAGCCTAGAAAATATTCTTAGTATAATGTCATCTACTACTGTAAAAAATAGGGATAGTTTTTCAGACACTGGCATTTGGGATCTACACTGGAGGTGAAAGGACTGGGAAAAAATGTGGTGTAGGGAGCAGCTGAGCTGGAGATATACCACACCTTCAGGGCTCGAGCAAGGCCGGCCCCAAGAATGCTCAGAGCCAGAGGCAAGCCATGAACAAGTTGTTGGGACTAGAGCAAAGCTAGCCCAGCAGGTGTCTGGCTTTGGTATTTCTCCCCTTTAACTACAGCACAGATAGCTCTGAGAATGTTTCCCTTTCAGTGTTCTCAGCATTGAGACTTTGCACTTTTGACTCTGCTGCACTTTCCCCCTTTGTACTGTGTATAAATAAAGATGTGGATTGCACTGGGTTTTCACTGCCTCTCCATCACAGGAGTCAGGTCTCACCCAGTCCGAGCTTTCCTTTTAGTGTTTGTAGAGATTGTTCTTAATCTCCCATCACCCCCTCTTAGGACTTCACTGATCACATGGGTCACGGCAAAGAGGAATCAAGATATATCATATACAGATATATATTTCCTTCGATGAATATGATCATCAGGTATACCTAAATTTTACCAATAAAATTGGTGAAATAAAATAATAAAAATAAATTACTGCTACTACTAATAATAATACATGAAAGTTTATAAAAAGGAACAACATTTTCTTGGTGACGTGGTATATAACATTTTGGATAACACTTGGAATACATTATTGGATTTTGAGAACCATGAAATAATGAAGGGCCTATGGAAAGCTTTAGAAAAAGTCACATTCATGGTTCTCAGGGTAATGTGCTATGTGTTACAAAAAACTTTATTTAACTTTTAATATGATTCAAAAGTGAAATTAATTAGCATTCAGAGAACTCATTAAAACAAACTTCATGAAATTTTTTCCAGTCAAAATTCACTGTAAAATTTTCATTATGTGTGGAATAAAAATTTGACATAGAAGAATTATGATTTTGCCATAAATTGGCATATTTCCTAGTTTAGAAAGCAAGAGAACCTGTGTACAAAAAAACCTGTGTCCTACTTCTATCAAAGACTGAACTAATCATAATCCTTCAGCATAAACAAGAGTCAGGGTGATTTCAATTTGAATTACAACTTTGTTTTGGGAACATTATAAAAGACTAAAATAAGATGTTTGCATTTATGTCCCTCAATTTCTATAATGACAAAGAGAGAAAATACTGTATTATTCATCTTCCTTCCACACGAGCTGTGAAGATTGATATGTGCCTCAGATGCAGACATGTGAAAGCAGAATTCAATAACATGAAAACATTTGTTTTGGGATTAGAACCCAAAATGATTTATTATGTCAATCTGGCACAGTATGTGTAATGTGAAAATGGAGTTAGAAAAAATAGATTTAAGGTGGAAGATGCTAAAAATTTAAATGACTTTATAACTGTGTAAACTTAACTAGGATGCATGTGTATTAAATTGCTCTAATAATTCCTGTTGGTTGAAGGGCAATAAGTTTTTTGAGTGTGTGAAAAAACAATATTTCTAATGTGGGATGTCATCCTGCAGTCCATCTTTTGCCCTTTTTCCTTACGTTCATTAAATTTTGTAAATATTATTGGTATTCCAGGACTCTACACCATATTATTAGTCTACTACTCCTTAGTTTGAACACAATATGATTAAAGATTTTTCTATAATGAGTGCTGAGATATATCAAAAAATTATGAAAGATGGTACATCTGCCCACAGGATTTTCATATTTGCTGACAATAAGATTGGGCCACTTAAACTTTTAAGCAGGTAAAACAATCCCGAACACAATGTAAAATCAATTTCTCTTTTATTTTTTATAGACCATACTACCTAAGCCAAATATCAGAAATGAAAGTTACAGAAAAAAAATAGACACAGAATATGGTGACTCCTCTTTTGGCGTTAGATTTCCTTTGCAAAGTAGAAGGGATATGTTCCAGCCAAATTTTTGGAAAATGAATTTATGTTAAGTGAATATTCTTCCCAGTGTACCTTTAATACCAAATTAAAAATTTATTCAGCTAGTTATAAAACAAAGCCTTATTGACTGCCTAACAGCATTCTTAGGCATGCAGGAATATTTGAGAGATGTATTTGGATACAACATTACTTTTTGATAATGAGTCAATGGTTATGTTGTACATATCAATACTTATGAATTTCTAGGTACTTAGAGGTAAATTGAATGCTAATATTTTTCTTTGTAATTTTTACCCTACAATTTAGTTCACAAATACACATCCTGGCAAGACAAAGAATAATGTCCTAAATTGAAAAGAAATCAAGAAGGCAAAAACTTTTGAGAATAAAAGTTCATCCAGTTATGGTGCCACATGATTTTCACCCCAGCAATTGGGAGGCTGAGACAGGAGAATCACCACTAGCTCAAGGCCAGTCTGGGCTACATAGTGAGTTCAAGGCCTACCCAAACTACATTGAGAGACCCTGTTTCTAAAAGAAAAAAGGAAAAAAGTTAAATACAGGATAGTTCCAGTGATCTTTTAATAAGAGAAGCTATGTTATTGGCTATTTTATTCTCCACGTAATTACTTGTTGATCAGATATATAGAGAGATGATAAATGGTTTCCCAATATCATGCACAAGTAACAACCTGAAGTGTAAGAATTGCACAAAAGTCCTTGTCATCTTCAGATCACTAAGTTCATGTTAATATTTCAACATGATTCTTTCTGTCATTCTCTTCATACTACTTGAATTTATTTGAATTTGTTAACATGTTTTAAGGCACTTCCTTAGACTATCCAAGAATTTGTTTGTTTGTTTGTTTTTTTCCTATACCCGGAGTCAAACTAACGACCTTGTGCTTGCCAGGCAGGCGCTGTGCCGCTGAGCTAAATCCCCAGCACCTATCCAGGAATTTTTACAGTCATCTTGAAAAAGAAGTAATTAAAATTTTAAAGTCAACTAGCACAATGCTCCCTCCTTTCTGATCAAGGCTAGTTTATAGAAAATGTGTGCCAGAATGGTGGTTGCCCGGCAACGGTCTGTGAACTATTAGCGTTTTAGGAAAGGTGTCTGTGTTGATTGCCCTTCTCCCAATATAAAGATTTGTTGAGATCTTTCAGTGGTATCATCATTGCCACATGTCAGCAAAGTAGTGAGTTTGAGTTTGACAAAAGATTATCATGGTGCTAAGACTGGCAAAATATTGAGAATTTGCAAGTTTCAGCAAGACGCGAGTGAAGTTACATAAGGATTTATCAATGCTCCTTTTGGGTAAATATTAGTAATCAGCCAGTTTCTAACGTACAGTATTATTTTAATGAGTACAAGTGATGTTACAGTCTCTTCAGTTGAGTATATGCATTAAAAAAAACAGTAATGTTTCTTTTTCCCGAGTTACCTTCAACTCCATTTTGAAAACATCATGTGGAAAATTCGTGAAGTAAACAATTCATAAATTTAAAATTCCGTGCCACCTGATTAATGAAATATCACCGGGGCTGGGGATTTAGCTCAGCGGCAAAAGCGCCTGCCTGGCAAGCGCAAGGTCGTGAGTTCAGTTCCCGGTACCGGAGAAAAACCAAAAAAAAAAAAAAAAAAAAAGAAATATCACCACTTCCAGTTTTTCCCACCGCTCTACATGAATCATTCCCTTTTCCAGCATACCCTTGGTATTCATACTACCTGGCCAACATTGTTGTGGCTTGGTGACCCAGGGTCATGTAAAGCAGTAGGCTCTGCTTCTGACATTACCAGAAGGTCTGTAGAAGCTCATGTCTCCTTGGGTAAGCATTCTCATCACCTCACTTCATCATATAGGTATTGTATCTACTCACCTCAACACAAGAAGGTTGAATACCACACTATATTTTGAGAGTGAAAGAGACAGAGACATAGAAAGAACACAACAAAATAATTGACTCCAGAATTTCTTCCAATGATTTTATTTTATAACTGACCTTGGGAATCTCTAACTTGCTCAATTTATAAGTTCAAATTTATCATATGTGTTTATGTACAGGAAATTCCTTAGTGTATATTTAGAATGTAGTATTATTTACCATCTTGGTCATCTACTAGGGCTCTTGGAATGGATCCATTACCAATGACTGGGGAAGATTGTAAGCTACTGATATTTGAAAGTAGAATTTTATACTATTTAATTTCCTGAAGATTGGAGCACAGTATAGTTTCATGATTTCTCATTGACTGAATTCTACATTTATAAAATATAGTCTTTACATTAGTTTAATATTAATCAAATATACATTAGAGAAAATTATAAAAAAATACTATGAGCACTGAAGTGCCTATAAGGGAAAATTACAATCCCACGTACCACCTTTCCAATGTAATTATTTTTTCTCATATCTTTTTCTTCATGGACTTATTTACACATTATTGCAGAATATTTTTGATTGTTATGTTTTTATTTTATACTGGCATATACTATCTATTGACTTTTATGGTATGTACTTAATTGTTTTAGTTTACATAATCTCAATTTCATTTTCTAAAAACATTTTATTACTTTTAATTGACATAGTAATTGTACATATATTTACAGCCTAATAAGTTGCAATGTGATATTTCAATACATTTATCAATGTCTCATGATTAGAACAGGGAAGTTGGTATATCAGTCATTTTAGCTATTTATCTTTTCTTATGTGCTCTCTTCCAATCTTTTCAATTTAGTTTTTTGATATAAACATTCAATGGTTACATTTGTCAGGGTTATATAAACATCACCCAACATTAAAACAAATAGGGTACTGTAATTGCCCTCCTCTCCATTGTTGATTCTATTTATTCTGGATTACTTGCTCTCCTTGCTCTTAATTTATTGCATGATTTCCTGGAGTGAGCCCACCTGTGGATGTCAAAAATCACTTGATAGCCCCTAATATTCCTGCTCTTAGTTTAGTTATTTAATTTGTCTCAGTCACTCCAATACTAATCTAGGTACTCCAGAGAAGGGTTGCGACCAGAGCAACTAACAGTCCAAAATCAGCTAACTTAAAAATAGGAAGATTATCATGATGGGTCAGACTTAATTAGGAGAGCTCTTTAAGGGTAGAGATTTTTTTCCAGCTTGTTAGAGAAGAGGAAGCAAGAGACGTGAAACGTCAGAAAGATTTAAGGCTGCGAGATGGAGTTGTTCATTACCTAATGAATGCATGAAGCTTCTAGAACAAACACATAGCTCATAAACAGCAGAAAAAAAAGGGATATATCAGACTTAGAGCTAGGAGAAAGTGATTTTTTGCTAACAACCTTTAATGAGCTTGGAAACAGACTCCTTCACAGTACTATCAAATAACAGAGCGATATTTCTCAAACCCTGAATGTAGACTCTTGAAAACCTAATCAGAGAACCCAGCTAATACAAAGTCACCTCAGGTTGCACTACTCATCTACAGAAATTAGGAATAATAAATGGATGTTATTTTAAGCAAAGTTTCAGGTAGTTTATTATGTAAAAATGTACAACTAACATGGCATCTTTTATGAGTTTCCTGAGAAAGTCTATAATTTCTCAAATGGCTAGAAATAAATTAGATATTGTGCTGAATATCTTACATTTGTTTCTCACTATATTTCACAATTGAATATCAGGATGCACCTAACATTCACACTTTAAAATGAATTTCTTGGGTACGTGTGAGCAGTAAATAACTTTTTAATAGCCCAAGTTATTTTGTTATTATATTGACAGCATTGCTTCAACCAAAGATTAGATGCCAACTAATGTACCAAAAATTACTAAAATTTAAATGCAGGAAAAAAGTCTAACAACATTATATGATGACTATGTTATAAATTTTCTACACGTGAACTCATGCATCTTTTATAAGTAAGTATAACAGTTTAGTAACATGTAGGGACAAAAGATTAACAAGATTGCATTGATCACTAGTAACCAAAATACCTTTTTTCTAGTGACTCAATAATTGTACAACTTTTATTCCGTAATAAGGAATGCATTAATACGCATATATTCTTGCAGGTGGTTGAACAGTAAAAAATGCATGAAATAACTTGTTACTTTGACTTGCTGATGTTGAATAATCAATACAGTTTTGCCACTCTAAATTACTTTGTTAGTGAAAGGCAGAACCAGTCATATTCTGACATTTATGTTTCTTTAGAGATAAATGAAAAAATACACTAGTTCCCAGAAAATGTCATCTCTAATAACTTTAACAATCCTATTAAAAATAAACACTTCCCTGTATATTAAAGTTTGGTATTTTTTCATAAGCAAATAGCTTTCTTAGTATTTCATTACGATAAATGGAAAAAATGTAAAAATACTCCCTTATATTATCAAAGATGGCAGATCTTTTTCATGAATGTTAACATTTCTTTTAAAATATGAAAAAACTTTATTAAGTTGCCCTAGATACATAATTGAAAATAAAGTTAATGTTTGGTCTGATTCTGCCTCTAGTAAAATTGATTTATTTACCATTGGGGCAGCATGAACTTCAGCTTGGTTTAAACAGAACAAGAACTATAGTTAATGAGATTTTCTACCCACTAATAGAAAATGGCAAAGCAAAGTAATGGTAGGACTTTTGCATTTTGTAAAGGCATCACTAGAAGCAAATGCCAAGTATATACTGTCTCTCTAATACGATCAATCCAGAAATGCTCCATGATGGGATACAGTCAGATGTTTAGTTAAAACTGTAGTCAACAATCAAGTGTGCTTGGGTCCTGAAGGCACATATAAAATCAGCCAATTAGTGAGTTTTGTGTAACATGAATTGAGGTTACTAATTCAAGAAAAGTTTGCACTGTATGTGTCCTTAATGCCTGAAAATTTCATAATTTTTAGACAATTATAAAAGCAAAAAAATAATTGGTTTGAAATTTTCATTTTGGAAATTTTTTAATTTTAAAAAGAAGAAAACAACAGAATTTCAAAACAAGATAATAGGAGAGTAACAGTAATTAATGCATTGCATATTGTTACCTTTTAGAGTAGCTACTCAGGATATAAAATATAGGTATAAGATATTGTCCACATAATATTAGCACAAATGTCTCCTCTCAATGAAATAAGAGAAACTAGCAGTATAACCATAGGTATTTATTTGGGAAATGATGGATACATGTAGTCTATTATATGCTTTCAAAAGTATATTTTGATTTACCTGGATCAGCTCTTGCGGATTTCCCAAACACCCTCTACAGAAAGGAACGTTTATTTTTCTGTACATTCCTCTACTAAAGTCTTGTAAAGTTTGAATTCAAGACAACGGCTCTAAAAACAAAACCCCTGTTCTTTTCCCTGCACCACAGAGTTTGGATTAAATTGCTAATAGAAATCATTTTTTCATCATTACTTTCTTTGAATGGTGAATATTTATTTCCCTCAACTCCACCAAACTCTAAATATCTTGAAAGAAGATACATGCATTATCCTTATCTGAAACATTAATAAAAGCCATAATTGGGTCTCTATAAGAGTGCTATAGAACTGGATATTACAACATAGTCCATTTCATCTATCAGCAAGGCATTATAAATTAGCATATCTTGATTGAGAACCATTTCCTCCCTTAAAATGACCTTGGGTGGAAAAATGGAGGCAGCCGAGAGTGTGCCTTATAAACGTGCTAAATCCAGCTACAGTGAAACAAATCAAGGGAATAACGAAAAAAGTTTTTGGTCGCTTCAAAGAGAAACAAGCCTCAGTAGTGCTGGATTGAGATTAATAATAAGAAACAGACTGCTATGGCTTGAACATATCCCTCCATAGTTCATGTGTTGGAACCTTAATATTTCAATGTGGCAGTGTGAAGAATTGGAGCCTAGTAGAAGGTGGTTCATAGCCCAAGAACACTCAGGAATGGATTAATGCTTCTCCTGCTTTTGCAGAGACAGTGAATTGGTCTCCACTATAGCAAGTTTTTTTGTTTGATTGTTTTGATTTTTTTTTTTTTTTTTTTTTTTTTTTTGGTAATGGAAATCAGATGCACAACTTCACACTTGTCAGGCAGGTGCTGTGCCACTGAGATACATCCCCAGCAATAGCAGGTTTTTGATAAAGAATGTTAACCACTTATATTTTGCACTGTTATACTTGTCCATGTGCCGTCCACTGTACACCACAAGTTGAAGCACAATGAATCTCTTCCAGATGCATAAACTTGGAATTTCTAGCCTGAACTTGAAGTTACCAGATTAGAGAACTGTGAATAAAGATAACGGGTATTCTTTATAAATTATGCCTCAGTGTTATGGTTTATGTCGGTGTGTCCCCCCCAAAGCCCCCTGCGTCCCTGGGGCAGGCTATTAGAGTTTGAATATGGGTGTGAGAGCTGCACCCGCCTGGGAGTGGATAGTTTGCGTATGTAAGGGACAGGAAAAGAGTGCTTGGGGCATTCCTCCCTCATTCCGCTCTGGTGTAAGTGAGTTGTTGCTTAGCTGTGGCTGCCGCCCTGAGATGCAGCTCTCTGCAATGTGCCACTCTGCCTTATAATCCTGCCAAGTACGGATTAAAACTTCCACGAACTGTAAGCGAAATAAACCTTTCCTTCCTTAATTTTGGGTGTCAGGTATTTTGTCCCAGCAGCGAGAAAAAAGTAACCGAGACACTCAGATATTTTGTTCTAGGAAAGACAGACATACAGCAGGTAATCAGAGGCCAGGGATATAGCTTGGTGGCATAAGTGACTGCCTGGCAAGGGCAAGGTCCAGAGTTTGATTCCTGGTACCAAAATAAACAAACAACCGCAACAAAAACCAGAAGGTAATCAGGAAGGTTTAAAATACCAAGCTTTATCTTTTAAAATTATTGCTTCCAATTGGTATTTTATGTATTACTCGGTATTGTTCTCACTCATATGCTATAGCTTAACATGTAAAGTTACTTCATGAAGTACTGAACTTAAAGAAAAAGTGATGAAGTATTAGTGTTTCTTGATACTTAAAAAGACATACCTTCAGTTTCAAGAAAAAATTCATTATTATGTGTTGTAATTGAACTAATATATAATTTGTACCATAATATAAAAAAAATCTTGAGAAACAAAAGTACCTGAAAATGGATAAAATGGAAATAAAGCTTTTTAAATAAGGAGGGGAATAAGGGATGAAGAAATGGTCAGGCAATGGGAAAAAAAAGAGAAACTAAGATACATCATGTAGAGGTACAAGCTTCCTATGATGAATATGATCATTATGTATTTCTAAATTGCACTAATAAACTTAATTTTAAAAAGAGTTAAAATAGAAGATGAAATGAATGTCAATGAATAATTAATAAATGTTACATTTGTAAAGATAATTTATACCAATACATTGATACTTGAATAAATTACAAAACCCAACATATTCTGCATTCTCTCTGGAAAGGCAGGTACTGCAAGAGGAGTGTGAATCTGTGCTCTGTGCTTCCTTCAATGCCTCAGGGACAGCAGGTTCTTTGAGAAGTGTAAGGACACATGCATTTATCCAGTAGACTGACAGGAACCCCAAGACCTGAGACACAGAACAGCAGCTGGGTCCCAGGTGCACGGGCTCGCACATGTCTTTGGAGGGCAGAATAATTGGTGAGACCAGCAGCATGGGCATGTCTGAAGTATCAGTGAGGAGTCTGCAGTTGGACTCTGGAGAACTCCACCAACAGAAGTCCAGTCCCAGGCCCCTCATCCAGAGGCCAAGATCGGCTCCATACCCAACACGTCTCTGTTACTAAATATGGACACTATCACAGAACTGTAAACACCAGAGGTATTTTACTACTTTCATTCTCCCTTGTTTGTCTGGTTAGCTATCCTATTCATGTGTGGTTGGATGTCATCTTGTTTTCTTCTTCTTCTTTTTTTTTTTTTTTTTTTTTTTTTTGGTTTTCTTTCTGGTACTGAGAATTGAGGTCACAACCTTGCATTTGCCAGGCAGGCGCTATGCCACTGAGCTAAATTCCCAGCCCCCATCTTGTTTTCTTCTGTATTTGATTGTTATATTTCTATTTCGGTTTTTTCTTTTTTTCTTTCCTCTCTCATCTGTTTATTCTTTCTTTCTTTTCCTCTGTTCATTTTCTTTCTCTTTTTCTCTGCTTTTCTTTTAATGCTTAGGTTTCTTACCTTTTTTCATTCTCTTCTACAGATTCACTTTTTCTCTTTTGTCAACTACTGCTGGAATTTAAACCTTCAAGTGATTAGACATTGTTTCTGCTCCTTCTGACTACTCCTTTGTATTCTATTTTATACTTTTTCTCTAGTGTCCTCCAGTTTCCTAAAACTTGAGTAATCATCTTTTAATCTCCAGCCCTGACTCTACTGTATTTGACCTCACTCATTACTTTAGCCCATACCCTAGCCATTTTAACCCCCTTGCTCCTGACAGAAGAGTAAAATCACCTGAACAAGGGGAAAGCACTGCATGCAAGTGCACGGTATATGTTTGATTTTGTTATATAATTTTAGACTTCACTCCTGTGGTCAGAGGTAATAGGTTAATGGTTACCATAGTTTATCAGTAGTTAAGCTGTGTTTGAAACTATTGTTATTACTGACTGTATGACTTTATTCAGGATGTCATACATGTTATAAACAGCTTCTCTCCCCTGTATAATAACGCTGTGACTCTATGAGGTCATAATTACCATTAAATCCCAGTACCAAAGGATTAGGGGCTGAACCAAATAGTAATCTTGTAACAGCAATTGGGAAACTAAGGCTGTAAGATAGCTATAAGAAACCACCTACATCTGAGGAACAGACATTCTCTAGGAAAACCTAAATACTAGTGATAAAGCAATATATCATAAGAAACTGGCAAGTATCAATATAGAAAACAAAATAAAAAAAGAGAAAATAGAAAATGACAAGACACAGATGCAAAATGCAACCTCAAACCCCCAGCCCACCCAGAACAAGGCCAGAACTCAAGGGGAGAGATGAAATTGGAAATCACACACTGGAACATTCTCAAATAATATCAGCAGGAGTGAAAAAAAAAAAAAACAAGTGGAAAAGGCTATGGAGAAAATAATCTCTCAGTTACAGAAAGAAATGATGCTTAAAGATTGAAGGTACAGATAAAAGAATAGATGAGCTTAGAAAAATGATGGAAACAAATAATGAACAGCATAGGAAAGAAATGGAATCCATGAAACAGATTGAAACAGAAATCCAAGAGATTAAAACCTCCATTGAAAATATATACAACAGATTGAATGAAGGATCGGCTAGGATTTCAGATTTTGAAGACAGAATTACAGCTCATGGTAAAGAAAAGAAAGACACCTTAACATTAGCAAGAGACCATGAAAAATCAATCCAAGAGCTACAAAGTGAAGAAAAGAAGAATAACATAAGATTGATTGGGGTCAATGACAAAGCTGGAGACAGCACAAATCACATAAAAAACTCTTCACAGAAATAATGACAGAAAATTTCACAAGTGTGGATAAAGAATTTGATATACAAATGAATGAAGCATTTAAAACTCCACACATTCAAGACCAAAATCAAACTGCACCAAAATGCATAATAATTAAATTTCAAAAAATGCCCCACAAGAACATAATACCAAAAGCTGTTAGAGAAAAGAAACAGATTATTTATAAGGGAAAGCCCATCAAAATCAAAACAGACTTCTCAACACAAACCCTCAAGTCAAGAAGAGCTTGGAGGTAATTATTTCAGGTCCTGAAAGAAAAGAACTTCCAACCCACATTGGCATACCTTACAAAACTATCTTTCAAAATTTATGGAGAAATAAGATACTTCCATGACAAAGAACAAGTGAAGAGATTTATGAACACCAAACCAATTCTACAGAGTAATAAAAGATATTCCAGACAGAGAAAAAATGACCATAATTCCAAGAACAGCAACAGAAAAAAACCACCAGGTTGGGCAAGCAATTAAACAGAAGAGAAAATCAGGAAATCAATAACTGGAAAATACCATGACCAAGATAAGCCAATACATATCAGGTATAAACATCAATAAAAATGGCCTCAATTCACCAATCAAAAGAAACAGATGAGAGCGAATGATGAAACAAAACCCAACAACATTCTATGCACAAGAAACATATTTAATGCAAAAAGAAATTCATAGACTGAAAATCAAAGGATAAAAAACAATCTTCCATGCAGTGGGAACCCAGAAAAAAGCAGGAGTAGCTATTCTTTTTGCAGACAATGTGAACTTCAAACCAAGAATGATCAAGAGGCATAAACAAAGCCACAACATAATTGTTAGGGAGAAACTTCAAGAGGAAGAAAAAACAATCATTAACACATGTGCACCAAATACTACATAAGACAATTATTAATAGACATGAAAAATCAAATGAGCATTAACACAATTGGAAAGGAGACTGCAATACCCCTTTGTTACAAAGAGATAGATCAACTAGACAAAAAATCAGCAAAGAAATAGCAGAACTGAAGCAAACCTGTGAACAAGTGGATTTGGTAGATGTCTTTAGACTGTTCAACCCAATATCATTAGAATACACATTCTTTTCAGCTTCACGTGGAATGTTCTCTAAAATAGAACACATACTAGCCTAGAAAACATGCTTAAGAAATGCAAAGTAATAGAAATTATCCCATGCAGAATAACTGACCATAGTGCAATAAAATTAGAAATTAATGGCAGAAGAAATCACAAAAACTCCATAAACACATGGAAATTAAATAACACTCTCCAAAACAACTAACAGGTCACAGATGAAATAAAGGAAGAAATTAAACAATAGCTATAACTACATGAGAATGCAGACACAACACACTAGATCGTATGGGATGCTATGAAAGCAGTCCTAAAATGGAAATTTATACTGGTGAATTTTCACATCAGGAAAACAAAATGAATACAAATCAACAATCTAAGGTCACATCTCAAGTTTCTAGGAAAAGAAGAGCAAGACAAACCCTAAGCCCATAGAAGAGAGAAAATTATAAAGATCAGAGCAAGAATTAACACAATGGAGACCAAGAAAACAATGAGAGAATTAATGGATCATGGAGTTGTTTCTTTGAAAAAATAAATAAAATTGATGAACTTTTAGTCAACCTTATCAAAAAAAGGGAAGAAAAGACTCAAATTCATGCACTGAGGAATGATAAGGTTGAAGTCACTAAAGATCCTGTGGAAATTCAAAAAAACATCAATACCTACTTTGAAAATCTTTACTCTCACAGGATGCAAAAGACAGAAAACATGGACAGATTCCTAGATATATATGAATTACCGAAGCTGAAACAAAAATATTTAAAAATTCTTAATAAGCCAATATCAGTTAATGAGATGGAAAATGTAATAAAAACTTACCAACAAAGAAAAGCCCAGATCCTGATCAATTCACTGCTGAATTCTACAAGAAATTTAGAGAAAATTTAATGTCAATACTCTTCAAAATCTTTAATGAAATTGAAAAGGAAGCAATACTCCCTAACTCTTTCCTGGAGGCAAGTATTATCCTGATATCAAAACCAGAGAAAGATACAATGAAAAAGGAGAAATATGGGTCAATCTCCCTAACAAACATAGATGCAAATATCTTCTATAAGATACTAGCAAAGAGAATTCAGAGAATCATAAAGAAGATTATACACCACGACCAGATGGGGTTGGTTCAACATAAGCAAATCAATAACATAAGCAAATCAATAATGCAATACATCTTATCAACAGCGTCAGAGACAGAAATCACATGATCATTTCAATAGATGCAGAAAAAGCTTTCAGCAAAGTCCAACACTCATTCATGATAAAAACTCTACAGAAAATTGCAATAGATGGTCTTTATCTCAATCTGATCAAAGCCATCTATGATAAATCAACAGCCAACATCATACTAAATGGACACAAACTGAAATCTTTCACTCTAAAATCAGGAACAAGACAAGGATGTCCACTATCACCACTCCTTTTCAACATAGTTCTGGAAACGTTAGCCAGAGCAATTAGACAAGAGAGAGAAATAAAAGAAATAAGGATAGCAAAGGAAGAAGTGAAATTATCATTATTTTCAGATGACATGATACTCTACATGGAAGACCCCAAATCTCCACCAAAAGAAGCCTAGAGTTAATAAATTCAGTTACATGCCTGGATACAAAATCAATACTCAAAAATCAATAGTGTTCTTGTACACAAACAACAAACTTATTGGGAGAGAAATTAAGGAAACCACACTCTTCATAATAGCATTCAAAAAAATGAAATACTTAGGAATCAATCTAATAAAGAAAGTAAAAGACTTAGATATTGAAAATTACAGTACTCTGAAAAAGGACATTAAGGAGCATATCAGAAAGTAAAACAATATCCTTTGCTCATGAATAGGAAGAAACAACATACTGAAAATGGCCATAATTCCAAAATTGTTATAACGATTTAATGCAATTGTGGTCAAAATACCATTAGTGTACCTCACAGAGATAGGGAAAACACTCTTAAAGTTCTTCTGGAACCAAAATAGACCTAGAATTAGAAAGGCAATCTTGGGCAACAAAGACAAGTCAGGAGCCATCACAATCCCTGATTTGAAGTTATACTGCAAAGTTACTGTGATAGAATCAGCATGATGCTCACAAAAAAAATAGACTCAAGGTCCAGTGGAACAGATTAGAAGACGGGCACAACTACAAACACACTTGGTCAATTATCTTTGACAAAGAGGCCAACGTGTTCATTGGAAGAAAGATAGCCTCTTTAATAATTGGTGCTGGAAAAACTGGCTCTCATGCTAAAGACTCAACTAGACCCATGTCTATCACCATGCACTAAAGTTATAATGGATCAAAGATCTAAATATTAAAGCAGAAACACTAAATCTACTGGAAAAGAAATTAGGTTGAAATCTTGAAGACATGGGATGATAAATACCACTACAAAGAAGCCCGGTGCAGGACTTAAATTAACAAATTGGTTTTTTATGTTTACTTGTGAATCTGTCCAAAGCCTAGGTTGTCTGGAATTGGGTGATGGACTCATTGTAAGTGAATCTCTGTGAGTCACTAATCCCTAGTAAAACTGTGATGGAAAATGAGGCAGGAAAACCTCAAAGGATAAGACAAGATCACATTTGAGGACACCTGGATCATATCTCAACAGGGCAAACAGTACAGTCTCAGGCATCTCACTTCTGTTGGATTAACCTGGTCTTTATTAAGGATTAATTTGATACCTTACTTGGAGCACTGTTTGAGTAATTCTGCTCTCCTTAAATATTCTCCTCCCTTCTTCTGATAAGCAAATAAATATGGGCCACTCAGGGAAGGTCTTGGTCTTAGCCAAGAGAGAATCTAAAATTCTGTAAGAGAGCTCTGATCAGCCAGGAGTACTAAAATCATTCCACTTGCCTCTTTTTATTTAGCCTTCTCTGTACAATCCTTCAGGAGGTTGTGGGCCTATTCAACTTTCAATAACTAACGGACATTTTTGACCTGATAGTTGGAGTAGACACAGGAAACACTTCAAAGAATCAACAACTAGGATCTCATCCTATTAAAATTGTTTGTACTTCAAAAGAAATCACCAGTAAATGACAAGACAACCCACAGAGTGAGAAAACATTTTAGCTAAGTGTCCCTCAGAAAAAGGACTTATATCTAGAACATGCAAGGAACTGAAAAAAATCAGACACCCTAATTCAAAGGCCCAGTCCAAAAATGGGCATCGGAGATGAATAAGCACTTCTTAAAGAAATATGAATGGCAAATGAATACATGAAAAAATGTTCAACATCATTGTTCATTGGAGAGATGCAAATGAAAAGAACACTGAAATTCCATCTCACCCCAGTAAGAATAGCTACCATCAAGAAATAAACCAACACCAAATTCTGGAGTGGCTGTGGGGCAAAAGGAACCTTACTTCACTGTTGGTGGCAACATAGACTGGTGCAATCACTTTGGAAAGCAGTCTGGGGATTCCTCAGAAACGTAGGATTAGAGGTTCCATTTAACCCAGCTGTTATGTCTCTTTAGATTTTCCCAGAAGAATTAAAAACAGCATAGCAAAATGATACATGCATGCACATATTTATGACAGGACAAATTGTCATAGCAAAATCTTGGAAACAACCTAAATGCCCATCAACTGAGGAGTGGATAAAAAAGATGTGGTATTTTTATGCAATGGAGTATTACTCAGCTATAAAGAAAGACATACTTGAGGCTTTTACAGGTAAATGGATGAGACTAGAGACCATACTCATGAGCGAAATAAATCAGATCTGTGTGTATAAACACCATATTCTTCCCTATTGTAAGAACTTGAAAGTGTAAATAAAACCCAAAATATACAATAGATATTGTGAAAGGGAAATAAACTGATCAATAGGAAAAACAACTGGGATGAGGGAAAGGAGAAAAGAGGGAAAAAATATACACACACATGCACAAGATAGCTAAGATAATTATATTACTAATTTCTATTGGTTTATTGAAAGGGACAATTAACGTTTAACTGTTTGATCACTCTTGCAACTATTTTGAGTAATTATTTTGAAAATAACAATAAGTGATACAAAAACCATTGCTGATTTCCTATCATCATATTTTGAAATTCTGTATCATTTTTACAGTGTTTATATTGTTTTATTTTTGTCTTTGTGTTATTTGTTGTTCTTTTCCCTTTAAAATAAAAGATAATATCACAAAAAATTTAAAAATCCCCACATATTAATTTAGTGTCCCCAATAAAAGTATAGAAGGAAGGTTTTTGTTAAGAATGGGTTTCAGAAATTGTCTCACTTATTGTATTACTTAACAGACCTAACCATTTACAAATTACACCAAGGAAATAGATCAATCATTCTTTGATTCTGAGAGAAGAAATGTTCAGATATAAAGGCAATGAACATGGGAGAATCTCATGTTTATATAGGCTTAAGACTTTTTTGCATTTCTGTGCCAAATTCTGTTAAAATTGCTTCCTTATGAAATCAGATAATAATTGAACATTTATACAAAAGGTGAAAAATGTGTCACTAAACAGCTAGTGGAAATATCGAATAGTTTAAAGGATGAAGTGCTCATGTACTCATCAGTTGCTTTTTCTATGCCAAAATTTTTAGCAGATTCTACAGACACCATAGATTCCTTCTTAAATTTAATACAAGAAAATTTATCTTTAAGCAAATGGAATATCTTGTTGCCAAATGGTATGATAAACATACACAAAAATCATAAGGAATGGATTTAACCAAGGAAGTTAAATAACTCTCTAATGAACATTACAAAAATGTGATGAAGGTTAGTATGGAAGACACACAAATATTCAAAGCTATCCATGTTCATGGACTGGGACAATTAATATTCTATCCAAAGCCATCTATAGATTAAATGTAATCTCATCAAAATACTAAAAGCATTCTTAAGAGAAATAGAAAAAAAACACCAAATTTATATGAAAGTACAAAGACGAATGATAACTAAAGCAATCTTGAGCAAAATAAACTGCAGGTATCACAAAACCTGACTTCAAAATTTACTAGAATATACCCATGTGTGGTGGAACATACCTGTATTCCCAAACTTGATCCCACTGTGGACATCTTAGAGAAGTAGCATGACCTGTCTCAAAATGCAAAATGAAAAAAAAAAAAAAGATTGTGGATGATGTAACTCATAGTGAAGGAGTTGAACTCAATCTCAAATAAATACATAAGTGAATATAAAGCTATACAGTAGATATTGAGACAGTATTGTAGTAGCATAAAAACAGAAAGAGAGAAAAGGAATAGAGCAGAAAATTAAAAAAAAATAATCAATGTATTCACAGACAACTGATTTTTGACAAAAGTGCAAAGAATATACTTTAGTGAATGGGCAGACCCTTCAAAAAATGATTCTATGAAAACTATACATTTACCAACAGGAGAATGAAACAAGACCCTTACCATTCAATCCATGTAAAAGTCAACTCAAAATATATCAAAAATTCAAATGTAATATCTGAGACTATGAAACTACAGCACAAGGGAAAAAGGAAATAAAACAGCAACAATTAAAGGCATTGGAACCAACATTTTTGAAGGTTAATGTTGGCAGGAAGAAAGCTTAATTAGAGGTAAATAATAACATGAAACTTCAAGAAAAGAAACCATGGACAAAATGAAGAACAACCTTCAGGATGGGGGAAAGAGTGGGGGAAATATGTTTAAACTTTCCACGTGAAATGGGTTCCCATCCAGAATACACAAGAATCTCAAGAACAAAATCAAAGAAGCAAACAAGCAAACAAACAAAAAGCAAAACACGTAATTTAATTTAAAAGTAAGGAAACAGACCTTTCTCAAAAATACATTAAAAATTCAAAGGGCACATGAAAAATGTTCAACATGGTAAATCAAAGCCACAATGAGGTATCATTTGAACTTCATTAAAATATCTATTTTCAAAAAACAATAAAATAACCCATGTGAGTATTGATGCAACTGTTGGCAGGACTGTAAATTCATTCAATCATTACAAATAAAGTATAGATGTTTTTACAAGAAAAAAGTAGAAAGAGAATTACTGCATAAGCCAAGAATACCACATAGCCAATGTAAACGAAATAAGATATCTGCATATTTATATTTATTGAAGAACTATTCTCAATATCCAAGATATGAAATCAACTAAAATGTTCAGTAAGGTACAAATGGATTTTTCAAAAAAAATGTATATATATATATATATATACATAATGCAATATTCAGTCATAAACATTCTGGAAATCTACAATTTATGGTAATATGAACAAAATTTACGGAAATTGTGTTAAGTGAAATAAACCAGGCATAGCAGTAATTGGAATATATAGTGAATATCTAAATCAAAAAAATCATTTATTTCAGTAAAAGACACATCACCACTAATCTCCCTCAAAATATTTCCTCTCCCTTCAAACATACTTATGCCATCCACTTTGCCCCTGTCTGAAGCAATTCTGGAAGTCCTCTTTGTGAAAATATGTGTCTTTCAATGGAATAATTAAAACTGTGGTTAATGCTGGCTGCCAGGTCCTTTCCCATGGAAAGGCAGGCTCATAAAATCATTACAGTGTGTCTTCATCCACCTCACTCACCAGATCTGGTACCATATGACTTTGTGCTTTTCTCTCAATTTAAACTGACCATAAAAAGTAAAGGTTTTGAATCGATGAAGAGCATCAGTGAAGTCACAACAGAGCAAATAAAAAAACTCACAAAAGAGAATTTCCAGAACTGCTTCTGAAATTGTGGTAAGAAAGAACGAATAAATGTTTTTGAAGTAAGCAGGAGTATTTTAAGGGGAGATTACTGCCAATGTGTGTTTTATTGTAGTACTTTCTTTAAGTTTAAACATTCACAATACTTTTCAGTCACACCTCATTCCAAAACCACATGCTCTTGCTCATTTTTGGAAAATGAAAACATTTATCACATAGAAGTAGAGAGTAAAATGAAGGTCATCAGATGTTAAAAAGGCAAGAGCAAAGAGAGGAAATTGAGGGCAGAGTGATAATAGATAACAAACTATAATTAGAAGGGGAGAAGTAGTGCTACACCTTTATAGAATGGTAGGATGACTGTAATTTCTATCAATTAATTATATTTTTAAAAATTGCTAGAGGAGGAGTTTGAAGGTTCCCAAAACACAAAAATGATAACATTTGAGAAGATAGATATGCTACTTACTCTGATTTGGTCATTACATGTTGCATAAATGTATGAAATACAACACTGCACTACAAACGTACAAGCATTGTATGTCAATTAAATTAAAATTAAAAAGACAGACTCATGTTTCACATATTGCAGGAAGTGTCTTAACTTTACAATATATTCCACTATTAAATGATGTGTTCGAATTTCTATTTAGCCTGTTTAATTGATATAACTCAATATTTTTCTTTCCTTGTCTTTTAAATTAGAATGCAGAATGATTAATTCAGAGCCTTGTATTTAATCATCTCATACGACATCAAGGTTTTTGCTTCTCTTCAATCGATTTTGCTCAAACTGTATTTTTGTTCATCGTGTTTTGCATTATATGTATCTTTGAAAGCCACAAATCAGTTTTGAAAGACTTTAGGGCACCATCATAAATAATTTCCAGAATTTGTTGGAAATTTGTCTGAATATATTTTTGTTTCTGTTATATACTATTTAGTAGGAGCTGTGTATGTTAATAGAATTTGAGCATGTGTATCTTAATTTTTATGCTATAAATTGTTTTCTCACACTTTAATTCCTAATTCCTGTAGGGTAATATAAAAATAAAATGTACAATTTTACTGTCTCATTTTCTACTGGGTTTGTACAATGAAGGAAATAATAAAAACTTATGCCAGTATGAGACAAGATTTAAAGGTAGGTACTGGTGGGATTTGAAGTTGACTGCTTGAGCTAATTTTGTGCAGAAAATGTTCCTTTCATAGTTAGTTTACCAATATCAAGTGCAATTTTCAACAAGGTGGATCATACTCCGATCCAGATTTCTCATCTAAACAACATGGTCATATGTTAATGGCCTATTCAAAATCTCCACTTGATGTATGTATGACTTCTCATAATTATGGTCCTAGCCCATTCCATTTTCATCATTTCGCATACATGGAACAACAACCGTTCTCTCATTGCTCTGCCCTCGAATTTATTTTCTGTAGATCAGCAGCACTGATCTTTCAAAATTGTGAGCTCAATAATACCTCATCATCAGAGACAACTTTCCAAAATTAGAGAACTTCACATTACTCTGTGGCTAAAAGAAAAACTTAAACATCTTTACAATGACGTTTAAGTAACTATAGATTTTGCTTACCACACTAGTTTCATTTTCAAATACATTTCTCCATGATTTCTATTATATGCATTCCTGCTGGTCTTTTCATACTCCCTTGTATTTGCAAAGTCCCCCCATTATAGGCTCTGAAATTTCTCCCTCTTTCACTTCATACTCCTTCTTTAGATACCAACTCAATCATGACAATGGAGAAGTTCACCTTTCTTGAGTTCTAAGGATAAGTCAAAGCCATTCACGATATTCAAACATTTTTCTTCATGAAAATTTTATTAATATCTATCTCTCCTTTCTAGAATTTAAAATAAAATGTCAGGAGTCTTGTCTTCTGTTCTTAAAAGCTGTATCTCATTACCATGCCAAATACCATACTTGGTGATTATTCAGTGTTCCATTTCCAGATGAATTAAAGAAATTTAGGAGAACAACGTCAACTGTCCATTTTATAATAAGCTTTAATATAATCTTATTACATTCACTCTATTTTCTAACTTATTTTAAAAATAAAAGAATGAAAACATATTAATAAACAGGCATCTATTTACAAAATAGCCCAAGAACAATATAAGCAATACTGAAATACAGACAAAGTGGTAGGAAATTAACAATGGTTGTTGCATTGCGTACAGATATCTTCAAAGTGGTTTCTCAGGAAAATAAATACAGACATGCAAGATTGATAAAATAATTAACCATGAACTGTTTCTTTCAGTAAAGCGGTGGAAGTTAGTAGTACAACTATGTTAGCTATCCTGTATATACATACATACATAATTTCCTCTGCTTCATTTTCTCTTTACCCTCATCTCAGTTGTTCTTTACTTTTGAGCAATTTCTTTTCATTTCACAATGTCTGTCATACCTTCTAATTTGTATTCACTCTTTCAGGTTCTTACACTCGTGAGACAATATGCTGTTTACACATGGAGGTCTGATTTATTTCACTTATGAGTATGGTCTCTAGTTGTGACCATTTACCTGTAAAATCCTCAAGTTTATCTTTCTTTATAGCTAAGTAATATTCCATTATATAAAAATACCTCAATTTTTTTATCCATTCTTCAGTAGATGGACTTTTGTGTTGCTTCCACAATTTAGCAATTACAAATTGTGCTGCTATGAACATAGGTGCACATACATCACTGTGATATGATGTTTTCAGATCTTCTGGGAAAATGCCCAGAAGGGGAATAGCTGGGTTGAATGGGACCTCTCGACCTAGCTTGCTGAGGAATCTCCAAATTGATTTCCACAGTGGTTTCACCAGTCCGCATTCCCACCAACAGTGAAGAGTCCCTATTTCTCCACATCCTCATCGGTATTTGTTATTGGTTGATTTCTTAATGATAGCCATTCTTACTGGGGTGAGATGAAATCTCAATGTTTTTCTAATTTGCATTTCTCAAATGACTACTGCTGTTGAACATTTTCTCATGTATTTATTTGCCATCTGTATTTGTTTATCTGAGAAGTGTGTATTCATCCAGATGCCCATTTTTGGATTGGGTTTTTTAATTTGTGGGGGCTGATGTTTTTCTTTAATTCTTTATGCATTCTAGATAGAAGACTGTTGACCGAGGGACAGTCAGCTAAAATTTTTCCCAATTTGTGGGTTTTCTTTTTACTCTCTTGGTGATTTCTTTAGATGTGCAGAAACTTTTTGGTAGGATGAGATCCCAGTTGTTGATTCCTTGAAGTATTTCACGTGCTGTTTGTTTTTTGTTCATGAATGCTCTGCCTACCCCTATGTAATACATTCATTCTAAACCTCAGCTCTAAAAACTTGACACTGAGATGAAAGCAAGGAACAGTCTTTTGGAGCACAGTCTAAATCAAAAATTTGAATGAAGAGTTGTGGTACCCAAGAAGGTGTTTTGGATAAGTTTTGGACAATCTGACAAGTGCTAGGTATTTTGAAAGTGGAAAAAATAAAAAAGAACCTCTATCATTTTATTTTATTTTTATTTTTTTTAATTTTAGACATAAAAGGAGGAAAATACTAACAGATCAACAACGTTTTACAAAATAGCAAAGGATCAGTACAGACATTACAGAGTTACAAACAGAGTGGTAGGGAATTAACAATGCTTATTGTATTACATATTGATATCTTCAATGTAATTTTTCATGAAAACACATATAGACATACAAAGCTAATCAACCAAT
>NW_004955539.1:2138342-2361847 GCF_000276665.1 Chinchilla lanigera | reverse complement strand
GCTGCCCATTTTTGGATTGGGTCTTTGAATTTGGACGGGCTGAAATTTTTTAATTCTTTATATGTTCTAGATAGAAGGCTTTTGTCTGATGGACAATCAGCTAAAATTTTTTCCAAGTTTGTGGGTTTTCTTTTTACTTTGCTGGTGATTTCTTTAGATGTGCAGAAACTACCTCTATCATTATATAACTCCACAGAGGCTGTCCTGCTCTCTTAAGGTTTCTAGTCAAGTTACATCCTTTAACAGCCCCATGGAATCATTAAACCATTGATTTGTTTGTGGCAGCTTTCTGAGCAATTTATTGGTCTCAATTTTCAGTGGGAAAGGGAAGAACATTGTATTTCTCTTTTAAAATGCGAATCTAGAAATTAGCATCCTAGAACCTGTAAGTATGTAATGAATGCAAATGGCGCCTAGCTAAAGCTCTAAAACTTGAGAGTTTTGATTATCCTTGAAGAAAAATGGTCGCTCTTTCCAGAAAATTAAAATGTATCGGGGTATATATGCTGTTTCATTGGTGATGAAGATAAGCTTCTCAGTAACCCATCAAGAGAGAAAAATGAACAATTAAACATGAAACAGTAAAGCAAACCCTGGACCCACTACTCCTCCTGAAGAAAGTCAAATAAGGATGTGACTTTATGTCCAAAACAAGAGGTGACATACAAAAAACAATAGAACCTTTCCAAAGTTCTTCTGTGATTCAGTGCATTTACATTCCTTCACACCACTTTACTTTAACCTATAATAATTGCTCAGGTCCCATCTTCAAACAATTAAACAATGGAGCTATAGTGGAACTGAGTGGCAATTGTGGAGAATTTGAGAATCTTAACATTGACAGTAAATGTGCAGATTGATATTAACTGCTACTGAGGTTCTAACATTTAATCTCTCCATGCAAGGAAAGATGTGATTTTACACACTGAAGTACTCTCAGATTTCTTGAGGCCTGTAAGTTGTTTGGCAAAGTTGTTTCTGTTGATAAATATGTTGCTAATACATTTTTAGCTTTGACTGTAGAAAACTCACAGAAGATTCTAATTCAAATAAGGATATTACATTGAGGTATAATTATAAAAATTGTTCCTAGTAAAACATTATTGTACTTAATAGTGCACCTTTTTGAAGCATGGTTTTAAATATTGAAGTGAAAATAATTGCCTTTTATCATTTGAAATATTTTATGTTTAATGTATTTTTTACACTGAAATAAATACAGCACCTAAATCACACTTGAAGCTGGAAGATGATAACATTTTAGTCTTCAGTACTGAAGATTAGGTGGTTTTCAATCTTCTAAATGTTTTTCCCTTTCTAGACTTTATTTCTACAAATGTAGAAAATAACTGGAGATAATATATTTGAGAATTATTATCTAATGCTAGTCATGGAATGCAGTTAGTAATGCAATTGAGCAATAATTATTGGACATCTGATGGTATTAACACAGAAAAACTAAAAAGCCTTAATGAAATGATTTTCAAAGTAAAGATTATTATAATTTAGAATCTTTTAAAGATTAATTTCACTCAAACTTCACATCTTATGTTAATTAGTTTTGCCTTTAAGTAAATAGTGCTATCCAACCTGTTCTTTAAAAAATAAATGCAGCATAAATAAAATGCTCTCAGGTAATGGTTTGGTCGGTCAGAGGATAAGTTAAAGTCCTGAACAGCTTAGGACAGGTTACCTGACCCAGGCTACATTCACTTAAGGGAAGATGGAAGCAGGAGTATGTAGAACCATTTCCTTTTACCAGTTACCATATAATACCTGTTGCTTCTTTCAAGAACAACTCCATAGCATTCATTACAAACATATTGCAGGCTCATGGGAATGAATGGCTGCTAAAATGCCTTCTCATGCTAAATTTGCATAAAACCTCCATAATCATCACCACATCCTTGCTCTTTGCATACAGAACTCATTTTGTCTGCTTAACAATAATAACCAGTTTATTTTTGTATCTTCAAACATAACATATATACCAAAACTCACAAACATATAAAAAATATGTCATAAGTTCTCACCCTCAGACATAGTAATCAATCTAGTTGATAATTAAACATATCATTCATTTGCAGGGATACTAGTAATAATGCCTTGTGCTTCAGGTTGAGAGGAACAATAGATACTTGCTTCATGAGAGGAAACTGGTGCTTTGGCATGGTAGATTGTTTTGTTTACTTTCCTGTCTTTGCTGGGACAAAATACCTGACACCCAAAATCAAGGAAGGAACAGTTTATTTCGCAGGAAGGAACAGTTTATGGAGGTTTCAGTCCATACTTGGCTGGTTACAAGGCAGAGTGGCACATGGCAGAGGGCTACAGCTCATGGCGGCAGAACAGAGCAAAAGCAACAAGCACAAAAGGGAGGAATGGAGGCAAGTTGCCTCTTCCTCTCCCTTGCATATGCAAAGTACCCATCCCAGGGCGGGTGTAGCTCTCACACCCATAATCAATCAAACTCTAAAAGCCCGCCCCATGACCACATGAGGCTTTGGGGGAACACCCAGACACAAATCATAACAGAGATGTTCAGCAGTGTTTTCAAATCTTTTACTTCATAGCACTGGTTAGTATTGAAACAGGTGTGCAACCCCATACTGTTAACAGACAAGGCTGCCCATGAGTAGAGATAATGGATCTACAACTTAAAGACCTCCTACTATATTCATGAGATACAATGGCTCTGAAGCCATTTGGGGACCTCTGATCAAAGGTGGTTGCACAGTCTATTATGAGATAAAAAACACAGTCAGGAGCACAATCTCACATAAAGTTTTTTCTTCATTTTATACTTGCTGTGCATTTTATTCACTCCCAGGCTGTGTCAAGTAGCTAGAAAAAAGTTTGCAGGATCACTGAAAATTTATTTTCCCAGACTGTTGGTTAGATGGGATAAGAATTTTGAGTTTAGTTCAATTGATACAGGTATGACAAGGCACTATCTTTTCAAACAATGGCTTTGACTTTCAGAGACAAATTTTCTCTTAGTAACAGATTTTCTATTGTCCACTGTCGTACTAATGGTCTGATTATAAGGCTATACATTAGAGCAATTGAAATTAACTACAGTCAGATCTATCATTCTAAGTGTGAGAATCATAAATAAATAATATGGGTTTATTGCTTGGATTGAAAAGATGTCCTTCTCAGTTATTGTCTTTAAACGAAATTTCTACTATATGTTTTATTAATGCTGATGTGATGATTCTATACAATTTTAAAACAATTTTTCTTTGCAATTAATAATTTGCATGTAATACTTAAATTGAATCCCACCTCAAAGTCATTTAAATTTGAATCTAATATTTCCTCCACAATTTGTATTGTTTACAGCTTTGAAGAAAATGTAGATATTGAAAATACTAATCTCATACGATGTAGGCAATAGGTTTCAAAACATTTTATGTGTTTTATTTTTTCTTTTCATTCTTTTCTTTTTCTGTTCAGTGTGAGTCCTCTCAAAGCCTGGACATGGGAAGGGTATTTAAATTGATTATTGTAGCAAGAAAGTAGAGAAGCTATTTTTCTAATTTTGGTTCCCAAAATAGAACACAATGATTAGATGTGGCTTCAATAGACTACAGAAGAAAGAGAGAGAGTCTGGCATGATTCCAAGCATAGAGAGGTCATAGAATTGCTTGGGGAAATTGAAAGCATCATAAAGGTGCCCCTAAATTAGCCTCACTGTGGAGCAACACAGTGCCCAACAGGGATTAGGTTAGAGATGCCAAGATATTTTGGATTTGGATTTAAAGAGAGAAATTGCAAAGTGCAATAGAGAGAGCAGGTACAATTAACAAGTCTCCCTGGACTGACAGGTGGGGAATCAAAATTAGTTTGGAACCGTAAGTGAAGACCCTGAATGCAAGGTCTTGTCAAAACCGTGTCAAGAACATCCACTTGAGTAGCAAGTTTCTGTGTACAACGAGACATCCTGCGGAGGTGCAGCCACATTTCACTGTGAACAGTCACAGGACAGGGCCTGGGACAACACACCAAAATGGAAGGCAAGAAAGATTCAGAGGATACAGAGCAGTACAAGTGTGTCTTCTCTAAACTTAGATTTACCTGGACAAAGACTATAACAGCCCGGTGAGAGCAGTAAAAATTCATTCTGATAGGGAGTTTGAAAGTTGGATGAAGCTCAGATTGTCGGGTTTACCTGGAATAAACAACCACATTTTTAAAAAGCCTATTTTTAACCTGAATAATTTGAAGATATTTTAAGAAATAAAATGCATCGATTAATGTATAATTTGCATATGACCTAATTTACACATTTTAAGTGTAGAATTTAATTATTATAAGTAATTTTTAGACCTGAAAAACTATCATCTGTTCTACTGAACATGATGAATGGGACAGGCACAGAAAAGTTAATAATTAAAATAACTCAACTCTATGTATACACATACATGTACAATTATACAGGCACAGCCATGAATTATATACATGAATGTTTATATCTAAATACCATTATGCACTTCTGTAAGTACAGTGTTTATTTATTTGTCATAGTAGAGGAGGCAAGGATGTTTATATCTAAATACCATTATGCACTTCTGTAAGTACAGTGTTTATTTATTTGTCATAGTAGAGGAGGTAGGGAAACAAACAAATAATGAGAGTACATTGTAAAAAGTCCCATGACACATGTGCCCTGGAATGATTTCATCTTTTGCACTATTCCTCTAACCCTGAAAGATATGCCCGTTATTATGATAAGAAGTGTATAAATAAAGGTTCTGTAGGCCAAGGTGGTTATAATAGCAAACACAGCGGGAGGCAAAAGTAGAAACTAGGCAATATTAGATAATTTTGATGTCTCAAAATATGTTTTTCAGCCTAAGCACAGTAGATCTCGAACTAATCTATAATTCAGTATTTATAAATGTTACGGAGGCATGGCTTTTTTCTCTTTTTGTGGAATTTGCCATTATTGCTCAATATGCAAGGCTGTATTAAATGCCCACTCTGTGGCACACACTGCTCAAGGCTCCAGAAGTCCTTCAGGGTTAGCAGACCCTCACAGAGCAGGGCTGTGTGGCACGAATACGAGAATTTCCCCTCAGTTCTGGTCAGAAAGTCCGCTAGGAAAACGTTTAACTTATTGGAAGCAAATGCAGGTGAGTGCAAAAAACTGCCCTAGGAAAAGCTTTCTTCAAATTCTCATTTGTGCATATTCAACCCTTGTGACATCTATCAATTTGCTTTGTCTCACTGGTGAAAATCGAATTTTATGAGTATATTCCTTATTGTGCTTTTCTCTTGGGAATTTCTCCCAATTCTTCTCCTTTTTGGGGGGGTACTGAGAATCGAACTCAGGACTTTGCACTGGCCAGGCAGGTGCTTATGTTGCTCCGCTGTATCCCCGGCCCCCTCTTCCAATTATTTTCAGTTAATATGGTGGTACACCTAACTGTCCCGCATGAATTACTGAATTATTTCAACCCTGTTTTGTGACTTGATAAAAACAATGATATAGTTCCCAACTTCAAGTAACTTAAATTTAATAGATCAGACTAAATATATTAATGTACATGGGGGAGAAAATAAGAGGTCAAATGTCATAAGCCAGTTAGACATTGATTTCCTATAATCATACATGTTAAATTACTTGTTATAGGGTTTGAGTTGAATAGTTTAGTACACTGGGTGCTTTTCTTTGGTCTGAATATAGAAACATGCACTGAAGTCAAACAATCCAAACATCGGATCCAATTATTCAGCTAGATTTCAGGATGCAAATTGAACCCCAGGATAAACAGCCTTCCTATTCCTTTACATGTAGATCTTACTTCATGCACATGGGGATAACTGGGCCTACACCCCAACTGTTTGGAGGATATTAGTTTGCCTCAGAGTGCAGAGAGCCTCCTTTAGAGAGCATAAGTGACTCTCAACATGTCATTCGTTCTTCCTTTACGTTGAGAATACCTACATCAATGAGATTTCAGGTTCTTGGCATCTACCCTTTTAGATAAATCTTTCTGCTCACACTGGAAAAAGATTCTAAGACATGGATGAAAGAGAAATCATTTCTATGTAGATAGAGAACATCTGTTATAGTTGTCTGTTGGGTCTGCAAGGAAAGGGGAAATTGTCACCCTAGACTTATGGGGTAGGAATGTTTTGAAAATAAGCTGAGGATGCATATGAAGCAATGAGCACACTGCTGCTCACACAGTATCTGCTCAAACCTCTCTTATGTCTAAGGAAGAGCTGGTTGCTGTGGTCTCCTAGGCCTTCAGATAGCTGGAGCTTTGAAAAACATATCAACACAAAGTGCCTCTTCTTTCTTCAAGACGCTTAACCTATCCAGTCTTTGAACTGTTTGACAGACTGAAACTAGTGGCCTGGGTTGTATTCCAGCTCTGAAAGCTACAGGAAACATTTGTGTCTGCTTACCTGGCAATGACTCGCTTTCTTCCTCACATTAGCAAGAGGCCTCCCCACATGCTTTCTGATTCCTCGTCTATAGCCTGGCCTTTGAGTAAGTCTTATTCTGTGAGCAAGCAGTTGGAATTGCGTCTGATCATCTGTGCTAAATGGCTGAGCATTTATTTCATTCTCGTCCCTTACTACTTCCTGTAAATCCTTCAGTTACTTTTTTTTTAGTGTGAACAGCACAGTCCAAGAGGAAGCATTTCTGACTCTTTCCATCCGTTTTTAAATGATACGACTTACAAAAGGGGGCTGAATAAAACCAGAAGGGCTTCCATACTGTTTCTGCCTAAGAAGTAGAGATCAAAGCTGAGTCTCGGGTGTTAAGTTATTCCGTCTGTGGCTTGCTCAGCCCTTGAAGGTCGGATTCACATCTTGCTTTCCCTGGACTATTAAGAAAAACAAAAAGCTGGGTAGTTTTTGCTGGTTTTTTCCTTTAAAAAAAAATAAAGTGCAAAAGTAAAAGAATGAACAGAGCATAAAACTTCCACTTAATGAACATGAAACTGTCGCATCCAGGGTCCTAAAAGCCAGGTATGGGGCCTGGTCAGAGCACGTCCAAAGAGGAGCATGGCTGATCTCTGTGATCCCAGCATTCTTCGCTCAAAAGAGCTGTGTCCACATCAGAGCATGGGCTGCACTGATCCAATACAACGTTAGCACTGCGCTTTTCAGTTTCCATGTCAGCAACTGCAGGAAATTCTTCCTTAACGTATGGCTATTACTAATGCCCTAACTGCTTCTCCTCTCCATTGCTAGTTATACAATGCGTGTAAATGTTAGACGTGTGACTCACTGAGTTCTGCAAAGACATCTGCAGCTGGTTATACATTGAAACGAAAGTCTAGTGCATCTGTCCTACAAACAGTATTATGTTATTCCCTGAAAGGACAAATGCTGTTTTGAATGCTACTCAGATATGTCTCCCTCTGCTCCTCATCATTGTGTTATTTTATGGGCATTTGCTTCCTGTGTAGAGTGCCTCCTTATCCCATGTGAAGGGAGAAGTCACCAGTTGGCTGTTCCTTGTTCACTTAAATGGGAGTTACACAGCCTTTTTGGTGGCATCTCTTCTTGGGAAATACTTTAAATTATCTAATTCCTTTCCCTTGATACCCATCCAGAAAAGTATATTTAGCTCTATTTAATGAATTGCCCATATAAAAATTGAAATATATTTCCCAGAGAGTCTCATTTTTTAGGATAATACACGTTTTAGATCTCTAGTATATTTATGTAATAATCAGGACTTTCTACTAGCTTGAATAGCTGAATTGTCAGCAAGAGTTGCCAAACTCTCAGGTACATGATATGCTCACTTAAACACTTCTGGCGTGCCCTGTGGTAATCTAATCCACTCTCAAAAGTTTTTGCCAGTTCATGGAGAAACTGTATTCTAATGACCCCATTGACATTTGAATACTGATTCTTGGAGTCTTATCTTATTTCCCACATGGTGTTGATTCTAATGGGAAACAGCAGATTTCTTGGTTTTCATTGAACATGTTATACAACCAAAAATAGAGTATAATTAATTGAAGGATTGGGAGTAATGGAAATATAAAAAAGTAAGTTTTCTTTCTATAGTTCCCACAATTTTGATTTCAACATTAAGTTTTGGAAAATGTTCACCAGCCATTCATCTACACTTTCACCCTGTGTGTTCTCAAACATCACCACACCATGGCATATTGGCCATTTTTTCTTCTTGTGAGTTTTTCACACATCCTCTGTCTAGGACTTCACAGAAAACTCCAAGTTCTTTTGTTTCTCATATAAAAATTCACTTTTCTCTTCTTTATTCTAAAGACTGAATATCTAAACACATAAAAGTACTCACAGATGAAAAAAAGAAACAAGCTGTATTGGCCTGGGCATGGTGGCACACTCCTGCAATCCCAGCACTTGGGAGGCTGAGGCAGGAGGATCACTGTGAGTTTGAGGCTAGTCTGGGCTACAAAGTGAGCTCAAGACCAGCCTGAACTGCATAGTGAGACACCGTCTCCAAAACACCAAAAAAAAAAAAAAAAAGGAAAAGAAAAGAGGCAAACAAGCTCTATTGTGTATATGCACCCACTCCCCAACATGAGTGGAAACACAGTGTGCTTCAAACATGTACATACTAATAAAAGGAGAAAACAATGTACCCAAAGATGAAAAACTATGAATAGGAATGGAAGAACAATTGTGAAGATTTCTACAGTACTGGAGAAGAAATCAAAATTTGCACTTTATGACTATTTTCTGGACAGAAAAGAGCAGTACAGTTCTCTATGAAGGTAAGCTACCAAAGCTCACATGACGTGTAGCATATTCAGACAGCCTTTCTCATGCATGAATATTTTCTATCTAGATTTTGGTATGAGAGAAAACAGCTCAGGAGATGGTTTCCTCAGAAAACACAAGAGAGAGTGACAGTCCAAAAGGCTGACATGGGGGAGTTGAGTTTGCCTTCCCTTCTAACACCGATCAAAGCAAAATAGTAAACACAACTTTAAGCCGGGTCCCTAAGCTATAATATCTGCTTTTCAAACTTTGAGCAAGGAGCTTTTCGTATGCAGGCATTTTGGAGCACTGCAGTGAGGAGCAATTGAATGAGGGAAGGAGTCAGACATCTGTACATAAATTAAGGTTGACTGTGCATTTTTCCTTTATTTTTAGAGCTTGTGTTTACTTTAGATGAGAGCAGAGTTTCTAGAAAATTAAGATTGTCTAAAATCAAATCCACTGGCACAAATTAAAGTACTAGAAAGAATTTATTCAAAGCAGGGTTCCGTTAAACTAGGTCGAGTATTTACTTTCTGGTGTCAAAAATGGATAGGGTAGTTTCATTTTGTTAACATTCAATATTTTCTGTTATCAGTAAGAATGTTGTGACTGTAAATAAATTAAATGAAGATTGAATCAACAGTTTCTTTGCAAAGAATGAATCCCACAAGTTTTTAAGTTTTTAAAGCCAATACAATTTGTCAGGATTATTTACCATTGATTAGGAAATAACTGGATGAATCAGTTAGAAGAATGCTCGTTATTTTTAGCTCTAAGAAGGTGCTGGACAGCACCAAGTCGAATTAGTATGTCGAACTGCCACAGCTACAAGAATTTATGTGAAGTTGTTTGTTTCATTGTTTTAATATTTGTCATTAATAAAAAACATTATGAATCTGAACACATTTTAGTTGGCTTGTGAACATTTTCAGTTTATGAGCTTCAAAAACGCTTCAGGTGAAAGATGTGCTGTGATTTCATCACAGCCCCTAGGTTTATTAAAAATTCATTACACAAAGCATGATAAACTTAACTAGTATGTAAATAATATGAATCTGGATCAAACAGGCTGAAACACCTGCTTCTCAACTGAAATCTCCATCTAGATTATACCTTTTTGTACATGTGAGCACATAGAAGCTCCTGCATGTCCCATTTCAGACACTAGATTTTTTTAAAGCTGAGTCATTTCCATCTATTCTGTGTCTAAGAAATCTAAGATTGTATGTTTTGTTTTATATAAAAGAAATGCTTTGTGACTTGTAGACATCAGTCTATCTCTAATACCAACTCTGCCTCCTTTATGAGCAAATTTTATCAACTTTATATGTTACACACTTACGTAACTATGAGCCTTTGCTCACTTTCAACTCCCAGTTAATGCATTTTGAATGGAATTTCCCTGGTTAATTAAATGTATCAGTTATTACAATTGATACACTGGTACTATCCCTTCTGACGTGAGCAAGGAAAATTGAGAATGCTTTCTTACTTTTACTTTTAGGAGGAAATGAGCCTCTTCTTCAAATGCTTACTAAATTCCTGGCTGAATATACATTACAGTACAGAAACTGTGGTGTATGTACCAATTTGCCTATGAGTGAGAGAGGGTAACAAAGGGAAATCACGTTGTTTTGGGAATGCATTTGCTGCAAACATGGCATCTTTTCTTCCCTTCAGATGTCCATAGGAGTAGCAGACATGGGGTTATTGTGAAGCTCATTAAGAGTCATTCAATTCCCTGGATATTGACTCAGTTTTCTCAATGAAAACTTCTCCAAATTCAGAAGCTTTTGGCCCCACAGAACCTAAACACTCTCCTGATGGATAGCTCCATTTTGCAGATAAGAATAACTAAATGGTATGGCGAACCAGAATTCTAGGACAATATATTTAGTAGAAAGAGAAGTGAAACCAGATTTGAGGCTTCTTGGTTTCTAAGGGAGATATAATTATGCAAACACATGTTTAAAAGAAGAAATTTCAAATTGGTATCAATTTATTGGGCTCAGCATAAGCTTTCATCTGAAAGTCTAACATGTCCCCGGCTGTTTGCCATTAGGACAATGTAATCTGTATATTTGAAAAACATATTTTCAGTATTAATGTTAGTTATCTGTCCAAATTATTTATTAAAATAATTATGTTCAAAAGAATAACAAAAATATAGTGTTGTCTTATGATGACTTAAGAAATCTGCTTCATTTTCCCCCACATGTAGAAATGAAATTTATCTGTGTGTCTTGGGTATTTCATTGTTAATCTTACAATGAATGGATACTTTTCTTCAAAATATCAATTTCAATGTGACCCAACCACTGAATCCTCAAAACTCCTCAAAGTATTCTGATTAATTTTCTATTGCTGGTTTTGATTCCACTTTGATATTTTACCTCACAATATTTTACAGTGAATACACATATAAATATGTGAATATAGTGAGGTTCATCCTCTGTTTATTAAAGCAAAAAGAGTGGAAGGTAAATGTATGCTTGACTGGTATAAACAAAATACTCTAGAGATAAAAATTACCAGCTGTGATTCCATGTAATATAGCAATTAGTAGATGATAATTTGCTTTTCGCCTCAATCATATGTCAGGCTTAGTATTTTTAGTACATGATACTTGTGACCAGAAGTGTCTTGGATTTCACTTTTTTAAAATACCGACATTTTTTCACATACATTAAGAGATATCTTAGGGATAAAAACCAGGTCTAAACATAAAATTCATTTCTGTTTCCTGTACTTCTACATATAGCCTGAAGATAATTTTCTTTCATATTTTACTATACCTGCACTTTGATTGTGTCCCAGTAGATCATTTCAAATGTATAATTTTCTCCACATGGTATCGTGTCAAAACTTTTTCTATTTTGAATAATTTGTATTTCAGATTTTCAGATTATCCATATTCAATCTGTATTAGATTTTATATAATTTAAGTTTTCCATTATTTTCTACCATACTATTACTCAAGGAGCAGGGGGTACTATTTGCATAATAAAACATAACAAATCATAGTGTAGATTTTTTGGTTGCAAAATTGGTAAAATAGTAGTAATTCTATCTGGATGTGCTTTCTACCCAGACGTCATAAAATCTGCAATTAGGTTCAGATATGGAAGCTACCATATGCTTGGGCCCATCATATTGATTTTTTGACTCTTCATTCATTTATCTGTGAATATAAAAATATAAATATATATAAATATATTTATGATATATATAATTTATAATATAAATATATTTATCTTATATAAATATAAGACTGTGGATCAGTCTTATACTCCTTGTCCCCAAGGCTTATAATAAAAAAATAGTAATGAAAACAATTGACACTTACACTTATGAGTTTGTATTAATGTGGGTGAAGGTTATTTCAGGATTAAATGAGAGTCAATATTTTTTGCAGTAATACAAATTTGGATATTTTAAGCAACTGATTATAATTTAATTGTTGCTTATATTTTACTGGAAAATATATTTATGAAGCACAATGTGACAATTTAATATATAATATAGAATCCATACTCTATATAAAAATATATTTATTATATTATATATATCTTAAACTAATTTAAAATCCCTCACCAACTTATCTTCTTTTGTAACAGGAACGTTAAAATTCTAGTCTTTTCATTTATACTGTGGTTCATCTATGCATGACTAGCTTAATATAGATGGTGTATGGAGAACAGAAACTTCTAAAACCCCTATTTAGTAAAGGCGGAGAAATAAACGATTGTAGGATTTATTTAACCACATCCTTGAATATCTTAATAGTAAATAATGTGAGGCAAAATACAAGGAAGGAATAAAAAAGGAAGGAAGCAGGGAGGAAGAAGCAAAAGAAAGAAAGAAGGGTGAAATAGAATGACAAAAGGGGCGGAGGAAAAGAAAACTGCAGAGGTACGTACAGAGGTTTTTGAATGGGTAGACATTGTGTAATGTCCCTTCCTTCAACATTGTACCCTAGTTCAAAGGGAAATTAGTGTAGGACTAGAGAATTTCATATGTAAAATTTCTTCTCAACTGGATGATACAATATCCTGAATGTATAATAACAATAATTTATAATCTATCATCAGGACAAAATTGTACTGTTTTTAAATTATTTTAAGTCATTTGTTTACTTTTCATTTAATCAGTTTAAATCTTGGGTAGCTCTGCTAAATTCTGCTCAGTTGTTTAACATGGAAGCATTTGCTATCCTGAGTTGGAAGAGATGGAGGACAAATGTAATGCAATTCTTTCATTCATTCAACAAACATTTTGATCCCCTATGTTTGGGTGCCTAGTACACAGAGGAAAGAAGTAATACACTCTTCCTGCACTACTGGAGGTTATTTACTAGAAGGGTAAGCTAGATGAAACAGATAAGAAAGTAAACTATTTAGTATAAGATGAAGATGAATACTATGTGTATAAATAAAGCAAAAGCAATAGGTAGGTTGAGACAAGGGGGTCGTATTATTCAGGTAATTTGGGCAGAGAAAGCTTCTTTCCTATGATATCTGCCACAGAATTGGTGGAAATGAAGAATCAGTGCATGTGAGTATCCGAGGTAAGAATATTACTAATGGAGGGAACAAAAATTTCTAAAATGAAGAATGTGCTTAGAGTATCAGGATGAGAAAAGGAGGCCAATCTTCCTGGGGCTCAACACACAAAGAGAAAAAAAACTAGGAGGCAAAATCAGAAGGGTATCGTGGGGCTCAGTAATATGATATAAAGACATTTTATTTTGCAGAGTGAAAGTGGAAAGCTTTTAAGTGTTTGAAATAGAGGATTGATATAATCTGATGATCTTGCCTTTGAATGTGATGCTTTTGGACGGACTGAAGGGAGGGAAGGGCTGAAGACAGGACTCTGACATAGGGCACTGCCATAAGTGCTGAGGTAATGAGAAGGGATTCACAGAACTTGTTCACAACTGTCATTCACTCACTCACATACATACACACACACACACACACACACACAGACATAAATCTATCAAACATAACTCAATGTTTTCTTCCCTAAGGAAATGGACAAATCGTGCCATTTGGTGAGGTATGGGAAATGTTAGGAGCAATTTTCCAGTGTGCTGCCAAGTAGGTCAAGAATTGATTGTAGTCACAGAAAGGTTCATATGGCGATGATTTCCTAGTCACAGTTCCTAGTAATCTTACTACAAATCCCATGTTACTGAGTATAAAATTTCCATAAATCATAGACTTCAAATGCTAAATCTTTATAATTACATTAAGATTTTACTCTGAAATATTTTGTCTCAAATTTACTAAATAGATTTAAATTTTGCACAACATGACACTTGAAAATGGATTTGTAAGGAGGGCTAAATTGGAAATGATATAAAATACTAGAACTTTATGGTCAATTATGAAATACTTTGTTACTACATTTATCCTTGTAAGTTTTATTTTCATGGAGTATCTAATGAACTTCTAAAAATGCATAAAAATAATCATAAGTAATTCCATTATGCAGAGGTAACTGTTGTTTATTTTTTTATTTCTAACCATTCTACAACCTATATTCATAACTCATATACTTTTATATTGTACAGTTACTACTATTATTTTTTTGTGTTTGTATTATATATTATGGAGAACCAATATGAGAAAGGGTACAAAGTGATGAAACATAAGCACTGAAATAATAACTCTGCCTAGTAGTTAAACAATATCTATTACCTTAGTCAGTTTTTCATTACTGTGAACAAAATAATTGATTTATAAAACTTAAATAAGACTATAATAAACAAAGTTAGGGTTGAAAATAAATATTACAATTGATTCTACAGAGTTAAAAGCATCAGAAGGAATTATTATGAACAATCAAATGCCAACAAATTAAACAAACTTACGGAAATGGATAATTTCCTAGAATATATTCAACCATCAATACTGAATAATGAAGAAATAGAAAACTTGAACTGACAACAACCGAAAAGATTAAATCACTAATAAAATTCTGCCATCAAAGAATGTCTGCCATGACGGTTTTATTGCTGAGTTCTACCAAATATTTAAACAACTAATGCCAATTCATATCAAACTATATTAATACACAATTCGAGATGGCCATCAAACTTCTATATTATCACATGAGATCAGGCATTTCCTGAACAGATATGTAATCCTTACTTTTTACCACAAGCTATCCTATAAACTGCAAGGGATAGCTAATCACTGTAAAGCGAATTACTTTTTCCCAAAGGGATAGTGCTGTTATTGGAAATTGTACTCTTAACCAATAATTTTGACATTGAATACATCATATAGATGATCAACAATATCGCATAAGAGAAACACTTCCATGATCATAAAATGTGCTAAGTCTAATAGATATTAATTATGTATGTGGTGAGTGATCATAGTATTTCTTTTTGGAACTTGGAAAGGGCCCTGAAGGATATTTTGGATGACTTTTATGTCTTAAAGGAGCTCTCGTGGGGGATAAAATAACGTTAAAGCACTTTTTCCTCTCTTGATGAATGTCTCTTTTGTCTGCAGTCATTTGGAATTATTCCACTGACTATTCTTTTCAAAAACTGCTATTATGGCATTTAGCATTAAGAGAAAGAAGAAAAAAAGCTTTAAACATAGTGATTCAGAGCTATTCTCCAGCCTCATCTTTGTTACCAATTATCTATATTTTTCCTAAGCAGTAATTCTTCTTTCCTATGCTGTCCTTTATCTCTGTAAAGACACTGGATTAAGTGAATCTTAAAGGCCCTTGTAGGAACAAAACTTTTTATATGCTTTTATGGAGTACTTGGAGCTTGGATTCTAATTCAAGTTATTGCAAAGAAGTTTTCTGTATCTAGTTCTGTTGACTATTGACTCTGTTGAGTATTGCCTCTGTTGAGATTATATGCCCTTGCCCTAGCTGTAAATCACAAACTGACAAGTTGTATCCTTGATTTCAGTGTTAAGAATAGTGTTTTAGATGCATGTTTTGATATTTTGCAGTGAAATCACTAGACACCTAGAAAATGCAAGTTGAAATTATTTTTCCTATCACTGAGTTATATCCAACTGAATTACTTCAACTTTTTGGGCATAGAATATTTTGTTGATATAATGAGAAAGGGAATTCTTGTGGGATTACGGTAAACATTAAATGCTACCATGTATAGGATGTCCTGCGTTGTAGAATTCCATTTTATATTCAAGCAAGTGAAATCCAGGGCATTTTGACAAATAGTTAGGGGAGACATTAATTGGGAAGCCATTCCCAAATGGGCAAAGGCGCATACTCGCAAAATATAAATGTGACATAGCCTTGAGTAGATTTTGAGATGCTCACCATAACAAAACCTGGCTAAGTTCTTGTTACTCATCAGTGCTTGTTAATTCACTCAGTGTATGAGCAATCTGGAAATCTAGAAAAGGACCACAGAGAATGATTAATGTATTGAAGCCGTGTAGGTAATGATCATCAAGCCCAGAGGGAGCCCTTCAAATAGCAATTATGAGACCAGTCCCTGGACATTATGATTCACCAAGTGAGTTGCTATAGCCAGGAGAGTGTTTATTTAACAAACAAAATCTCTCTGCATTAGCAATGGACTGCCAGAAATAAGAACTCTTCAGCAGGTCAAATTGCTTTCTTTGCAAGTGAGAAATGTTTTCTAGAAGGAAAAAAACTAAGTCAAGCAGGAACATGAGCAGTTTATTTATTTATTTCTTTTTGTCTTTTTGAGACAGGGTCTCGCTCTGCAGTTCAGGCTGGCCTTGAGCTCACTTTGAAGCCTAGGCTGTCCTCAAACTCGCAACGATCCTCCTGCCACTCTGGGATTACAGGCGTGCACCACCACACCCGGCATGAGCAGTTCTAGTGATACTAATCCCTCAGTTTTTCCACAATGACATTTGGCAAAAGTCAGACACTTGAGTTGATTGTGCTTGCTGCAAACCAGGACCATTGGAAGTGGCACCCAGTGTCTGCACGGAGCTCAGGTTTATGTTCTTATGCAAGCATGAGCCACGGAACCATGGGAACATTTGCCAGCGATAACATTTCAAGGGCATACCTTGTCAGCTTTTTAATGGTGTAAACTCACCTGGGTTTTGGCGCCCCGTCAAAGGGGAACCAAGGACAAGGATGAACTCAGATATAAATACAGTAAGTCAGAACAAGAGACAGGAAGGTGAGGCCTGAGGCACTTTCTGACATTCTCTTAGTGATTTTATTGTAATCGCATGTTTCCAGACATGCAGAAATTAGACAAGAGCAAATTATGGTCAAGGTACTGAAAGTAGATCAGCAGCTGCCCTAAATATTCTGCAAACAAAGAAATAATAAATTTATATGCATAATTATGAAAACGTTATAAAGTTCATTAACAGGAAATTGCTCTCATGACTAAATATATTTGCCTGTTAAGTGGAATATGAATATTAAAGTATTACAACATTAATATTTAAACTCACAAATTGAGAGAAACTTTAGAGCTGTAGTTGTAGCCAAAAATTTCATGCATAGAGAAATTTCAGTCTCACTTTCAGTCCTACTTAAAAATCCTTCTGTGGAAGCTGATAGTTCTCGTTGATAACTTTTAAAGCATCTCATTGGAAACAAATTTTGCTGTTTTATTTTAAATTTTTCAAAAAGTTTGTGGCGGGGTCAGGAATTGGAAGGTTGGATCTAAAATCCTGCATCTGCCAGAACCAATCCCATGAACTTGCAAAAGTGTTTTTCCTTCTGTCTTGGTCCTCAATGTACATGATGGACAGGCCCCATAAGATATCATCTGAAGAGGTCTTTTAATTCTCAGTTAGTGACTGCAGAAGGCTCAAAAGGAGATGAATATAAAATGTCCCAATGCATCTTGGAGTGGTGGAGAGAAATTGGACTTGATCCTAATCCATTTGTGAGAATATGAAATACTACCATAAACAAGTAACGTATGCTGTTCCCCCCCCCTTTCCCTCCAAATATCTTTTGCAAAATATCCCTTTCCTTTTTATGTGATGTCTTTAATTTCAGGATTATCCCTTAAATTACATTACAATTTTGATTAAGTTTACATATTTCAACAAAAGGGACATAGAAGACAAATTTCAACCATCAGAGATTACATCTCCTGTATCTCAGACTGGTAGAGAAAGAAATTACCATTTTCTTAAACTTTGAAACTACTCAGTGAAACAATGTTTCCTCAAAGTTAAACCTGACATGCTATTTGTGCTCTTTCAACAGATTTTGTTATAAAATTACTGTTCACAAACTTACTGTTGAGTATTGCACACAAAAGTTTAAGACTATTGTGTGTGAGTAGTGCAGAGTGACCTAAGGAGAATGAAAAATGTATATTCTTACAGGTAATAGTTCTATAAAACATTGAGAACACTCACAGGTAGACAGAAAATATTAGGCTTTCTGAGAGTCCTTCCAGAGAGCTGCTGCCTCTTTCAGGAAAGGCAAGAGAGTTCACTCATAGCACGAATTCAAGCACAGTTGAAAACATTTGCAATATCTCATTCTTTCACCTGGATAACGTGAACATAAAAGTACTAAAATGGAAAGAAAATGCTAGTTACAAACAGTATTTTTAATGCAATATTCTCTCGTTATTGCTCAGGAACAAATATTCAGCTGGGCATGGTGGTGCACTCCTGCAATCACAGCACACAGGAGGCTGAGGCAAGAGGATCGCTCTGAGTTTGAGGCCAACCTGGGCTACAAAGTGGGTTCAAGGCCAGCTTGAGCTGCAAAGTGAGACCCTGTCTCAAAAAGATGACAAAAAGGCAGCAAGGAAAGGGAAAGATGACAAAAAAGGAGCAAATATTCACTATATAGTCCACCAGAAAAAGTAGAGATCAGAACAGAGTTGGAATCTCTGTCCCACTTTATAGGTATGTCTAATGGGGGGAAAAAAGTCAACCCCTCATTTCCTTATTTACTTCTTGTAAAGGGGGGTGAAATGTACTGTATGTAAAAGTAGTTTGTGAGTAGTAAAGGCTGTCAGGGAAAGTGGAAGCTCTGCCATTGTATTAGCTCCTCAAATATTGTTTTATGGGGTAGCTTCTCTAACGTGATTTTTTAACTTCTTATTTATTTATTTATTCATTTATTACCAGGAATCAAACTGAGGACCTTGTGCACGCCAGGCAGGCGCTATGCTGCTCAACTATATCCCCAGCCCTGTAATTTTTTAAATTAATTGTTATTTATCCTACTTATTTTCTTGTCAATGAGACACAATACTGGATATCCACAATTTAAAGGAGAAAATATATATTTTGGCTCAAAGTTTGTAAAGATTTCAGTCCATAGTCAGCTGGCTTAAAGGCAGGGCCCCATGGCAGAGGTGCCTGGCAGAGCAGAAACAGTTCATGGCTTGGCAGTGGGAAGCAGAGTGAGGGGTCCAGGGAGGAGGGAGCACGATGGACCGGTCCAGGCCACGCCCCCACTGACCCACATCCTCCAACCAGGTTTGACCTCTCAAATCACATTTAGCTATAAACGTATCTTTTTACTGGTCAGTATCACACCTTGGGATCCAATCACTTCCTCAGAAGCCCAACCTTGAGCTCATGAGGCTTTGTGGAGATATCTAGGTATACATTATAAGATTGCTATTTTAACTAAACAAGTTTACTGGATATAGTATGATAATTTAGTGCATGTGTAAATTTTGTCATTATCAAACTAACATAGTTAGAATTTCCATCTCCTGAAAAAACATACGCATATATATTTCAATTTTTATTAATTTGTAATAATTGATATGTACTCAATTTGTACTGAAGAAATCAAGGTAATAAGTGCTTCTATTTCTTTATCATTACTTTATGTTTGGAGCATTTGAGAGCCTCTGACTTAGTTACTCATAGAATACATAGTATATTATTGCAAAATATAATCCTCTCCTTGTGCAGTGTAAGACTAGAGTTTATTATTTCTATTTCATGTGTTTGGGTGCCCATAATCCCTTCCTACCACCTTTGGGAGTCTTTAGTAATCACTATATACCTTTATGTCAAATATATATATTTATTTATATATATATTTATATATATATGGGAACTTGCAAAATTTGTGTTTGTATGTCTTGCTTGTTTCAGCTAACCTTATGATATACAATTTCATCCATTTTTCTGCAAATGGAAGTATCTCATTTCTATTTTTATTTTTTCAGGTACCAAGAATCAAACTCAGGACCTCGCGCTTGCCAGGCAGGTGCTTGTGCCACTGAGCTATATCCCCAGCCCCCATTATCTCGTTTCTATATTGCTTCATGATAATGCATTGCATAGGTACCTACGTTTTCTTTGTCAGTTCAGTTCATCCTTTGATAGGTACCTAAGGTGATTCCATAAATTAACTATTGTAATGTATGCTGCCTTAAAGGCGGGTATGTAAATACTCCTTTGATATGCTGATTCTGTTTGTTTGTTTATGCACCAAAGAGTTAGATAATGTGTAATTGACATTATCTGTAGACAATTACTAATGTTATGTTTTGTGGGATTCTTTTAAAATTTTCCTAGTGCAGAGCATAGCTCTAAATATTTCTTTTTTGTTTGTTTGTTTTGTTTTCCGGTACCAGGAATCAAACTCACGACCTTGCACTGGCCAGGCAATCACTGTGCTGCTGAGCTAAATCCCCAGCCCCTCTAAATATTTCTTTGGTTACAAATTTTAACCTATGAGACTTCTAAAAAGAATGGAGAACAGTCTCTTAGACTTTAATCATTGTATATGAGATGCTGTTCAAACTAATTTTATCCAAAGGAAGCAATCACAACAGTAATAGACAACACAGACAGAGAACATATTAAGTAACTGGCCCAAAGTTTTCAGCACTGGTTTCTAACAATTCAACCCTTGAACATATGCTGTATTTCCATTCATCTGTACTGCAAAATTTCTTTTCTCTTTGGGCTAAAATGCTTATGATTTGGCCTTACACCATTTTGCTCAGTATACTTTAGCACCATCAAATTTATTAACAAGCTCTGATATAAAATGAAGATAGATTTTCCCAGAAGGTCCTGTCAGACAGTACCTCAAGCTGGACATTTAGAAGTAGAGTCACATGAACTTGAGGCTCCATTTTTTTTCCAAGGATTCTTTCAATGTGAGCTTCTGATATTTTCCCCACTTCATTGGCTGGCCTCTCTTCTCCAACTGCAGAAGATGAGGAATCAGCTTTTCTTCCAGTCCTGTCTGCCCAGAAATGATGTTCACATATCCCTTCTCAGTTCTTCCTTATGAGATAGTTTTTCAACATTCAATTTTAGTTTACTTGTTCTTTTGCTGTAGTATTTTCCTCATATAGCTATAGAACTAAAATAAATGTATTAGTCGATAAAAATGTCAGTCTTATGTGTAATTCCCATGCCTTCCTTCTGTCACTCTCTAGTAATTCAAGCAATTTACATATTTTTAAATAGTCATCTAGTCACTTATCTAAGATCTAAACACGGAAAATCCTTTATATCCATATTTCTTATTCCACTAAACCTTATATTAGTCCTAAAAGGTAAACACTCTCCTTATCTGTGAAAAGAAACAAGTGCTGCCAGTAAATTGTGTGGCATTCTGGAGTAAGAATTTGTATTCAGAAATTGGCCACAGGGCCAGGCTCTTTTGTGACTTGCCTTGTGCTTGCCCTCTCCTATTCCTACATCTTTATCTGTGTCTTCAAACCTGAAATACTGCTGTGGGGCTTTTTTTTTTTTTCATCTTTACTTTTCTAAGTTAATATCAGACACACATAAATACATGTCCTCCATATGTCTTTGAAAAAAAAATACATTTCATATCTTCCTATCTACAAACTGAATCCCCAAAAATATACACCTTCCCTACAGCCCCATAGTAAGAAAGAGTTATAATTAAAATAGGGGTTAGCAATACCCAGTTTGGCAGTCTGACAGATATATATCTTGTAGCTTGAGTGTCTTATTCTGCTTTTCATTGTGTTTAAATAATATTTATTGACATTCACGAATTTCAAATGAGAGCAATTTAAAAATATAATTAGTTCAAAAGAGTATTCCACAAAATTAGTCTTTCATGCTTGAGCTAAATGACCTCTGCCCTCACAGAAAATTATACCAATACCCAACTCCAAAGGGTGAGATTTCAAGACTCAAAGCTCCTCATGGGGCATGTATTGAAAAACTAAACTCCTGTGGCATTATCTTTAATGTGAATCCTACCAAAATAGATAAAGTGATAAAAAATTTATAAATGTTCTGCCTCAGAGAAGAAAAGTAGCAGCTACTTGAATCTGAAAGACCAGGTAGAGTCAGAAAAATCTGATAAAATCTTTTTTTTTTTTTTTTTTTTTTGGTTTTTCTCCGGTACCAGGAACCGAACTCACGACCTTGCGCTTGCCAGGCAGGCGCTTTTGCCACTGAGCTAAATCCCCAGCCCCTCTGATAAAATCTTAAATGAGTCTCAAAGTGGAAATTTTCTTGAGGTGTGTGTATATGTTTGTGTGGTGATATAGGCAAACTGTAGATGCAGAAAAGAGCATGGAGTTTAGGAAAAGGGCAGTGAATACTGTCACCATTTAAGGGTAATAAAGTACATTGGAGAAACTGGCAAAGGAAATGAGAAAGAAAAGACAAAGTGGCAAAATGTTGCATGTGATGTCATTCAAGCTAAGGACAAATGATATTTCCAGGAGGTAGTTGTCAGTTAGATTAAACATCCCTGAAACATTAAGGAATATACCTTCTGAAGGCTGACATTTCATTACTGACATCATGTTGAATAGAACCCTCACTAGGAGACGTTTCATTACAGCAATGAGAGCGAAATATGATTGAAATGTCTCGCCGGTCCACGGGAGGTAAAGAGCTAGAAAGAGTCAGCATGAACTATTCATGTGAGCAATTTCACTCTGAAGGTCAATAGAACAATAGCTAAAGACAGCAGTAGAATTACAGGATAATGTTTTGAGATGTAAATATGTGACTACATTAGAGTACAGGAAGAGCAATTAGAGGATGTTACAATGAAGTATTTTGGTGAAACCGTTTACATTTATTTATACACAGAGATGTTCAGTTTGGCTTTACTTACAATATCAATCTAGAAAATGATTCTTAATGTCCCAAAATAAATTATGAAAATCTGAAGTAATATTTTCTATAAAATTTGGGGAATTTTTATGAAGCATTAAAAATAATATTTATCTATACTATTAATGATAAAAATTATAGTGGTAAAATTAATCTTTAACAACATAAAATATGCTGAGATATAAAAAGTATGTAACTAAGATTTCACTTTTAGTATCGAAACACAAATGCTTGAAAAACAGTGGAATGAAATAAAAGAGACCTTTGGGAGATTACCTTGGGGAGTGAGATGACTTGTGATTTTTATCTTCCTTTTTCAATAAACTTTCCATGTTTTAATTTTTAAAGTTTGATTGTATTACTATTTTACTATAGGAAGAAGTAAATAATGTCATTTACTACATGAACTAAATGTTATGTAGTCAATAAAGATATAAAATCATGTGATTCTAAATTTTACACATCCTTCCATTAATCTGTTACAGCTACTATCTCAACGTCATCATCATCCACTTTTGTAAGGTGAATGTGCAGCTGACTTACAATGCATGATCCAAGTATTTAAGCTCTTTAATATTGAGTACGAAACACTACGCTTTTCAAAGTTGTGTGGGTGTGTGTGTGCATGCTTGCATCAGTCCTTGGTTTTTAGATAATTGTGAAAAATGCATTTTAGTATCTTCTAAATAGACCCAATTTCTCATATATTTTAAATTTCAATTCTGCATTCAAAAACTAATATATTTAGGGTATTTTCTAATGAAACCATGGACACTACTTAATATTATTTCAATTAGTCTTGAGTGTCTGGGTAAAATGGAGCCAGTACAATTGAATGGGACTTACTGATTTATAAATCCTAAATCTTAAAATGATCTGATTTGCTTCTACTAATGATACAAGTAACTTTACTTTACATTATCATTGAAAACAATGAAAGATAGTTTCAATGTGGGTTATCCAGACCATGAAAATCATAGTACCAAGGGATGACCTTCCTACTATATTTTCGAAGTATTACAATTTCTTTGTTTTACTAATAATTCAAGATGAAAAACCTCAACACTAACATCTAACATAGTGAGCCTTTCTGTAGTGTTTAATTATCTGCTACTCTTTAACTTAACTTAAAGCCATACTGTGAGTACTCTTAGGGTCACAGTCTGTCACTAGCACCACCTGGTCACACAGAGGAAACCTGAACTTCAGCAGACATTAGGTAGGAAATGAACTCTATGCTTGAGATTGTTATACTGAACCGAGAATTACTCACTTTTCCACTGAAATCCAACATGTCAAGTGTAGTAGGTGACTATAAAATTGACCATATCAGCCATCTAATATGAGAGCCTACCTCTTAACATGGATACTGGCAGCCTGCAGTTGCCTGGCTTTCTCCAATACTGAAAAGAAAGAGGGGAAACATTCTCTCTGGACACCTTTCAAACATAGACTAAAGATCAGCTATTAACATACTTGTGCTGTTTGATTCAGTCATTTTTAAAGGGCTCAGAAAATGTAGATTTAAATATCAGATAGCTCCTAAAAGATAAACCAAATGACGTAGGGAAATTGAGTTATCTGCTTGCTTAACTTCTTCGAAATATTCTTTAAAAGAATGACAATTTTTGATTTCAAGGAAAGGCAGCAAAAACAACAAAGGCCATGTGAAAATTTCTACCTGAAATCATTACACTGGCATACCAAATCTGATCAAAATGGCATACAAAAGAATGTACTGAAGTTTGCCTCTCCAGCACTCTGCATACAACAATGATATATAAAGTATTAGAAGGGAAAACAAAACAAAATATAGCCAGTTCAATCCAATATAATTTCTCTAAGACCCAAAAGAACAAAAGAAATGCACATATTAAATGGGTTTAAGGTGCAGCTATACTGGGTCCCTATAAGCAGTATGCTATCATATGTAATCCATTTTCTTCCTATATTGAATTAAGGATGAAAAGTCTGCCATTAAGGCCATATTACCAGAGAAAAGGCCATTGCTAGAAATCAAATCCTCAGTTTTCACTTCCCACCTTCTTCATCAGGAGAAATGATTGATGCTATGAAATTTCAAGGAAATTCAGTACTTATGGGATTGAAAGTACAGTAATAGGACCTTATAAGAAGAAGCCCATGTTACACACCTGGTGATTGCCTGATTCTCTAATGAGAGGGATCCTAAAAAAGAGTAGGTCATGGGTGGAGCCTGTCATGGTGATAGATGTATTGAAAAAAATATAGGGAAGTTATCAGAGAACAATTGAGCGTGGGTGGGGGTGGATGCACCAGAGGGTTTAAAACAAACCTCTAAAATAAAATTCTAAAGGACGATAAAATATACCTTCCCATGTGAAAAGGTTCTTCCTTCCTAGTATCTATCCTCTATTTTGATCCCTATTTATAACTTGGGTTTCTGGGAAGGGGAATAATAGATGAAAGAGGAAAGGAAAAGAGATTTAAACCAAAAATAAAGAAAAAAATGGAATTAGAGCTTTCGCCAATCAGAAGGAGGAAATGGGTTGCAGAGAGGAAAGGGAAGGGGACAAAGTAAGAGAATTAAGATGTGTTATTTACATGTTCAAATTCCCTGTGATGGATGTGCTCATTATCTACTGCAAAAAGTACTAATAAAAAAGAAATACCATGTGAAGAATACAAGATAAAAGATCCATATTAAGAACTTGTTTTTATTGCAAACAAAATCAATTTTGTGAAGCAATATAAAATGACTAAATTAGCATGCTTAAACAAAGGAAAATTACAGATCAATATCTATAGTGTCATTTTTCCAATGTTGTTCTACAAAAATCAGTAATTTAACTTCGAAAAACAAAGTCTGGGAATTTGTGCCATATCATGTAATATGTTATTTAAAAAGACAGAGTGGTATTGGAAGAATTTGAAATAAACAAGTAGAATAGAATAGACAGTCCAAAAACTGGTCCGTTTATAGATGAAAATGTAATCTCTGAAAAGGGTAGCAATTCTCATACATATATATATAGGAAAAATATATTTTGCTGCAAAGTTGGTCATCCGTATAGAAAGAAAATTAGATTAGATATCATATTGAGATGAAAATAAGTAGATAACTGTACTGAATATGAAAATCAAACCTGCTACACTTTTAGAATACAAACTGGCTCAATGATAAAAGAATGGCAAGGTAGAGGTAGCAAAAGACACTAATAAAAGAGAATATTAAAAAAGAAAGACAAAACATTTACAAATCTGTCTCATTTTGTAATTAGAAAATTTTTTAAAAAATATTTACAATGATAACATAACCAAAGTGGAGAGGCAAGTGCCAAGTACTTAAACTGTATTTGCAACATGGACAGCTATAAAAAGGATTAATACCTAAAACTGCTAAAAAGCTACCAATAATAATGCAAAACTAAACTGGATATTCTAAACTTTACAACTGTTAAATAATGAAGCAGTTTTGTATTTTCTAATAAGGAAATACATCTAACCTAGGATTACACCAGAAATAACCAAAACTTAGGAGTGTGTATAATTGCTACAGTTTGAAAATATATATTAGAAAAACGTATATATTTGTATATTCATAGCGACTCAAAGAAGATGCAACCAAAACCAAAATATTCTTTGCTCTTTAGCAAAGGAATGGAGGGAAAAATGAAAAAAACTCAGATGACATGATGGACTAGAAATGTATTTCATATAGTACCCGTGTATAAATTGTTATAACCAATGTGGTAGCAGTTTTTCACTTTCTACTAACATTGAAGCTGTGCATATGGTTTGATCTATCAGTTTCGCGCTAATGTGTATATCTAGAAGAGTGGCTTCCAGGGTGTGATCATGAGGCCCCTGAAAGGAGTCTCTGAGATGCTTTTAGGGGGCCATAAAAAGACAAGATATTTTATAACATTGTTAAGATATTATTTGTCTTTTCAATGTGTTGATTTTTGCATTTACAGAGTAAAATTGATGCTGAGTAAAACTGCTCACACATTAGTATGAATCCAGATAGTGGTACGGAAAAGTACTAGTGGACATTATATTCTTCATGGTCACACATTCACAGTGGGAAATTATGAGAAAACAAACAACATTTTAAAACAAGACCGTTAATGAAACAGTAACAATACAGTGATTTTCTTAAATCTTAAATCTAAAATCTGAAGTTATTTCAATACATTATTACTGACAGAACGAGAATTATACATAAAATACTTTTAATGCACACCCAACTAATAATGTTATGCGATTGTGACATCTGTTATGTAATAATTTCAGCAGATGAGTTTAATGCAGGTGAATTTTGAAACTTGCTGCTCTTAGAATCTCTCCTTTCCCTACCTTTTCAAACTTTTGTCTGGATAATTTCTAACAAATGTCCAGGATGCATGATCGAGTTTAATTTTACTCTAGAAGGATCCCTGTGTTTATTTTCCATTTTACTCATTCATTTCTCTCTTTAGATAGTGATGCTGTAGGACGCATGGGCAGTGACTTCATTGGTTTGCACTGCCAACATGCAGTACTATGCCTCACCACAGCACAGGCAGTGCAATAAGGAATGTGTGAATATATGAAGAAATTCATGAATAAATAAATCCACAGAAAGGTAACATTTATGAGAAAATACTATCTTAATAACCAGCAGCATTAGTGACAGAACTGAGTTTAGGAAAACGTTTCATCTGTCACTTGTGGGTAGAAAGTTATAACCTGATGTCACGAAGTAGAATAATGCTTAGAACTATATACAGCTGAACTGCTTTTTCATAAGAAGTGAAGAAGAATACAATTTTTAAGGTTGAGAAAGCAAACAAGAGATAGCCAAAAGTAAAGTTAGCCATTTTCTTGGTTACTTTTCTCTCGTTGTTGGAACAAAATACCTGATGCCCAAAATTAAGGTAGGAGGTGACACTGTGAAATGATAGGAAACCTCCTACCTTAATTTTGGGCATCAGGTATTTTGTTCCAACAACGAGAGAAAAGTAACCAAGAAAATGGCTAACTTTACTTTTGGCTATCTCTTGTTTGCTTTCTCAACCTTAAAAATTGTATTCTTCTTCTGGGATGTGGGAAAAGAGAAGGGAAAGAAGGAGAAATTTTGTATGTATATATATACAGGATAGATAACATGGTTGTTCTTCTATCTGCTGTTTCTATGCTGAAAGAAACTGTCAATGAGTCTTTGGTTGACCAGTATTGCATGTCTATATCTGTTTTCATGAGAAGCCACTTTGAAGATATCAATATGTAATACAACCACCATTGTTAATTCCCTACCACTTTGTTTGTAACTCTGTATTGTCTGTATTGTGCTTGTGATATGTTGTAAAATGTTGTATGTCTGTTAATGTTTCCCTCCTTTTATCCTTAAAATAAAATTTAAAAAAAAAATTAAGGTAGGAAAATTTATTTAGCTCACAATTTGTGGAGGTTTCAGTCCATACTTGGCTGGCTCCAAGGCGGAGTGGCACATGGCAGAGGGTAACAGTTCATGGCGGTGGAAAGCAGCAAAAGCTACAAGAGCAAAAAGGGAGGAGTGGCAGAGAGCAAGCCTCTTCCCCTCCCTTATATTTTATGCAGGCTGCTTGCCCCAGAGAAGGTGTAGCACTCACACTCATAATCCCACCATTGGAACATGGATCAATCATAAACTCTAGAAGCCTGCCCCAGGACTTTGTGAGGCTTGCAGGGTACATCTAGATACAAACAGTAACAGCCATCATGAGGAAAAGAGAGCATTTTAGAGAAGTGTTGAGTGAGAAAAATCTCATAATAAAAACCTACAGAAAACAGGAATTGATGGTCTTTACTTCAATCTAGTAAAAGCCATCTATGACAAACCAACAGCCAACATCACACTAAATGGACGAAAACTGAAATTTTTCACTTTAAAACCAGGAACAAGACAAGGATGTCCAATGTCACCAGTCCTATTCAACATAGTTCTGGAAATATTACCCAGAGCAATTAGATGAGACAGAGAGAGATAAAAGGAGTAAGAATAGGAAAGGAAGAAGCGAAATTATCATTATTCACAGATGACATGATACTGTACATGGAAGACCCCAAAAAACTCCATCAAAAGGCTCCTAGAATTAATCAACAAATTCAGTAGCGTAGCTGAATACAAAGGCAACATTCAAAAATCAATAGCATTCCTTAACACAAACAACACACACACTGAGAGAGAAATTAAGGAAACCATGCCTTTCACAGTAGCATCCAAAAAAATTAAAATATTTAGGAATCAATCCATCAAAAGAAGTAAAAGATCTATACAATGCAAACTACAGTACTCTGTAAACAGATCGAAGAGGATTTTAGAAAATGGAAAGATATTCCTTGCTCATGGATAAGAAGAACCAACATTGTGAAAATGGCCCTACTTCCAAAATTGTTGTGCAGATTCAGTGAAGGAAGGAATTGTGCAATACTCACTTCTAGACTTGTTACACTGCAGTGGGGCACTTTGTCACCCTCCAAATATCCATTAAGTATAAGGCAGCTGAAAAGCCTGTGGAGTTTGTTGTGGGATTCCTATGACAGGCCAGCAGGAGGAATTGTGTCCTGCCCTACAACTACCTCTCTTGAATGTTTCTAGAAATAATTGCTTCTCCAAGAAGAGGGAAGTAATCCAGGAGTGGGGGCAGCCACACAAAAGCAACTTGCTGGTAGCTGTATTTCTGTACTCACTTCTTCCTGTGGTCACTGTTGCTGCAGCTGTTTTCTTCAAATGTACTAGATGGAGGTCACTATAGCAGGCAGAGAGGAGTTCTCATCACTGATGCATGTTTAATCCTTTTTAATTCTATTAACAAATTACTTGGCACTCTTCTCTTCAGGAAGTAACTCTGAATTCACTTTAATTATGGGCTGGATTTACTGACTTTCTTCCAGTGAAGAGCAAATCCCAGTAGGACTGGGATTTCCCACACCCTACACACCGGTGATGGATTAAGGCAACATATATGGCCTTGAAGTGGCACCCTTTAGCCAGAGTGAAGCCTGCTGTTGACTACAGCTCCACCCAGCAAGTTAATTGGACAGCTTCTTAGAGGCTCTGATCCACAACCATCGAGCTAAGTCACTTCTGGATTCCTGACTCACCGAAACTGTGAAGTAACAAATGTTTGTCATTTTAAGCTTCTAAAATGTAGATGATTTGTTGCATAGCAATGTATAACTGACTTGCATATGATTATCCCAGGTTAAAGAGAGTAAATTGAAATTCCAAAAAGTCAATGGACTTGTGTTCTGAACCAGGAGCTAGAAATGATTAGAGATACAATTCAAACCCCAGCCTTTTGACTCTCGTTCATTGGTGCTAACAGTATATCAAACTGTGGCCAGTCATGTATAGGAAATTTATGCCTTACATTTTAAACTTGGAATATAATTTTAAAAGCATGATTGAAACTTAATCAGAAATACCAAAATATGCAAATTGATGCTTGAATCATTCACTCAGTACAAGCAAAAGAAGGACAAAGAATATAAAGAAAAGAAAATCAGTTTCAAAACTGCAAAAACAAATTCTTAGAACCAGAAAGCAACATAGGACCTTAGATTTAACTCAGTGGCACAGCGCCTGCCTGGCAAGTGCAAGGTCGTGAGTTCGATTCCCAGTACTGGAAAAAAAAAAAACAAAGAAAAAAAAAGAGATATCTGCTCTACAGTTTCACTGTATAGATGGAGAAAACTGAGCTCTGAAAGAAAATTACTGGTAAATGCCACAGCATGAGTTAAAGAGAAAGCAAAGACTCAAAACTTATCTCAGATGTGCAAATAAAGCATTCTTAACATCTGGTGTTAATGTTGTTAGTTCCTAGAGGCTTACAAGTTCATGTAGCCAAGGCTTGGTACAATGGCTGGTGGGAATGTCTCTTTCCTGACCTTTTGCTCAATTATAATTCGCTCTGATCCTTTTGTAAAATATACTGATGAATGCTGCAAAGCACACTGGAAATACGGTAAATAGCCTATCAATTTGTGAACATCTACTTTTACCTGCACATGCCCCAAGAGCCATTATATTTGTTTGCAAATACGCTTATGCCAAGTGCATTTATTATTGTACTAATCTTATGTAATTGACTATTTTATAAACTAATTAAATACAAAATTGAAGGAGAGCTGTTCTTTCCATGAAACCTAAATTAAATCATTGGAAAAGATGATAGAAACACGTTGTTAATAAAAATTAATTTAGAGTTTTGTGAAGGGAGAGATAGTATAAACAAAGATCTCAGGTAACTCTGTACTTTGATTACTTCATAAGTGCTATACAATTTCTGCTACTTTTCAAAGAAAATAAAATTACAGTTACTATGACATGTGCAATACTGGCCATGATAAGCTAAAATCAGTGGACCATACTCGATGGAAAAGTCATGAGAGAGAAAAATGAGGTAAAGAAAGATAAGAATAATTCTATTTATATTGTTCAACATTAGATAAATTATCTAAAGTAAGTATTTGTCATTTTTAAGTGATTCCTAGCTCCAGTGTTTTCAATTAATTCACCAAATATTAGTCACAAGTACATCAGATAACAAGGTTTCTGAAGTAATAGTCTATATCCTTTGGAAGTGTGTAATGAATGAATAAATGAATGAATGACAAGCTGCGTGAAAGAAGGCACAGTACAGATTGAAGGTATTTCTTTGTTTATTTGAGAAATTTTCAACATTTGTTCAACTTACAACTAAATTTCAATCCTGTTTTGCATCCCTGTGCTGGTAGAGGATGCCTGGGCTAAAAGTACTTCCACATCTCTCCTTCCATGATGCACATATCTTCCTCCATGGCAAAAGCTCCTTTCTTGGGGAGCCTTGTGAAAGTTCTGTCATGCCAGCTCAAAAAGAGGGACTTCCATGCTGGTGGTGTTCACAAGCAGCTTATCTCTCCATTGCCATCTCAATATGAGGTTAGGTTCTGACAAAGGAGTTTCCAGAGCTGCTAAGCAACCTTATTCCCAATGCCTAAAAATAGGGAACATTTATAGGACTCTGGAAGCTTAAGGAGATTTACAAGCCAATAACACTGGCAGTAATTACTGTCAGGTTCTGCTTTTGAAATGAAGTAAAAAGATATTGCATGGAAATCTGCAATCGTGTATGTAAGCAAAGCTGTTCCTCAAATCAAAGTTTTGATAGTGTGGAATTTTTTTATTTGAAAATAATAATTGTATTTGATCAGGGTAGACAATTTCTTTATGTGTGTTTATTTCCTTTAATTAAAAACATAATGATATGTGAAATATACAATATAGAGCATGGCTTTAAAACTCTCCTCTGAAAGAATTATCTTTCAATTTCTTCACACATCTTTGTGGATCATCATTTCAGCATGAATCACATTACCTTTGGATTTATTCATTTGTTCAGTCATAAATTGTCCATCTTTACTTACCATATATTTTCTATCAAATGTTCAACTTTGTGTCGTAGGAATTTATTTATTAAAAGAGCTCTATCACTATGCATATATCCATTTCCATCAACTCATCTCTGAAGTTACTGAGCTAGACTCATATCATGTTCTTTCTACCAGCCATCTCTTAATGACACTCCTTCCAAAGCTATCATGGTTGATCCTTTTTCCCTACTTCTTTAAAAATTTGTCTCTTGGGCTGGATACATAGCTCAGCAGTGCAAGTGCCTGCCTGGCAAGCCCAAGGTCCTAAGTTTGATTCCTGGTACAAAAAAATATTTCCTTATAGCACCTAAATCTTCCCAAGTAATGTTTCTAACTTTGAACTCCATGACATTAGAGAATGTAATTTTTAGTTTGCATGCAACTTTGCTTACAATACCTAATGTAGTCAGTGATTAGAGCTTAAATTCATCCAATGACTATTGATTAACTGGATGTATGAATATCTGTCCCAAATTTGTATCCTTATTCATTTCTGTCTCCTTTCTGCCATTGCTCCACAAGGTTCTCTCTTATCACTGTCTGTTATCACTCTAGCAGGCTGTCTGTCAGCTCTTCTTTCATTCTCTCAACTACTTATCCATCCACTTCTACCCCCAAACTTCCCCACCCATATCTAAGCAGCTGTGGAACATTTTATTAATATATTACAAGATCTTTTCATCTGCTCATTTTTGTGTCTGTCTCTTCCATTTCCTCTGTCATTCATGAATCCATCACTTTTATCATGCCTTTCTACTTAAATTATATGAAGTGTCATTTCAGTATAGGATGATGGGTGTGTACAATTTTCAGTGAAAGGACCCAAGAAAAGATAATAGAGTGTTTGCATGTTTCTTCCATTCATTGTATATGAATTCAATTACACAAGTTCAGAAAATTAAAAAAATATAAAGGAAGAAGAAAAACGTAACACTTAAGTAGTGCTTGTCACTTCGTTTAATGACTATGGTCCACGAATGGAAGATGGGATGCATGGTAGTCTCAGTCATTTTAATGGGATTATAAAGAGTAAGTACAGGAATTATCCATACAGCATGATTTGAAGCATATGTTCGCTTATTTCTATACAGCTCATCAATAGAAAAAGCAATTTATTTTAAATGTGGAGGTTAAAAATGGTTATGTTGGTCTACTAGGAACCAGCGTAGTGGTTTCTATTACACCACTTAACTCGGGGAATTCTGGGTTTAACCCTACCTACTGAGAGTAGTAGCCTCATTGGCTGATTTCAGAACCAAAGCTCTGGGAAACACATGACTTGCCCACCTTTTTTCATGGGGCTGGATATATTGGGGGAATGGAGTTTTTCAGCTTAGTCTTGAAAGATTATTTGAAATGTTGGAAAAAAATGAACAAAACACTGTAGGCAGTGGAACAACAAATGGCCCACTTAGTTATCCCATTGAATTTGCCAAACACACATTCATCACTTCCATTTGTGATCACTGTAGTTATCCACCTAATAGAGTATCTTTCTGCAGTCTCCACCTCATTTGAAATTTGCTTCATTTTGGAGTTTTACATGATGGTTATGTGATTTGTTTAATTACATTGGTTCTGGGATGATGTATCAAATATCACAAGTCCATATTAAGTTTATGTTTAGTATTTTACTTTTAATTTATTTATTTATGTATGTATTTTTGGTTTTTCAAAACAGGATCTTGCTCTGTAGTTCAAACTGACTATGAATTCACTATGTAGCCCATGCTGACCTAGATTTTGTGGCAATCTTTCTGCCTCTGGAATGCTGGGATGGTAGGCATACCCCACCATACCTGGTTTTGTTCACTATTTTATAAAGCAATAGATTGGACTGTTTATACAAAATTGACTTAAAATTTTAATATTTTAAAGTAATACAAGAGAAAGAATGTGAAATTGAAAGGGTAATTTGATGAATAATGTGTTATTTCTCTTATTTATCATCTGAAATTATTTGAAGTTATTGTAAAAAGCAGTTTGCTAAGGGTTAAACATAATTACTCTGAAATCAGCTTGTCTGGGTTTGAAAGTGGCTTTACCACTCTCTAGCTGTTTGACCTTGGGTGCATTATTTTAATCTCTGTAGGCCTCAATTTGTTTAATTTAGGAATAAATGCATCAACTTCCTTAAATGATTACTACAAAACTTAATTATTTAATATATGTCAAGTGTTTCAAACAGAGGTTGGTACAGATTTAACAATTATTATTATTGTTGTTGCTGCTGTCCTAGATGTTATTTTTATTGTTTTCCTGCTTTTAAATACTAGGAATTTATCTCTTACACAGTGCCACTCACCTTTTCTAGCTCTTCCCTTCCAGTATGCTCACATTATATCAGCCGCAACTTTTTTCTTCATTTCTCTTCAATTTCAGTAACATTTTTCTTGATTTATCTTTTCAAGAGGAGAGTATTTGTGCCTCTACTTTTTCAACTTTATCCTCTACCTGCATAACTTCTACTCTCTGTTGTAATTATATCTTCACCTTTTCAAAATTGGTAATGGTTTTAGTCTATTCTATAAGTATATCATTAGTGGTTTGTCTAAGAGAATAAAATAAAAATGTATAGAATCAATTTACATTATAATGGGTTTGTATATATTTATCTCAGCAGAGTCAAATGGTATATGTATGATCACATTCCCATCTCTACTGGTTCAATATCACAGTCACCCAGCTCCATGGAATCCATATGAAATGGATTCTCCTTTTGTATAAACAACAAGTAATTGTATCATAAACTTAACTATTTCTAAGCTAGCAGTCATTTTATCTAGGCCTTCTGTTCCCATTATGTATACCCCAGAAGTTTGCACTCGAAATGCCCTTACCTTATGTTTCAGGTGGACAACAAGTGCTTTACAATTCCTGAATACCTGTAGTTAGAAAATTTCCCTTGCTCCTTTTTTGTGTTCTGTTTTCCAGATTCTCATTTATTTTGTGTTTTGCCTGAAATACATTCTTATATAACATCCTAAAACACAAGAGATGAAAAAGATCAAGTCCTTCTTGTCTGACAAGTTCTTTATTCTGCCTACATATTTGATAGTTTGGTGAGCAGAAAATTTCTCTCATACACAAATTTTCTTTTCAGAATTTTGAAGCATTTCTTTAGCATCAAGCATAATTGATGAACTGTTTGATGTTAATCTGACACTAACTCTTTTCAATGTGACTCGGTCCTCATCCATCAATCCCACCCACAGACCTGGCAAGATTTTTTTTTTTAATTTCCTTCCCTTCTATAAAGGATTACAGTTATATGCAAAAAAGGTTCTCAATATTCATTTTCATTCTGGTACACAAATCACACTTTTGCTTTGGGAAATTCTCCTGTATTATTTATGGAATATTTTCTACTAATAGCATCTCTATTTTTGCTTTGTAAGATTCCAACTACTTTTTTTTGTCTTTTGGAGACAGGGTCCCATTATGCAATTCAAGCTGGTCTAGAGCTCACTTTGTAGAGGAGGCGGGCCTTGAACTTGCAATGATCCTCCTACCTCAGCCTCCTGAGTGCTGGAATTACACACGTGCACCACCATGCCCAGCTTTCTTACTACTTTTAAGTTAGAACTAGAGGAGAAATGCTCCTATTGATAGTTTCTTTCACATTTTAACTCTTTTTAAAAATTTCATTTTCATTTTTTGATATTTTCTTCAATTCATTTTCAAGTTTTCATATTAAATTTTGTTGGAAATTATATATTTTTTAATTTCCATGCTATCCATTTTTTCTCTGATTGTTTTCTTTCCCATAGGTTGATGCTACCTTTTTATGGATGTACTGTCTTTGTTTCACTCTCAGGAAACTAAATATAGCTTTTCTAAAGTTATGTTTACATTTTATATTTTTGATTCTTCTGGACTAATTTGATTTCTGTTCTTTTCTTTCTGTATTGTATATATGTTTTTCCTTAGATATCTATTGACATTTCTTTGTTTATATTTAGGAATGAAGCAATAAAAAGCTACCAGGGACAATTATGTACATGAACGGAAATTTTAACTGAGAAGATTTACTTTATTGTAAAATAAATAGAAGAATGTAAACATGTCGGGGAATGTATAAATCATAGAACATCAATTAATTTACTAAGAGATGTGAGTAACCAAATGATGACCTCTGTTCTCTCCAATTGGCTAGATTTCTTTTTTTTTTTTTTTGGTTTTTCTCCGGTCCCGGGAACCGAACTCACGACCTTGCGCTTGCCAAGCAGGCGCTTTTGCTGCTGAGCTAAATCCCCTGTCCCTAGCTAGATTTCTTTACCAGGAAATTTTAAATTATCCCAGGTAGTAAATATCTTACTAGTGAGAATGTTGCATTTCTGATATTACAGGTTGGGCACTCCATCAGCTCCCCTTCATATTGTGAAAATGTACATATGATAATTATATTTCCAATTATATATTTGTATATATATATGAGTACATTTAAATCTTTGTAAATTATCATAATTATACCATAAATTTAGCAATATTTATTCAAGAAAATCTAAACCTCTGTAAGAACACTGAGAGCATGTGACATGCAGACTAAAAACCATCCCCCTCCTCTTCCCTCTTAGCTGTATGAGCCAGAAATTCCCTTCCAGCCTGATGCAAAAACACAGGGATGCTTTTTCTTTTTAGCTCCCATTCAGAAAGAAAGCTTCCTGGGGGAATGAGGACATTGATCTTTGTCATTTTGCACCAAATCACCTATTCCTGAGGCAAACCTATGAGTGAAGGGAACTAGAAGTAGGGGTTCGCTTCCTACTCCCATGAGACGAATGCTACCTTGGGAGAAACACTACCAAGAACGCAGGCTATGACTACACTGTCTCTGTTTTGTCAGAGTCCATTTTCCTTCTGTGAACGGCAGGCCGAAGGCCTAGCACTAGTTCTTCCCTCACAGAAGCACCCAGTAACTTCGCTGGAAATTTTAGTCAGAAATACCGAGTCCCCTCTCTCAGCTCCAAAGCCATGAATTAGAAATTTGGGGAGAGAAGAAAAGTGAGTTATGTGACATAAAGCTTCAAAATTTTCTGAAAGAAAATGGCTTCATTTGCAACAGAGGAAGCAGAAGTTTAATTTTGAAAGTGTTGCTGCAGACTTAAATGTGCTTTCCTTAAATTCTTACAGTGAAATTCAAACCCCAAACATGATGGTATTTGGAGATGGAGTATTTGGATTTGGAAAACTCATAATTATGCAACCCCTGTGTGTTGGGATTAGTGCCCATATAAGAAGAAGTGATGGAGAATCAGTCTCCCTCTCTGTCTCTTTCTGTCTCTGTCTCTCTGTCTCTCTGCCTCTGTCTCACTCTGTCTGTCTGTCTCTCTGTGTCTCTGTCACTCTGTCTCTCTGTTCTCTGTCTCTCTGTGTCTCTGTCTCTCTTTGTCTCTCTATCTCTCTGTCTTTCTCTCTCTCTCTCTCTCTCTCTCTCTCTCTCCTATCTGAGGATAGAGCAATGAGGCAGTCATGTCCAAGCCAGAAACAGAGCCATTACCAGAAACTGATATTTTAGCCTCTTGACTTAGGACATCTAGCTTGGCAAACTCTGATAATAAATGTATATTCTTTAAGTTTCCAGGTCAATGGTAATATGTATGCTACATGCCAATCTCACTAAGACTAGTGTTCTCAAAAACATTAGGGGCTTTGAAGGGTGCTAGTTGGGGAGAGGATGGAAGGCAAATGTTTCATTCATGCTGTAAAGCAGGTTAACTTACCTTTGTGAACTCTTATTTCCCACCAGGAAATGTGAACTTTCTAGTGCGGCTTTTTAGAAAGGCAAGTCTTAAGTGTGGTCACTTTTACCATGGGCAAGACTTCCCTTCCCTATCTTCTTTCTTAACCACTACCAGCTGGAAAACTGTAACAAACACTAATCGATTGCCTGATTACTTTCAACGATGTCTTTGTACATAAATTTCTCTAGCAATTGATTCAATCAAAGTTGGACCTTTTTAAAATTACAGTTAGCACAGTATGTGCTTAAAAAGTGTTTTAAATGATAGGAAGGCTCCTTCCAACCATTTCACAACTCTGTCTAGAAAAACAAAATCAGCCCGTCACTAAATGTCACTAAATAAAAAAGCATGCAGCAATAACAAATCAAGAATAGATTTGAGCAGCACACACATTTGCTACAATATATTACTTAGAATTCAATAATAATTACAACACACTCAAAGAAACAGAAAAGCATGAGCAATAGTCTGTACTGGGAAAAAGGAATGCCAAAAAACAGCAACTGCTGGGCAGAACAATAATATTTCAGATTGTACAGAAAAATAATTTAACATAAGAGTTACAAATATCTTCCACGAACTGCATAAACTATGATTAAATTAGTATATGGTATGATAACAGAGCATACCCAACTGAAAGAACTAAGAAAAGGAGAGATATAAAATGTTTAACAAAATCAAATGGGAATTCTGTAGTAGAAAAATACAATAACTGCCATAAAATATCTCTGAAAGAGCTTAGCAGTAGATTTCCACTGGAAGAAGAAGAATTAGTGAACTTGGAGATCAATAGAGATTGCACAATCAGAAAAACAGATAAAAGAAGGAAGAACACATCAGAGCCTCAGAGAGATGTAGGGCATCATTGAACACATCAGTACACATTGGTATACTTAATTTATGAGTCAGTGTGACTCAGTTACAGCTCTTATTTATTCTTTTCTGTGCTGGGGGTTGAACTAGGGAGGATATTCCCAGCTTTCTTTTTAATCTTTTTTTTTTAATTTTAAAGATAAAAGAATGAAAACACATTAAAAAGCAAACAGACCTAAACAAAACAACACCCAACAATAGAAGCAATATAAAATATCAGACAAGGTGATTGGAAATTAACAATGGTTGTTGTATTACATACTGACTTCTATTGCTTTATTGAAAGGAACAGTTAACGTTTGATTGTTTGATCAATCTTACACGCCTATATTTATTTAACTGAGTAAACAGTTTGAAGATAACAATAAAATTTTGTTTTGAGATAAGGTTGTGCAAAATTTCCCAGTTTGACCTTGAAATTGAGATTCTCCCGCTTCAGCTCCTGAATAGCTATTGTGACAGGTATGGACCATAACATCTGACTCTTTTCTAGATACTACTATGTGTGAAAGTGGGTAAAATGTGTAATCAGATGTTAGTGAATAATGAAGGTTATTCTCAACAGGTCTGCATATAATCAAAGCTCAATGGACTCACAAATGAAATAAACACCAAGACTAGATAACATCACAGCCAAACGCTTAAAAACAAAAGAAAAAATGCATTAAAGTAGTAAGAACACATTTACTAATCCAGTACTGGAGAACTACAATTTATTAATAAACAATAGTTTTCCTATGAGAAACAATATGGACAAAAAGCAGTGGGGGAACATATTCAAAGTGCTAAAAGCACACCAGTCATGTAAGACTCTTTTATCCAGCAAAGTTGTCATTCAAAAGTGAAAGCAAAGACAAGAAATTCCACATGAACTAACACTGAAATGATTTGCTTTTTTCTGACAATTTTACATGAAGTTTTAAATGAAGTTTTTCGGATGGAAAATACACGACTCCAGACAATGACTCAAATATTGTCAAACCTATGTGGAAAATGGGAAGACATCAATAAAGGTAATTATTTCACTACAAAAGCTTGTAGAAATGCATATTTATTCCATGTTTCATCCCTTAAAGGATTAAAAAGGAGTTATACAAAATAATATGTATGTGATCTACTGTTGGGCCCATAGCAGACAAAATGTATATTATATTTATCAGTAAATTACAAAGAAATTACTCCAGATGGTAATTAGATTCCATAGAAATCAATGAGGAGATCGAGAAATAATAGGGAAGTTATAGCAAAAGATATATTTAATCCCTTTCCATTCAGCTTCCTTAAAACCATAAGGTTGTATAGATACTTATAACAAAATAATGTTGAGTAATCAGCATTTGTAGATGTAATCTATATGACAATAATGTCACAACAAAGAGGGAAGGATAGATACATGGTTAAGAGTATCATTTCTAACTCTTACTGGAAATAAATCACATACGTGATCCTTCTGATCATGAAGAATTGCTGTGGTAATTCCTAATCAATAAGGAAATATATAAAGAGTGAAAAGAATCAGGAAGTAAATTAAAATTGTGCTTTGAAAATTATTACTTTATGAAAAATAAAGAAGCAAAGACAGAAGAGAGGGAAAAAAGGACATGATATCTATGAAAAAGTAAAATGAAATGTTCGGGTATAATTCCAACCCCATTAATAATGCATTTAATGTGAATGAACTGAAAAGTCCAATCAAACCTCAAGGACTGTGACACTACATAAAAAATCATAAGACATATTATGTTTATGTGAGACACTCTTTTGATTCACAGATATAAATAGAGTGAATCCAAAAGGCTGCAATTTACATGTCGTGCAAACAAATAGCAATGACCATAAAGCTAAAATTGGCATCAAAGCTAAAATATCTACATGAGGTGAAGAAGGATATTTTATAATGAAAAAAGGGTCAGTAGAAAAGGAAGACATTATAAAGCTCAGCATTTACACACCTGACAAAAATCAGCAAAATTCATGAAGGAAAAATTGACAGAAATAAAGAGCAAAATAGGTAATTCAGTAACAATTGTTGGAGAATTTAATATTCTACTTTTATCAATGGATAGAACAAGTAGGAGGAAAATCAACAAGGGAATAAAATTTTTTAACAGCCATATAAATCAACTGAAGCTGACAAATACTTTTAAATCATTCCATTAAACAACATAAAATATGTATATTTGTCAAATGCGTTAGGAGCATTCTCCAAGATCACAGATCATATACTATACCATTTTAAAATGCTTAATAAATTTGAATAGTTAAAACTAATGCTGTGGGGGGCTGGGGATTTAGTTCAGCAGCACAGCACCTGCCTGGCTAGTGAAAGGTCCTGAGTTCAATTCCTGGTACCGAAAAAAAAACAAACAAACAAAAAAGAAACTAATACTATAAATGTTCTTTCATCTCAGTGGAATGAAGTTAGAATGTCATAACAAAGAGAACTATACATCATTCAAAATATGAAATTAAGGACATTCAAAAATATGGGGAAATTAGACACACAGACAGTGGATTAAAGAAGAAATCATCAAAGAAACTATTTGAGAGGATTGAAAATGAAGAAATAGTATACTATGTTATCGATTATAAGAAAACAATGCTTAGAGAAAAACTACCTGTAAATATCAATACAAAGAAAGAAAAATATTTTGAACTAGTATGCCAACATTCCACCTTCCTTTGGTTGCTAAAAACAGTCAGTTAAACCTAACCAAAGCATACTGAAGAAAATAATAAAGTTTAGAGTAGAAATTAATGAAACACATTATGGAAAACCAATAAAGAAAACTAATGAATACTTAGCATACCAGGTATGTCTTTTTGCTATAATTTTAACATCCAAGTTTTCAAACACAAATAACATAGCTTCTATTGTTAATACCCAGCATTTCTCTAACTTCTTTTAACCAATAATTGTGCATAGTACACAGATCGTTTTTTCATTGAATATAGGTCTTCAGCAACATTTTCTTTTCTGTAATTTCCCCTGTTTTACTTACCATTTAGCTTAATCCACTCTGGTGTTGATGATAAAATATTATAGACTGGATGGCTTACAAACAGAAGAAATGCTTCACAAGTCTAGAGGCTGAGGATCAAAACCAAGGTAGCAGTAGTTCAGTGTGTGGTGAAGGGCCACTAGCCAGTACATAGATAGCAGCCTTTCTGGTGTATCTTCCCATGGTGAAAGGGATAAAAAAATTTTGAGTTCTTTTTTGTAAGAGCACTAATCCAATTCAAGAGGACTTCACATTCATGAATGCACTATCTCCTAAGCAACTCAGCTCCTAGCACCGTTACCGTAACGGCTGTGGTTCAGCATATGAACTTTGGGACAACATAGTCTTCAGTATCATTATTCATAGTTTTGTTGAAATAGCTATTAAAATCATGTGGTTTCTTTCCTAGTCTTCTGTTATGAGTTTACTTTCATTTTTAAATCTTCCTTTCTTATTAATTTATTGTAGGACAGAATAAATGTGCATGGAAAACTCTCTTTGTGAATTTGAAGTATACATTGTACCAGCACAGAATTGATTATCATCAATCTCCTGAATGTAATAATTATTATTTTCTATAAAAGCATATTCATAATTTGAGACATTTTTGCATTAGAAGTTATTTTTTCATATTCAGTGTTTAATTGGATTGAACTCTGCTTGGTAAAGAGATTCATGCATGTTATTGCATTTTTACCACATATGAAGTAGGATTTAAATATTAAATGTTCCTATCTCTTATAAAAGTGACGTGTGTCTTAAATTTTATAATTTAAAAATTTATTCTCCCCAGGGATACATTTTTTAATGGTTTGCTTTTTGTGTTTTTGAAACAGGGTCTCCTTATGTAGTTCAGGGTTGCCTTGAATTCACCATGTAGCCTAGGCTGGCCTCAAACTTGCAGTGATCCTCCTGTCTCAGCCTCCAGAATACTGGGATGACAGGCATGCACAATCATGCCCAGCTGAAAGATACATAAATTAATTAATTAATACAAAATTTAAAATAAAATGTACTATCACAACTATTTCTCATTTTAATTTAAATCTTCATGTGCTTCCATATAAATGTACCCACTTATCTCTTATGATATATATATATATATATATGTGCAAGATAGTTAAAATAGTAATATAGGTAGTTCACTGAAAAGAAAAGTCTGTGCTACTATTATTTGGACAGTACTCTATGCCTACATCTTATACTCTGAATAACTACTATGTAGACAACTATATGCAGTATATTAATTACTGTCACTGTCCGACTAGCCTGCTTTGAAACTCTGTTTTATTGTTATTTTCACTTTTTGCCCCTTTAAAATAAACAAAAATAGTATTTTAGTTTTTACAAAATGAATGGAGATGTTTTCATCTGCCCTTCAATATCAAACTAGTTTTATTTTAAAGGAACAAAACAGTAATATATTGTGTTATTATTGATAATATACAGAGCTGTAAATACGATATTCACATTTACACAGCAAATGTACTCATTAAAGAATCTAACAATATAATTTCCACTAGGCTATGAAATGTACATCAAACATCGAAAATCGAATATGTGCAGTACCATCAGCCTACACTTGTTCTGTGTCAGCACAACCACCAAAACAAAATATCAAAGGGGAAACAGATCGATATGAGATTATTAATTAATTTAAAAATGCCTAATAAGGAAATTGCATGACTAGTAACCTGCAATCATAAATAAATTCTACCATATTGACAAAAATCATATAATCAAAATCTTTTAGCTTTACTTATTTTTTATATAAACAAACTAAGCAACTATGATGTCAAATTTCAGAAATAATTAATTCAGTTCTGTTGTGTAGTCATTTAAAATGTCCTTAATCATCTCCAGGATTGTTTATCAGCATCTCTGTCACTAACTTTTTCACTTGACAGGGAGCCTGGAATGAAGGGGCACGGACACTTGATTCACCTCCATTTGTACCCTGAACTGATGTGGCCTGCTTAATTTACTTCACTTTATCCAAATTGTGGTTTTCTGTATAAATCAAATGATAATGCAAAGGTTCCCCTCTGTCCTAGTAACTTTTCTCTCACTGCTGATACAAAATACCCAACACCCAAAGTGAAAAGAGAAAAGTTAATTTAGCTCACAGCTTGTAGAGGTTTCAGTCCATAATCAGCTGGCTCCAGGGCAGGGTGGCTTGGCAGAGGACAACAATCATGGTGGAGGAAAACAGCAAAAGCAACAGGAGCTAAAAGGAGCAAAAAGGTGGAGCAAGCCTCTTTCTCTTCCATATATAGTATGGAGGCTGCCCGCCCCAAGGCAAGTGTATCACTCACACCTGAAATTCCAGCACTAGACAATGAACTAATCACGAACTCTAGATTCAGCTGCCTCCAAAAACCTGCCCCCAGGATTGCATGAGGCTTTGGGGGACATCCAGAGACAAAAAATAACATGCTCCTTAGTGATGAGATTTTGCCTGATTACCTGAGATTCTTTATAGGAAACTACTTCAGAAATTATTATTTTCAAAAGAAGAAATCTTTGCAAAAGAGAAGAGATCTTGGAGGTTCACATGTGCAAGGAGAGGATTATTTACTGGATAGGACCCTCTGCCAATATCATATATCTTGCTTAAATGATGTTTAAGAATCAAAAACTTAATGCCTTCTATTTATATGAATGTTTCATTATATAACTTAATGTCAAAACCAATAATCATGCCTTTACCTCAAGCCAATGCCTCCTGGGAAGAAAGCACATCCAGTTTAGAATTACAAGGCTAAGGAAGATATTTTTGTTTACTTTACATTGCAAAGTGCAATAGATTTAAATTCTCTCAAGAAGATAGTTAAACTCTGGGGCCAAACAGTCTAGGACTGAGTCTTAGCTCCTACACTTTCCACTTACACATGACTGTCCTCCTCTGTAAAATGGGGATATTAATTAGTATTTAAGGCTATTGTTGCGATTATGTAAACCATTGCACCAAAAGCAGTGAGTACAGAGTTCTGGGACTTAGTGATTGCTCAGTAAATTTGACCCAGTTGTACAGAGTTGACCAAACCAAACAGTGACAAAAGGGTACAAAACCAGGTCACTGAAACCAGCGCTGAAATGCAAGTCAATAATCATGAGTTCACTGAATGTGTCTGTTAGACAGTTGTGTGCTACTTCTCAACTGGGTTATGAATACTTCCATCTAGGGAAGCTTTGAAGAGTATAACATATATGTATGGTATGGTAAAAGGAAAAGTGTCTGATTTTTAATCTGATAACACAGAGATTTCCACTTCCATTGCACTTTGAGGTAAGATAGTTAACTAGGCAATCTACTTCCAGGCACCCAAATCACATTCTTATTCCTTAGAAATATCTTAGTCATGTGTGATGGTGCAGGTCTGTATTCCCAGCACTCTCAAAGGCTGAGGCAGGAGGATGGCAGGTTTGAGGCCAATGTGGTCAGCTTAGCAAAATCCTCTTTCAAAATTAAAAAAGGTTTGTGCTGGAGATGCAGCTCAGGAAGGCCCTGGGTTTAGTCCTTAGTACAGCCTTCTGTCTCCTTGCCCTCTTCATCTCTCATACACACACCGTGGTTTGCCTCATAATAGTTATCTAAGCTACTTCTGGCTATTTTTTAATTAAGTTGATTGGTACATAATACATATACATAATGATCACATTCATCATAGAGAATTTGTACCTGTACCTGACAGAACTTGTTTTTCCTTCTATTCCCTCACCCTCCCTTCAACCCCTCCCTCCTCCCCATTTACAACAAAGTTTGACTGTTATTTTTAATATACTTTTCATATGCTTCTCAAGTTTACTGATTTGAATTGGCTCTCTGTGACTTTCAAATTCTCTGGCATTCTGGATTCATGAAACCATCTCTCAAACAGATAACTCTGTGTCATTCATGTCCTTGGCACTATTCCTCCATCTGCCACTGGAGCCCACATGGGCTATGGTTGCCTCTCAGCAGACTAAAGACATAGTTTTGTCGCTTTCTCCTACAAAATTTATTTCCATTATGTGATATAACACTAGGTACCAAGCTGGCTGCATAATAGAGAACACACTTGAAAAGATTTTGATTTGTTTTGCGTGTCTTTTTAAATATGCATGCAAGATTCCATCCTCAATCTACCAAAATGGAATCTCTGTACACAAGATTAAGGGATCTGTGTCTTTAAGCATGCCCACCCCTGGTTTTAATGCCGCTAGACTAGCACTAAATTCAGAATGATATCTGTGGATATCACTATAATTGACATTTCTTATGTTCCTCTGTAATAAAATATGGGACATAAAGACTGGGCTCTGTTTGCCTCACCTTTGAATTCTCTGTACAAAGTAAAGTGTTTAACATGTCTTCTTTCTTCAGTAAATATTAGAATTAGAGAATTAATGGGGTAAAGTGCTTGTGCTCTGGCTAGTTATAAAGAAAGTGAAAGCAACAGAGAATGAAATAATTTAGCCTAGGATGAAAGGAAGACAATGACCGTGTTGTCATGCCGATGTACAATGTCTTATGCCACTGTCAGGACCATTTGATCCACAGTGGTTTGAAATTTGATTGAATGAGGCTAAAGAACAGCTTATTCCCTGGTACTTTTCACACCATTCCTTCATTCAGGATTCTCAGATAACTACTGTGACATTATTCATCTAATAAAGAAGACCATGGGTATAGTAAGAGTACCCTAGGAATTTCAACAGATGTTTAAGAACAAATGGTTTTGTTACACTTGCTTGTCAACCCCACTATATTTAAGATGTAGCTGCTGCAGCATACAATTATTTTATCATTTTACACATTTATCTTCTTCAGTTTCGTGCTTCCTTTTTGGTGCTAACCAAATGGTTAGAAAATTCTCAGGATAATTACTTACACCCACGCATCACTCATGATATCTAGTTTAACCCTTAAGCACGTCCAATTTCTTAGAGCACATAGTGTGATACTGGAGTATAGTCTGATAACTTCAGGGATTTCAGCATGAAATTCTTTTTAAATGCACATAAGTCCTCTAAACCAGATCCAGCGGGGTCCATTGATTGTGTACCAGTCAGCACCATATCCTCTTGTTTTTGTATTATGTTAAGAAATGGAAGCATAGGACTGAAAAGCTTATTAACATCATTATAGTTGGCTGCAAATTCGTGGTGATCAATTTCAGCTTCAGCAAGCGTGGTCATAAAAGTGTTCTTTAAAAAGAGACTCATTGGCTAAGCGTGCTAGGAATTTATGTTTTGTAGGGTTCTCTTTTTGGCATGGAAGTAAACAATACCTTCTTTCATAAGCCTTTTAAATCTAGTCATTCTTATTTCCCTCTAACAGCTGTTTTTGGTTTTTGTTCTATTTCCATGTAGTAGGGTCAAATGGATTTATCCTCTTCACCACTTTCTTAGTATTGTGTTTCTGTAGAACAATATTCAACTCAACATAATGTTCAGTATGAATTCTCTGGTCTCTCTCCATTTTAAGTGGGTTTGGATATTTCCTTTAAGTAACCATTGTTGAAACACATTCTTTACATAGTTCCTAGAAAGTAATTACCCATAAGAATGACTTTTAAAGTTCAAGAGATGGAGGTGGGACTGGGGACAAGAGCTAGATAGGTTATATGTAATCTAAAAGAAAATTGACATTTGGAAAAATATTCCAAGGTGAAGGATTATTTTGTGCTTTGACTACAGTAATATGAGCAAGCAAACAAATTTGCCTATAGAATGATAGTAATTATTATTTACTTTCCAAGTTCGTGGTTTGGTCTCTGTGTGAATATCTATGCAGACTTTATCTATTTATTTATCTATCTATCTATCTATCTCTGTGATTTGTACCATGTAAACCAGTAATTAAATAAAATTGGAGCTAGTGTGTCTAAAATGCTTATAGAACACTAAGTTGTTTTCTGGATTAAACAAAATATTCCCTGCTTTAGTCTCAAGATGTTTATATGTAATCAAGTCCTATAACCCTAATTGGACTTCGGGACATCTTTTCCTGACTTTTCAAACTCCTAATTCTAGTGATTGAATTTATCATAATTTCATGTTCCCATCCCCAGGAAAATTATCTCTGTCTTATACTTACCTAGAATAATGTATAATTTCTGTTAAAAATAGAAGGAGATTAAAGTCAGTATCACTCATGTGTATATGAGTACTTTGAGATACACCTTCCTTATTGAAGGACAGCCAAAATACTGGACCCTAGAACCACAAAGCTTAACAAAAAATGAATTGGATGTATTTATTGGTGTTCTAGATTGGAGCTATTGTTTTTTTACCCACTGAATTAATACTGTCTCCATGTAGAAGGAGATAGTGCAAATATTCTGAGGGAAACTACCTTGCTTATGTAATTGCCCACAAACGTTAATGAGTTTCATACCTAGACCAAACCAAGTAATAGAAAATTGGAGCTTACAGTATGGTTTCCTTAAGGTACCCAGTTTCTGACAGCGAATTTTGATACACACATAAATATGTGCAGCGCAATGTTGTAAGACTTCCAACAAGGAGTAAGAGAAAGTCACTCACCCATGAGGCTAAGATCTCATGCAGGCAACAGTACTCTTGGATAAATAGTCTTTGTTTGGCCTGTTATATAGGAAATGTTTTACTAGATCTAGTACGTGGAGTTTTAGAGATTTGGAATTCTGAAAAACCATTGAATATTTCCAAGTGACCATGTCTCTGTGCCTGGTATGCAGGCTATGCATGTTGCAAAGGGATAGAGTAGTCAGCAATGCAACTGGAAAGCAATCAGGACATTTGGAGGGGACTTTCCATGCTACATTACTGAGCTCCAACTTTGCCCTTGCAGATGATGATGAGCTATTTCAGACCTTTAATCAATATAATATTTAAATCTAGAAATAATTAGCTGTCTGTGGTGCGGAAGATAGTTCAGATATAGGGTGAGATTGGAGGCAGGGATATAGGAAACTTGAAATGTTTTATTGTGCTTCAGGCAAAGAGTGGGAATAGAGAAAACGAGAGGAGTAGGAGTGATATTTCCCCCTTACGTCCCTTCCCTGTCCTTTCATTGTGTCCCCTTTATTCATAAAGTCTTCTTTCCAAGCTTCTTGTTTGGCAATCATGCACTGTAATTTCTGGATTTTTTTTTTACCAGGCAAAGCTGTTGATGCCGGTGGATGGTTGCCATGTTCACATCTGAATGCAGAAGCAAGCTTCTATTTGGAACAAAAGAACAGATTTGGCTAATCACACTAATGATTTAGATGCAGCTAAATGACTCCCGCCTTTTCACAGGTGGAAAGATGAAGATGCTGTCCCTTGAATGCCAAGTACCGAGGCTGCACTGTACGTATAATGTGACCACCTTTACTATGAAAGTGAATTGACGAGCCTCACAGATTGCTCCTATAAGTTGCTATAAAACCCTTGGCAAAACACTGGACATACTGAGGACGATCCTGAAGTGTGACATGCTATTCCCAATAGAGGAGCTGGCAAGGATTTGTCTATTTTAGATGATAAATGATAGATAAATGTTGCTGAACTTAAACAATATTCTCATCCCCTGAACTTGTCTTTTCTGAGCATGTTACTTACCAGACTTAATGACAAACGATATTTTAACAGTGCTATGCACTGAACTTCTTTATGCCTACTGTGAGATAGTGCCCAAGGAAGGCATCTGTATTCATACTGTGTTCTTAGAGGTCTTGCCCTTCTCCCTGTATCTCTTTGATTAACTTTTTTCAATTATAGTTCTGTATAGAAATAAGGAGGGACTCATTCCTTTTCTACGTGATTGGACATAAATTTGGTCCTGTGAGAATCCGTAGTTGTTAAAACCAAATGCTAGCATATTTCATAAAAGAGAGTAGTTCTTAAAACCAATACTGGACCGGGAAATGCAGCTTATGTTCTTTGGGATTCTTCCAGCAAACTGAGAAAAGTTAGTATCCTTATTGAAAATCTTTATTCCTTTCCATCTGCCTATGTGTGTCAAGGGACTAATTCTTCCCTTGCTTGATATTTCAGTCTATGTGTCATGTCCCAGCAGATATCGCAACTAGACACTTAAATGGACAAAGTGTTATAACTCATAATATCTCCTTTGCACAAAATCATCTACCTGCCATTACTCCCCGGAACACAGCCTACTTGTTACCTGCCTTAGTTTACTTCCTTTTAGAGGTAGCACTGGGGTATATAGTTTCTCTGAGAGTTTGAAGCTGTGTCTGTGGCTATTGCTATTTTCAAAATATACTAGAAGAATCTAAACGGAATGGATGATTAGACTCTTGAAGAATAATGAGGATATGAAAGCTCATTTTCTTTTTTGGTGTTAAAATGTCATTTTCCAAATATTATCTAAGATATAGAAATGCAAATGTTTTCTAGATCCAGTTTTGAACTTATACTCTATGACTTTGATGTTGTTCTGAGTAAATTAAAGATCTATTATACATTTCTCTGGATTTCTTACCTAGATGGTCATTCTCAGCTAATAAAGATGGTTTTACTTCTTCCTTTCCAGTGGGATTCTGGTAATTTTATTGGTACAATTTAGGTATGCATAATGATCGCCTTCATCATAGGGAATTTGTACTTGTGTTTAATACGTCTTGATTCTTCTTCCCCCAACCCTTCCTCTCCCTTCAAACTCTACTTCCCTCCTTATTCATAAACATTTTGTTTCCATTTTTCTTCTTTTCTCTTTTATACCTTCTTTCTCTTCCCTTCCCTCTCCTCTGTTCCCCTTTTCACTTGAATATTTCCTTCCCATTTCCCAATACCTATTATTTATTTGAGTCGTTATTTACACATTTGGTTTCACCAAACAATGTGATACTTACCCATGTGTGTCTGATGTAGTTTGCATACAATGTAAGGGAGGGAAAGAGGCTGCTTGCTGTAGCGCCCTTCTTTTTGTTCTTACTGCTTTTGCTGTTTTCTGCCTCCATGAACTGTTACCCTCTGTGCCACTCTGCCTTACAGGCAGCCGAGTATGGACTGAAACCTCCACAGACTGTGAACTAAATAAACCTTCCCTTCCTTAATTCTGGGTGTCAGGTATTTTGTTTCAGCAACGAGAGAAAAGTAACCAAGACAAATATGGTCTCAAGGTCCATCCATTTACCTATAAATACCTCAATTTTATCCTTCTTTAAGGCAGAGTAGTACCCCACTATATGCAAATAATACATCTTTTTATCCATTCTTCTGCTGATGAATATTCGGGCTGTTTCCAAGATTTAGCTACTACAAATTATAATAAACGTGAGTTTGCATTTATCTCTGTAGGATGATTCTTTTAATTCTTTTGGGAATAGACCGAGGCTTATTCTTTACTTTATCCACAAATATTTATTGATTGGTTAGTATTGTCCAGCATGGTGGCACTGATTTCACTGAGCTGACAAAATGTCACATGCAGGAGCACTGGTGGCTTCTCTTATTCTGAAGGTTTAACACAGGTCCCAAATCTTTAATTCATATATACATACACACATATGTTAAATAACACTAAAATGGATATATAAGCAAATTTCCGACAATCTAACTAGATGTGTAGGAAACTATATAAAAAAATCAATAGACTTCCTACTGAACTTTCTCTTTTGATTGACATTCACATAGAAAAGTCCTTTTTGAAGTGTATGATGAAATGAATTCTCTGTATGACACATAACAGTCCTCAGTAACTATCTGGTGCTACTATTACTCAACGTTATACATCATTCATTGAAAAGTATATATTGTGATTAATTTGTGTTTAACACTGTTCTACTCACTAAATTTCTCTGAAGCAAAACTATTAGAGTAATACCTATTGAAGTAGTTCATTCTATCTAAGTTAAAGAAATATTGCAAAAAATTTCTCTAGCTTTGGACATACATACACATATGTACACTGGCACAAACATTTTAATTTAAAAACATTTTCTTTCTTTCTTTCTTTCTTTTTTAATTTATTTAGGTACTGGGGGTCAAACTCAGGACTTTGCACTTGCCAGGCAGACACTTATGCCACCAGCTATATCTCTGGCCTTAAAAATATTTTAAATAAAAAATTGAAAAATAATCACATGGTCAATCTTGAGAATGTATTCATATTTCACAGATGTCACACTTACTAACATCAAGTAAGTATTTGCAGTACTTCTCAGAATACCCTGAAAAATCGTCTCCTCTACAAAATCTTTGAATGTTATAAAAAAGTATGAGTCAGGGTTGAATTGTGATCAGTATTCTCAATATTGTTTGTTTGAGGCCTGCCTGAGATATACTCCATCTATGGAATATTAAAATTCTGTGTTACATCAAGAACCACTTCCTGGAAGAAGGAAAAATTATATATACTGGTTGTTGTTTATAAACAAAACTCTGTCCCTAGTTAATGTTTTGCACTGATTTGATTTGCTTTTTCTTGGTATGTATGCATGCAATGCCTTGTTTCTCTCAGACAAAGGTGTTCAAATGGGAAGGCAGGAGACTGTAGGTCATTGTTTATACTGGTACCCAAAAATCATTTCGAAGTAGAATAAAAGAGTTGGAGATTTAGAGTTAGACACAGAATATGTTCTTGTCAAATACACCAGGTCTAACAAAAGTGACATCCTTCTTCATGTTAAGGTGGAATAAAGCCATCCAACTTTCCTTTGCTAGCTAGTGTCCATGTACTTCATGCCTGATTAATGGCCAGTATCTAAAATTGAGTGAATGGGGAACCAATTAAAATACAAACTCTGCACAATTGTGTTCATCTGTGATGGCTTGAGGCAAAGAATGACTGTTGATGTGTGACGGTTTCTGAATAAGTATTTCCACATTTAGAAAGTAAAAATACAGAGTACCCCAGCAAATTTAAATTTCAAATAAGTAATAAATGATATTACTATACGTAGATCCAAAGTATTGCATAGGGAATACTTGCACCAAATATTTTTGTCTGAAATTCAAATTTAACTGAGCATCCTGTATTTTACTTGGAAAACCCACTCCTAACTTTTGAAGTTTAGTGTGCAAGGGTAAGCAGAGTTGGCCAGCATTGAGGTTCTGAAGAGCTGAGTTTAGACCGAAGTGTAGAGATAGGGAGTCTATACAAACCACGTACGAGGATGATGACAATGGAGTGTTTATTATGTGCTAAACACTGTGCTAACTGTCTCCTAGGCATTATTTCACTTAGTCTGCATAGGCATCTTCTCACTGTAGTAATGTTATGAAGAAGGATGTTTAGTCAGTAAAGGTTGTAAAGTTGGTGAATGGTAGAACAGGTTTCGAACACTGGCAATCTCTCTTCAGAGCCCATGCCCCTCTTCCCAGATACACCTTCCTCTAGAGTTCAAAGTTATGACAACTGGTCTTACAAAGTCGCTGAATGTTTCCAAGTTCCAGTCTTTTGAAACTGTTAGATAAACATGACCTCAAAGTTGGGCAATCCATGAGTAGAACACTAGTAAGAACATATACAATCTTTTGAAATCAATCACTGTACCTGAGTTTTGTATAAGTTAAAGAGCTTTCATATTCCACCACATGGGATCGCTAATAATTTAAGCCAACATGGTGTACTCCCAAATTACTGACTGTACTTCATACTCTTGAATTTTTAATAGCATTTGTAGCATTCATTTGCCAAACTTTTTCTTAGCACCTATTTTTTTGTAAATCAGTGTTCTAAGGGAAATTGTAGGGTTACAAAATAAATAAGCCATACCCTTCCTTTCAGGGAATTTACACTCTAATCTGAGAGGCAGACAAGTAAACAACTAACTTTTCAAATGCCAGATACTATGAAGTAAGATCGTCAACAGAACTGAAAGCAGAGTGCATTGGGAATAAAAGAATACGGTAGGTTACCTTTAAGTGAGACAGGTGAAAGATAAGAAAGAGAAAGGAAGGTAGAGATACAAGGCAAACTGACTGACACACAAAGTTAAAACATGGAAAAAAAGACTTTTCTATTGCTATTTGCTCTGGAGAAATTGGTAATTTAAATATAGAAAAAGTTGATATTTCTATAGTAATGCTGGTTTTCAAGTAACATAAGGTCCCATTAACATATTTAAATATAAATTATTTTTCTGATGTCACTTCCTCTGCAAACTCTGATGAAATTAGTTTGTTTTCCTACATTTGTAAATGTATATTTTGTTAATAATTTTAAAGATCTTGGGCATGTCATGCAGCTGTGCACGTGCCCCAAAGAAAGGACACAATAATACATGTTATGAGAATAATTGACATACAAAATATGCAGGATTGCATATGTTAAAATTTTTGAGATTCTATGCATATTAACCTAAACCTAAAATAAAATCATTCTAAGTTTGAAGCATGATATACATTAATAAAAGAAATAGGTGATGGATTTGATATATTTTTCTACAGTAGCATGATTCATGCTATTTATAACATTATTGGACTTTGATATTTAATGAACATAGCTTTGTTTTCGAGAAGATAGATATACTTAAGAATTCATACCTTCTCTGAGATTGCTTCTTTCTATTGTGGGAATCTTTCTCCATTATGCATGCTAAGAAGAATATTGATCTACTATTCCCAGTTCAAAGAACCCATCTTGCTATAAACCCTAGAAACATTACAACCACAGCATACTGAAAATGACAGACAGTATAATTTATAAAATCTATGAAATTTAAGCCATAAAAAGAAGTTTGAACCATTAGAAAAGATTGCACAAACTTTCTGTGCCTTAATTTCCCTTCCAGAAAATTAGAACCATAAGTCTAACTACTCCATAAGCCAATTTTGAAGATTAAATCAGATAATATACTTGAAGCACGATTGCAGTACTTAGGAAAAAAAGTACAAATATACTACCATATGCTAGATTATAGACTCCATGTCAGGAGCACTTTTTGTCTCATTTTTCCATTGCTTTACTCCAAAGAAAAAAATAAGTCTTGGGCACCTAACAGATGGTCAATAAATAGTTTTGGAATGAGTTTGGGAGGTGTTAGAAATACACTGTTTACCTTCATGGGTAAGTGCTTATGAAAAATGATTATCTCTCAGAATTGTGGCCTCTTTACAAATCTGTCTGAGCTCATATTTTACAACCAAATCATTAAACATGAACGCGTATACTAATTACTTGATCTATTTCAATAGAAAAGGTGACTGGAATACTACTAAGTCTGCAATATTATGAATGTTGTGTTATTGACTAATTTATGTATTTGTTAACTCATTCAACTGTTCATAAGTCATCTGCCAGGTACTGAGAAGATACTAAAGAAATGAAGGTAAATACAACAGAAATTCTACTATAGAGAAGCTCTCAGCTTGCTATGTGAGCCAGAGCGAGTTGAGAACTTGATTATAGTAAATGTTATAACTGCTACCCATAACCTTAGACATGGTGATGTTGCAATAGATAAAAGAAACTGAGCTACTTAGAAATGATTGAGCAAGGTTCTAATGGATGAGCAGGATAGGACCAAATAATTAAAGGCAGCATGATTCTGTGATCTACGGTAAATTGAAGGATCGATTTTAGCAATATCATATTCTGAAGTTAGGCTTGGCTCTCTCAAAAAAGAATCTTCTGTTGATCAAATGTCACAACTTTTCACCTATCTTTCCCTGCAGTCTGTTTCACTCTGTCCATCTATCTACACTTTGATGAAGAGAGCTGAATAAGTCATCCATGTCGGTGTGTCAGATAACACATAAGTCTTCAGATGTTTATCCTCCCAGTCTAATTTGAGATGTAAATAGAAATAAATACAATTTCAGCTTGAAGGGAGGAGGTATCTGTGGAAAGGGGGTTTGTAGAAAGGCTTTACCTATTACCTAAACCCATAACTTCATACCTTAGTCTCCTGCCTCACTAGATGTTACCACCTAAACCAATTTGTCTTTAGCTCAGCTGTTGTTTTCCAAAAGTAGAGATGGAAATAAATTAAGAGTCTGGGACTGAAATATACACTTTGTTTGCAAATGGTATTGCTTTGCAAATGCACCTTGAGTTTAAATCTGCTGGGCATAGGTGTGCTGTGTAAGTGTTTAGAAATTTTTGTCTAATGCTCTTGAAGAGCAGTTACCCAGCAGTCACACTACTGAACCATGGGAAAGACAGTTCTATGCTGAGTCGATCAACTCAAGTGTAATATATGTGACATTTTCAAACAAATAATGACACAATTTTCCCATTAGTTGTGTGAGAAGGTAATCGCTTTGTCAGTGTTCTGAGTGCATAATGATGTTGAAATAATTTACTTCCATGATGGGTCCTAGTATATCTGAAACCATACTGTGTTGATTTTGTCAGGGCAAAAATAATCTCACAACTATAAAATGGTTGCACAGAGAGAAGAGTAGAAGGACTTTCAGACAGAAAGAGAGACTTATGGAAAAATTAAAGGAGGCATATTTTCCAATATATATGTATAAATTTTAAAGTTTAATGCCAAACACATGATATTAATGAGCTCCATCCAATTTCTTTTTAAATACATTAGATTACACTTTTTCTCTTCTCCAGTAAGTATTAATATGACATAATGCCAAAGACATTATTCGTATGCCTTTGCCTCATAGAAATTTGAAGGTATCAAGTTCAAGGTTTGCTACATAAAAGTTAAATATCACACATTAGAACTTGACCTACAGTTTCACATAGCATAGATTTTGCCAATGGAATCCACAAAGTGATGGAGTTCATAGATCTTGTTTTAGCACAAGTCTCACAGATATTTTTTATAAATTTCAGAGGTTTGGTCCCCAAAGCAGACAATGCGCACATGTTGTAGGATTATGTTTGGTAACAGCACCAAGGCTTTCCTGGTGCTATGTTTTTTTTATGCTGCATCTTGTAGCATAAATTTAAAAGGCTGATGGATCCAGGAAATATATTTAAGACAGCAAAATAGTCATAATGGGCAGGAGGTGACAATGTTATAAAGCAAGACCCAAAGGACTTTGTTTGCTTATCAGTTCAGGGATTGTTTTATGATCACAGGTGCTGTCTTCCTCGGCACTTGTTCCAACAGAATGAACCTCCACAGAGTTCAAATGAAAATTGCTGGCACAGTTAAGGAAGATTTGACATAATTTAAACATCTTTTAGCATGAAATTCCTACTCTTGAATAGAAACTTCTTTTTCCCTTCATGTGTCCTTTTAAGATTATAAAGATGTTCCTTTTTTTCTTTTAGGCAAGACTTCAGTTATGCCAGGATAATTTCTCTATTAATTAATTTTCTCTATTACAATAAAATTTTACCTTGCAACATCATGCCCTTTCAACATATTGAAGAAATAGCATCACCAAGTCTTGCTTGCCTTGCTAAAGGTCATGTTGAAAATTAGTTTCACAGTCAGGGCTGGAGCATAGGTCATTCAGTCCTACTCATCAGTAAACCACATGTGCCTCAGTGTAACAGAAGTGTAGAGAACAGAAAAGGAGGTTGACCTTACCCAGTGAGCCTTTCAGCTGAGGGTTTGAAACATTCCAGAAGCCCAGAGACCAGAAGCAACACAGAACTGCCGGAGCTGACCTTGAGGAAAAGGTCTGCCCTGAGTTCTACAACTCCAGACGTGAATTCTGGCAGCAGCCAGAAAGGCTTTAGAAGTGAAATCAAAAGCTTTTGAAATTCTGTACCATTTTTATTGTTTTTGTCTTGTTTTGTCTTTGAGTTGTTATTTTGTTATTGTTTTTTTTTTTCTCTTTAAAATAAAATTAAAAAAAAAAAACCTTCAGATGTGAAGGCAGTCTTAACTGAAAGGTGGTTCTCAGCCTTGTGAAATGTTGAACAAAGGAAACTTGTGACATAATAAATGTTTACTGATATAAGTCACTAAGATAGGCATAATCTGTTACTCAGAAAACTTAAAAACTAATTTATTCATTTTAAAGAGAAAAGGAAGGAAAGTTTCTTGGTGTTATGGTTTGTGTCTACCTGTATCCCCAAAGCCTCATGCAGGTATTAAGGGGAGGTTTTTTGGAGGTGGCTGAATCTAGAGTGTGTGATTGATTCATAGTGCAGTGCTGGAATTACAGGTTCTGGGATTAAGGGTGGTTAATTGCTGGATCAGTCCACTGACCGGTTTGTCACTGCTCTAATCCTGGTAGACTGGATACAATATAAGGGACAGAAAGAAGCTTGTCGCTTGCTTTGTTACCTTTTCCCTGCCATGAACTGTTTCTCCTCTACCTGCTTTGGAGCCAGGGAACTATGGACTGAAACCTCTACGAACTGTGGGCTAAATAAATCTTTACCCTTTAACTCTGGGTGTCAGGTATTTTGTCTCAGCAACAAAAGAAAAGTAACTAAGACACTTGGAGTTTCTATTCTTTCCACAACCTCCATAGAAATCCCACACATTATTAAGCATTATGTATTCTTGTTTTTCTAAGAAAGATTATGCTATTTTTTTCATTTACTTTCTACATTTAACATTTTCTTCCTTAGACTAGCGAGAAAAAAATTTATACCAAAATATCTTCTGAGTTCTTCATCTGTACTTCAAATTAGTAAAATCCTTCTTAGAGAAACTGCAGTAGTAATGTTATTAATTATAAAGGAATGTCAATTGTTTTAGTCTGTCCACGTCTGTTCTAGAACTCATTTGGAATTCTCAATCTGTATCACTCTTGAATTTGTCCATAGAAGCATAAGCTAAGCCATGCCATCTCCACAGACTTTCTGGGAATAATCATATTAGTATAATTACGACTCAGTCTTTTGTAATGTCTCATATTTTTATATCCTTGAGTATCTCTTAAAATATATGCATTTCCCTCACATTCCTATGATTTTTCTGCTCATGTCATATGCTTCCTCTTTCTTCTAGTCTTTCCATATTTCCCTCACTGCCGTAACTTGTCATGATGCTCACTTTGACTTTCTTGCTTTAACTGAAATCTAGTGGTCATTCAGCAGTGATGCCTAATAAAATTTGTTTATTCTCCTAGTCCTCATTAACCTCATATTCGGGAAGTAGAATTGGTATCGGTCTTAGTCAGTCCAGATAATTATCAAAGAAAAAGTCATAAAGTGTGTGGCTTATAAACCAAAAAAAAAATTAATTTCTGATAGTTCTGAAGGCGGAGTAGGTCATGACCAAGGCACTGGCCAACTTTTTATTTGGTGAGAACACACTTTCTGGTTCATAGGTGGGTCTTCTAGCTGCATCTTCACATGGCAGAAGGGGCAAGGTAGCCCTCTGGGGTCAGTTTTATAATGGTAATGGTACACTTTTATAAGCTCTGAGCACTGAGGTCCTAATCACATTCCTAGTCTTCAACTTTGCAGTGCCACAACTTTGGGAGTTAGAATTCCATGTGCATTTTGGAAGGACACAAACTTTCATACCATAGAATTCTGCCTTTTTTCCCCAAATTCATGTATTTTTGACATGCAAAATATGAATAGTCCATCTTAATAGCTCCAAAAGCCTTAACTTGTTTCATCATCAAATAAAATGTCTAACTGCAAAGACTCTTCTAAATATTACTTAAATCAGATGTGTGTGAGACTCAAGCTACAATTCATCCTGAGGGGAAGTTTCTCTCCATTGTGAACCTTCAAAATCAAAGAAGTTATATGCTTGGAAAACACAGTTGAAAAACAGCAAACTTATGGTTTCCATTGGAAAAAGGAGAAACTGGAACAAAAAAGAGGAAGAGGCAGATCTTCAGCAAATCCCAAACCCAATAAGGTTAATACCATTCAATCTGAAAGCTCTAGAATTACCTTCTTTCACTCAATGTTGCCTATTGGGGTTGGTGCAGGACCCCTGAGGCCCTGTGCAGGCCTATCCCGTGTTCTGTGGGACAGATTTCACTGAAACTCGTGTAGGGTGTGAGAATTGCAGCTCTCCCATCCTACAACCTCATGCAAGTGAACATACCAGTCTGGGGTTTCAGGAACAGCCTCACATCTACTGGTGGCCCTAAACCCATGGGTTTAGTTGGGATTCCCCTAGTGGTGGAACTTTCTTTGCCTTTCCCACAGGAGTTCTCTACCTAGTTCTCACAGGTACCCCAGGGCATTCTTTGAGCTCTAGGTAGAGACAGAAAAAAAAACCCACAGGTTTTCTCAGTACAGTACAAGGCCAAATGGAGCCCTTCCAACCTCATCTGGGGAAGCAGAAGACCTCAGTTATACCTTATAGAGACAGGAGCTTACAAGATAAGGCTGTTCAGAGTAATGGTGGCTCCTCTCCTGATAGTGTATTGACTCTCAGGCCATGACACTCTGGAGCTAGGGTTGGATGGACAGCTCCCTGATAACCTCAGTTATTCTTCTGTAGCCATGGGTAATTGTTTCTGGGTTCAGTACCGAGGACTAACTAATCTCTCCTATGTCTTGATATATATTAAGTGTCTTCTACTCACAGGCCTAATTCAAATCAATTTCTTTATCAAATGGCCACTTGGATACACCCTAGTTGTCTAATACGTTTTCACAAAATTTCCAAATCTTTACAGTTTGCTTCCTTTTTGGTTAACAATTTTGTCTTTCATTTCTTTCTTCAAACATTTTACTACAAGTATTCAGAAGAAAACAAACCACACTTTCAGTGGCTTCTTAGAAATTCCCTCGACCAAATATTTAATTTCATCATTCACTAGTTCTACTTACCACAAAACATGGGGCTCCAAGCACAATTCAGCCAAGTTCTCTGCTGCTGTGTAATTGACATGACTTTCTCTATTTCCCAACAGCATGTTCTTCATTTCCACTTGGAACTTCATAAGAATGCCTTTGACTGTGCATATTTGTAGCAGCATTCAGAGTAGTCATATGTTATTCTCTGCAGATGAAGCTTTCTCTAGAACTCTCCTTCTAACCCCTCAACAAAACCCTCCTAACTACTTCATGGCAATATACATTTTTTCTGATCTGCACCTCAAAATTATTCCAATCCTTATCTACTATCCAGGTCCACAGCTGCTTTCTTAAAACTTTTGGGCATTAGTCACAGCAGAATACCCAGTTCTACAAGTATGTTCCAGCTTTCTCTCTTGGTCCATTCAGGCTGTCATTGAAAAAAATGTTATTAATTAAACATTTTGTGGGGTATAGAAGTTTATGTCTTACAGTTCCGGAGTGTGGGAAGTCCAAGACAAAGGTGTTTTCAGATTTGATCTTCAGGGATGGCCTGTTTTCTGCTCTAGTGAAGGTTTCTTCATATTATGCCCTTACCTGGTGGAAGAGCTTAGATGGTTCTCTGATTCTCTTCGTTGAGGTGCTGTGGTTTGGGTACTGTTCCAGTGTTTCTCCGAAGGATTGAGGTGTGAGAAGCTTTTCCTCAGTGTGGGAATATTGGGAAGTGGTGGAACCTTTAAGAGTAGGGGGTTAGGGAAAATGAATTTTGTCATTGGACACATGCCCTTGAAAGCGATGAATTTGATGAATCCTGATCTTTGAGAATGAGTAACTTGGACATGAGGGCAATCGGGCTGCAACATCTGTCACTTCATTGATCGACAGGTTTGATCTGGCTGGCGAGTCAGGTGTCCCCTTCTCGCTCAATGCTCCATGTGTGCCCCTCCCAAATCTGCTCACTGGGTGAAAGAGGAGGACCGTTCCTCGGTCAAGGACATGCACGTAGCTGTGCTCCCCTGTTAGAAACTCCAAACAAGCTCTCAGACTGAGTGACTTTTGCCAGTGTGAGTTGTTACAAATGCCAAGCCTGGTCAGCTCCCACTCTTTTGCTTCATGTCTCATTGTATATTCTCTTCATGGAGACAGATTCCCACTATGATACCATCCACCATGGTGGGATGTAGCCAAGTGATGCCTTCACCTGAGCCCAAAGATTGGTGATACAAGATCCTGGATTTTAATTTTCCAATGATGTCAGTTAAATGAGATAAATAAACCTCTTTTCTTTATAGAATTTTCAGCCACAATTATTTTGTTACAGCAATAAAACACTTACTAATACACCAACATTAATTCTACTCATGAAGACTCTGCATTCATGATTGTGTCACCTCTCAATGGGCTTACATCATAATGCAGATCGTAGCAGTATCAATCTTGTTCTTTGATCCATTATTCTTATAACCGGGCAGAATGTCCTGTGTCTTTGAAGTTAATTCAGTTGCTCAATCCATATTCTCTTTGTTATGATCTTCTGGAAACCTTCTGCATGTTTCACATGTTTGTTTCAGAATTTTGAATGTAGCTGGAATTCTCAGCTCTTAAATATATCATCTCTACCCCAAATTTTATCAATTCCCAAATGAGTCATTGTAAACACTAATCATGAAAAAATTAACCTTCCAAAATTTTTGTATTACTTTCACTGTACCCACCCATCTGTTCTTTTCTTTTTCATCCATCTGTCCTATGTTTATATCCCACCCTAATAATAATCCGGTACTTTTCTTACTCTAAAAATATATAGAAGTTTTTCAACCCTTAACTGATATCTTCCTTTCACCCTCATCTACTCCTGTTGTATTTGATTATTGCTGTCAGTAAGACCAATAGATTTTTCATTCATCTATTAATGCCTAGCACCATTCCCTCTAATGACCCCCTGATTATCACTTTATTTTCCAGGCAATGGCAATCCTTTCACTATTCTGTCACGTGAACTTCTTGTGCTCATCTGGATTTCAACTAGCTTTATGACTTACTATTTTATCATTCACTTATTACCACATCAAATGCAAAGTGCTTATAATGTACCACAACAATGAAAGTATTTTTAATTATCCATATTGTCACCTTGAATAAGAAACTCACAAATGGTTCTGACTAGATTAGTAAAGCCAGTACTCTGGCACAAAAACGACACTGAGAATGATTACACATTACCTGCCTTCCCATTAGCTTTAAGTGGAAACTCCTCTAAAGTTGACTAGAGTTAAGCACTTTCCAATACCCTAGAAGTTCTTCAAGAGGTCTGATTTATCTTACCTTCTACCTATAAGAGGCAGATGTTTAAAGTAAACAGATGAGTTTTGGATAGCTCTCCAGATTGCCTGGTGAGCTCTGCCCAAAGAATATCTTCTGGAATGGAAAGGGCCTTGGAATTTCTTGTCAATTTTAGAACATTTGGCTATTCATCATAACATGACAAATGATGAGCAGAACCTTACAAGGCTGAATCTCTCCTACAATGGAGCTTATGCCTAAACTCAAGAGTTACAATTCCCACTACCAGACATTTGCTTGTCAAGCATTAGCAAATAGAAAGGTGCAATGAATGATTTACACCTCTATAGAGTAAATTTATTGTCACACTCTACTGTGTTTTTGCAATTTTTATTATTCAAAATTGACTAATAAACCATTCATAGAATAAACTAAGTGGCAGTAGTGCAATGGCTAACGGGTAAAAGATCCTAAAGAAGTTTAACTTGCTAGAGTCAACACTTTGGATGAAGCCAAAAGCTGGAAAAATATTTTTTAATGTTAATCCAGTTAATATCGAAAAAAGTCCACTTCTTTGAAATGCTTATTGAATACTTTATCAAACATTGTGCTAAGTGCTGAGATTGGATGAGACACATGAAATAGGACCATTTTGGGAATACCACATAGTTGAAAAACAAAAGCAGAAAAGTGTACTCTGAAAGCTGCTGTAATAAAAACGTGAGTAAAGTTGAACGATCTCAGAAAAGAAGGTAGCTAAATATGCCCAAAATAACAAAACGTGTCTTTCCATAAGGATGATTATTTCAATCATTCATTTGACACATAGTTAATTTATGTACATTAAGCACCAGGTAGAAGGACAAAGCAATGGCCTCTTCTCATTTACCCTGGGGCAGCCAAATTTCCCTGAAGCTCCTCTACTCTGTGAGTAACATTAGTTTTAGAAAAAATTGTTCTGTGAAATAGTCTTTTCTTGCTGGGCTGCTGCATTTACGATTTTTAAAATTTGATTAAGCAGAACTGACAACCAACTATGTACCAGGCACACAAATTGCTTCACATACAATGTGTAATTTGATGTTCAAGGAATAATTCAGCTTCATAAACCTTTGCTTATGCAGCATCTCCCTTGGACCAGGCACTGAGGTAAATTCAGGGCTACCAAGAGTAAGACAGCAAGTATTTTATCTCACGGAGCTCTTGCTCCAGTGAGAGGCAGATAACCCCACACACAAAGACATCATTCTCGTAAGCTAGACTATGTGCTAATGGAAGGATATGGCTTCTGGTGCTGTAGGCATAAAAAGCAGCACATATATCCCAAGACTCTAGGAAGTCTGCTTGAGAGGGATTTATTTGGACACGTTGGGAAGGGTAGGTGAATAGGTGCTAGTGAGGTACAGGTACAGACCAAGGGCATCCTATGAAGAGAGGTCCAGCTCAGCATCTGTGAAGAGATGTGATGAGAGCTAAGACAGTTGCCATCAACTTAGAGACAAAGATAAAGGCACTGGGTTCAGTGAGTTTAAAGAATACCACCTAACAGAAATACACCTAACTAGAAAGCATTAGAGCCAGGAAGCGAACCCTGCTGCTGGGTCTGTAAAGTCCACGTTTCTGTCACTTGAAGCTACTTTTATTTTTTTTTTTTACCAGAATTTAATATTTATACCAGGAGACTCATGAATCCAAGCACTTAAGAGGAGAGGAAATAAATTGACTGTAAATGTCAACAACAAAGACATCACATAGTTAAAAAGGAAATTTAGCAAAAAAAAAAAAAAGTGACAAAGGGCAAGTGACAGAAAGTACAGGAAGAAAAGCAGTGAGAATCCAAATTATAGCGTGCATAGTTCTTATTTAAACCTTTCCAGTGCTGCCATTGACAGAGCTTGGATGCGTCCAAATGCAGCCTTCTTTAACTTGCCCTGTCTCTTTGCTTAGTTTACAGCATCTGTTTATCCAAATCATGGCCGAATCTGTGTTTTTGTAATGTGATGTCAGATGGAAGCCCTGAACTCTTCGTGTATAATTCTGTCTTTGCACACTGCTGTATATCACACATGCAAAAGGGTCCCCAGTAATTTCCTTATGACTTTTTCACTGTGACAAGCATCTTTCCTGTAAGAATTACTGTGTCAGTGGCCTGGAGAGACCAAAGTAGCTGCCACTGATCATTAATTCAGCCAATCTTTAAAAATATCATGTGTTTGCTTCTTGGTGTGTGTGTGTGTGTGTGTGTGTGTGTGTGTGTGTGTGCGCGCGCGCTCATGCGCGTGCCTGTTTATCACTGTAGAAAGCAAGGCAAAATAAACCCAAAGTAAAATGCAAACCATCACCTTTCCAGCAGAGAGAACACAGCAATCTAGAGACCCAGCATTTGGAAGTGATTTCATTTTGCAGTGGGGGCCAGAAGCTCTTTGACACACCTGCATGTTTGAGGGCTCAGCAATAGAACCGTGTGAAGCACCTACCGAGCCCTTTGCTATTCACGCTGACAGTTGGTTTTTAAATTACAGCATTGTTTTGCTGCATACTTGTACAGGAATATGACACAAGTTCGAGTAAAAAAGGTATAAAAGTTAATGAACTGTTTAGATCCATATTTGAGAAATTCATTTGTAAATTGATTTGCTGAAAGTGTTGCATTCACAGTAAGAGTCTGGCAAAACATAACACGGGAAGAACACACCCTAACCATTTCCATTTCCCAACTTTCTGTTCATCGTGAAAATGTGTTAATTTCTCTTAATTACCTGGCTTCATTACTGTTGTGATTTAACTTTTCTCTGCTTCAGCTCAGGCGGCAACATTTTTGTCTCTTGATTTTCTTTCTTAATGAAAGGTTGATCATGAACATTCTACATTTGAAGTCTGACAAGGAGGATGCAATTCAGCTGTTTCTCTTACAGGCAGTAAAAACAAATAAGACAAGAGTAGATGCAGTGCGAATTTGTAAATTTTTAAAAAATTACTATCTGCTTCCTTCACTCTCACCTGCACCCACAGCTCCCTTTCCTGCCTCCTATTTAACAAAAGCCAACATCAGCTATTCACATGTTATCCACAAGGAGGCTATGTTTAACTTTTGTTTGCACTAAAATCAGCTTCAGTGACACTGTTTTGGTATTATACAATACTGCCAGTGTGTGCTACATGCTCATGCTCAGTTCTTACCGCTTGCACACACACACACACACACACACACACACACAGAGTAGACTAGACTCTGCGCACAAAATACCCAAAGTACTTCATAATGCAAATTCCAATTAACCAATTTGAGATAACAATTCCTTGGCCAAATAATAAAGGGCTCATCTCTCATGGTGGCTGGTAGTATCTATGGCACAGACTCTGTATGGAAATTGAGGCAATTCCAATAGAATTGCATGATATATACCTTGAACTTTCCTCGGAGTCGTGGCTTCTTCACCAAGTAGCAATTTTCTTATATAAAAGTTTCCCGACATAGTACAGGGGTTGGGTGCAGATTGAAAGTTTGAATACAATGTATTATATGAATGTGTAATCCAATTTTCCCTGCATAAACTACGAATTGACCAAATTCCAAGTGATAAAAATAAAGCCTGGCAATAAGTGATCTAACTTCAGATAGAAGCAGAATTTGTAGGACCAGTCTGCAGCAGATATAGCAGTAAAATAAGTTGTAGTAGCAGATAACCGATATTCCTGATCCTGCTAGGAGATTACACCACCTTCAGCACACACATTTGTCCTCCTGGGTACTTCCTAGTGGCTCCTTGATTACGGTGCAGGAAACACTCGTAACTGTTACAGATGGAGCCAAGTTGTACATGAACAGCAGCATTATATTGCAAGTCTCTATTTGTTTCCATGAGAAACCACTTTGAAGATATCAATATGTAATACAACAACCATGGTTAACTTCCTACCACTTTGTTTGTAACTCTGTATTGTTTGTATTGTTCTTTTGCTATTTTGTAAAAGGTTTCTGTCTGTTGTTTTCCTCCTCTCATTTTAAAATAAAAAAATTAAAACTAAAAAAGAAGACTATGCCAATATTACACCACCCATAAGAGGTGACCCTAAATGACACAGGTAAATTCAATCCTCCTCGTGGACACAAACAGAAACAGCACATCTGGATGTCAACTTTCTCTAAAAGTAGAGAAAAGTGAAATGTGAACTTGTGGACATTGTAAACTGGTTAGGAATTTGAATGGAGCAGGACCGGAAGATTGGTAATATGTTCTGTGGAAGTTATTTAAGTGAATCCCTCAGAATGGACATGAAATATCGGCCCTGTGTAAAGACTCACCAAAGGTCATCTAGTGAGGAGGGTTGTCAATCGTCAGATGGATAAATGGTTACCTTTTGTGTATGCTGACATAGGCCCCGGTGGTCCTCTGCTTTCTTAATGTGGTCATAATCAATCAGAACACAATGCTTAAAATGAAGATAACTCACGGGCTAAATGACTTGCATGCTTTCTCACCAAGATGATATGGTTTGCAGGTGGGATGGTGCGCACCTGTAATTTCTGCACTTAGGAGGCAGAAACAGGAAGATCACAGCAACTTCAAAGCCTGCATGGAGCACGTATTAAGAACTGCCTCAAAATAAAAGATGACATGATTAGTGGAAATCTTGAGTGACCAAACTGCCAAGAGCAAAGCCCAACTTATGTACTTTTCTGTGACTGCAAACAAGTGTGCCACCTGGAGCAAAGTAGGTTTTTCTGAGTTCTTTCTATCATTAAAGGATGGTGATATGCACATTATAATGGAACTTCTTCTGGATATTCATGTCATTACTGTATCTATAAACATAAATTTACGTTTTATGATATTCCTCCAAATAGAGGCTAGCTTTTCTCCTAAAAATAAGTGAGACATTGCCTGTTGCTACTGAATATAAACAAGGTAAGGCAGTAGAAAAGCTTTGTACCTGTGTTGCAACACTGCCTTTGGCTTGGCTTCAACCTTTGGAACACAAAATGAATGCAGTTTTTTTGCATTTCTGCATTACAAGTCACATGCAGTATGTGCATACAGCCTATGGTAACTAAGATTTGAGGAGGGGGGTAAATCTTGGGAATATAGTTCCATTTTTAGTTTCTATGTTCTTTTTTTCTTTTTTTTTTTTTTTTTTTTTTGGTACTGGGAATCAAACTCATGACCTTATGCTTGCCGGGCAGGTGCTGTACCACTGAGATATATCCCCAGCCCTCTTGTTTTAGTTTCTAAGAAGAATATAAATTTACCAAATTGACCATGGCCTGTGTTTTCTTTTTGTCTCCATTTGTCCCACTCTCGAGATAGATGCGCTCCTGGGAATTGTCTTTAAAACTTAGTCCATGAGCAGAACATAGTGCAAGCCTCACAAAAGTGTTAGGCTTGTAAGAGAAAAAACTGAAAGATCCTGACATAAAATGGAAGGAATAATTAGGGAGAATTCGTGTCTTCTCTTTGAGTTGTATGATAAGGAGTTGCAACATGTTGGGGAGAGCATTATTTTGAGGTGATTGAAAGGAGTAAAGAAAGGGGTCCCGGGTTGATTATAGTGAGTATTGTTATCTGTTGAGTATAAACAAGAAAATCTTCCTTTTTGGGAAAATCTTCTCATAAGTAGATTCAGGAGGAAGAAATTTTCTCCTGCCTGATCCTTGCTGTATAAAAATCAAAAAACAAAAGACAACCTTATATTGACGTTCACATCTTTTCTAGAACTTTGAAACTTCTGTGAATATTGCTCTAATGTAATACAAATTTGAAAGTCAGATTCATCAGTAAAACCACTCAAAACTGCTATACAGATTTAATGTAATCTCAATCAAAATACAATTAGCATACATCACAGATGTAGAGAAAGCACTCCTAAAATTTGTTTCAAATCAGAAGAGACATAGAAATACAAAGGTAATCCTGCCCTGTTAAGGCAAGGCAGAAAGCATCACAATCACTGACTTGAAGCTATACTACAAAGTTACTGTCATAAAATCAGCATGGTACTGGCAAAAACAACAGGCCTGAGGATCAAGAGAAGAGAAGAGAACATGCAGATGCAACCCCAAACACACTCAGCCACCTTATCTTTGATAAAGGGGTGAAACATCTTCACTGGAAGAAAGATAGCCTCTTTAATAAATGGTGCTGGAAAAACTGGCTCTTCACATGTCAAAGACTAAAATTAGATCCATGTCTATCACCATGCACTAAGTTAAAGTCAAAATGGATCACAGTTCTAAATATTAAGATAGAGACACTAAATTTCATGGAAGAACAAATAGGTAGAAATCTCAAAGACTTATGTGTAGACAGAGACTTCATGAATGAAACCCAGACTGCAAGAGGCATATTACAAAGAATGAACAAATAAAAAAAAACAAACAAACAACAACAAAAAAACAGGTCTCATCTTATTAAAAAGCTTTCGTACATCAAAAGAAATCACCAACAGAGTGGAAAGACAACCCACAGAGTGGGGAAAAATTATAGCCAGTTGTCCCTCAGACAAAAGACTTACACTTAGAAAATGTAAAGAATTTTAAAAACTCAGAGCCTCAAATTCAAAGATCTAATCCAAAAATGGGCACTTGAGATGAATACATACGTCTTAGATAAAGAAATACAAATGGCAAATAAATACATGGAAAAATGTTCAACATCACTGGTCATTCAAGAGATGAAAATTAAAACAACACTGACATTCGATCTCACCCCAGAAAGAATGGTTATCATCAAGAAATCAACCAATAACAGAGAGGCTGTGGGGGAAAAAAGGAACCCTTCTCCACTGCTGGTGGGAGTGTATACTGGTGAAACCACTGTGGAAATCAGTGTGGAGATTCCTTAAGAAAACTAGGATTATAAATCTCACTTAACCCAGCTATTCCCCTTTTGTGTATCTTCCCAAAAGAATTAAAACATATCCCAACGATATATGTGCACCCATGTTTATAGCAGCACAATTTGTAACAGCTGAATCTTAGAAACAACTCAAATGTCCATCAACCAAGGAATGGATAAAAAAGATGTAAGATTTTTTATATAATGGAGTACTACTTAGCCATAAAGAAAGATAAACAAGAGACATTTTAGGTAAATGGATGCAACTCGAGACCATATTCAAAAGTGGAATTAATTGGACCCATATGTCTAAACATATCGTTGTCTCACTAGTGTGAGAAACAGAATGAGTAAAGAAGATCCAAAATGTACAATGGATATGTTGTGAATTGAGAAGAAGCTATTCAAAAGAAAATACAAGCTGTGATGGGGGGAAAGGGGAAAGGAATAAAGGGAAAAACAAAACATATTTTTATACATAAGATAATTAAGACAGTTATACAGGTAGTTTCTCTTAATTCACTAAAAGGAAAATTTTGTGCTAATACTGTTTGGACAAGATATCATGTCTATATATTTTACCCTGAATAACTACTCAGAAGACAACAATACACAGTGTATTAGTTATAGTAACTCTCCTATTAGCTTGTTTTGAAACTCTTTTTATTGTTATTTTAATTTGTTTTTAATTTGCTGATTTTATCACACTAACTTTGTAGTATAAGTTCAAGTCAGGGATTGTGATGCCTCCTGCCTTGCCTTGTATACTGTTTTATACCCTAAGTACAAAGTGTAACAATGGGATTTTTCAGAGGTTAAATGAATAGAAGTGAAGTTTCTACAATTAGTATCCTGTTGCTATCCATTGTTAATAACAGACTTTTCAAACATTACTTTCCTTTACAGAGAAACCAAGTGAGCCTCCATTCAATTACTCTTGAGTACTTTAACATTAAAACTTACTCATTTCTCCCTCTTTTTCTGTCTTATCCTGGGAGGTGTTCCTGACCTTTATACAGTTTCCTCTGTAATCATAAACACCCAAATGTTGTTCTGCAGCTCAGATGTGTTTTGTCTATGTTAAGGATTTTCAATATATAAAGTTTTACTGTAACTTTCTCTTCTGTTCATCTTTGGTTCTCCTCCCTTCCAACTCCATAAGAAGTGAAATAAAATTCTTATGTTACTAGTAACCATGTACATGTTTGTACATGCCAAATTTATTTGTAATAACTACTGGGTACCAGGAATTCTGCTAAAGGAATAGTTCAAGGTTATTTTAGGGGAATATTTATCTTTATTATTTAATATTCCTATAGGGAATGCTCTATTCAATTACTTTATCTATTACACACACAGAGACAAGCATAAACATGCATACATATATGTATATATATATTATATATATATATATATATATATATATATATATCCACTTGCATGTACATACAGTACCTGAAATTAGGGAGGGGAGAAAGGATTATACAGTGATATAGATCGGATGATTGGAACTCTGACAGTTTCAGTTGTTGGAGTAAGTACCATAATTTTTTCTTTTTTTTTTTTTCATAAAATCTTAACAAGTAAAAAAGCTCATATTGAAATAGGCTCAATCTGACTCCAGGAGCTTGCTCTATTCATTGCACTACACCTTTGCTTCCTTTTAAAGCATTCTGTTCCACTAGAATCCTATCAGATGAAGCAACATCAGTGGTGCTTCAAGAATAGACTGGAACGAATACAAAGATTTGAATAAGGAAATTTTACAGCTGATAATGTCTCCTACGTCATCATGTCCTGTATAGTGTTATCAGCACAATATGTTATAAGCATCAGATAAACTGAAGCCCATGAGGCCAAGTTTGTGCATTATGGTACCAGAATCAAGCAGACTCAAATTAGAGATTGGTCAGCTGTCTTCACCACTGAAACAAGATTACAGAGACAGTGCTGCACATACATAGTGCCTCTTAGGTTGTAGGCAGAGTGATGATCCTGTGCTTCAGTAACTCAGGTAACAAAGGAACACAGACCATCGTGTACTATATGTGCCAATATCTGTGGCATAGTTAAGGTTAGATATGTTGTTTTGCTTTGTACAACTGCCTTTGGCACACTTTTACACTGAAGAGCAGAGCATGGTGCTCAGCTCTTTATATTAATAGCAGTGTTCTCCCTCCCTGTCTGGGCTTCTGAAAAGTATTTGATTTCTGCACATTAGACCAGTTTAAATGTAGGACAAAGGCAGATTTTGGAACCTGATATAATTTAGAAACAGAATCCACTTAGGAAACAACAGGTTTAACATACCTCATGTCAAAACGTTTTTCCTTTCTCTTCAATTGGAAACTTCTATTTCTCTAATGTTTAAATATTAATCTAGGTTCTCTGTTTTCAAATCTCTTTCTGATCGCACACTTTGTGACTTGGTAATCTCAAGGAAATATTCCAGCAAGAATTCTGAAAGACTGCAAAGTACAAAAAAAAAAAAAATAGTCATCTTTCTTGTTGCTCAAATACAAAGCACAATAGTGTTATTTACATTGAGTATGCAAATATTTTGTAACTAAGGCAATTTCATTGCCAGTATAAGGCTAATGAAAAGATGAATGTGAATGACAATTCTAAAATTGATGGTTTCCTAATGCCAGAAATTATATCTGCACATCATCCTGCCCCATTCTAGAGAAGTTGTAGATTAGAGGCTTTGTTTTCTAATTTTTGAATAGGTAGGAATACTGATGCATGAAAATGTATCATCAAAATATTTAGAGATGACCAAAATGTTGTAATACATCCAATGTGATAGGGAGACTCAGTTTCAAAATAAGAAACTAAATCAACTTCTGTAACACCTCTGAGAAACACTATTTTTTACGGTTCTAAGAAGCACTCTCAGAATATATGGAGCGTTTGCAATAACATCAAAGTAACAAAACCTCCATGAAGTCTAAGTTATTTCAGGTATGTTAGATCAAACACACGTTTTACTAAATAAGCATGTCATCATTTTATTTAATTTACCAGCTTTTCCTCTTTACATGATATTGTCAACTACATTTTGACATTCACTGAACTTGGTGACAATTTCTCTATCGTTTGTAATTTTCCAGGTTGAAGTAATCCAATACAACTTGACTGTCAGGAGATGAATTTTAGTAAGAAGTTACAAATTCATAGAATGACCATTATTTCTTTCTCATTTACTAAGTATTCTGACCCAGTATTCCAGGGTGATTGATACACAGTGAAAATCCATGCCATGTCACTCCCTTTCTTAAAATGTTTATTCAATTTATTTATTAAATAAGAATTTACTGTGCTGATACTAGACTCTGTTAGACAATGTAAGTGGTAAAATGCTAGTGTCTAAATTCTATTCAGCAAAAAATCATATAGTGTATTATAGTGTACTTTCATATGATTTAGAAACAGAACTCACATAAAAGACAAATGTTTTGATTAAAATTTATATTAAAATGTTAAAAAAAATTGCTGCACCATAGATTGAAAAACAATGTTTTCAGACTATTGAAAGGGGATTCCCATTTTCTGCAGAACAAATTTCAAGTTCCTTACTGTGGCTTGAAAAACTACTGTGATCTGGACCTTTTCTCGTTCCAGAGCCTTACTGAGATTTTGTGTTTCAATGACACCGATTTATTATACTTTTCATAATATGCCGTTTTCTACTTTTCCCCATTTTATCCCTTTTGATTAGAATACTTTCCCCAATCCCACATGCCTGGTAAATACCTACATTAGTTTAAAGACCACATTTTAGCTCAATGTCTACTACCTTCAGAGTGCCTTTCTGAAATTCTCCAAGCCATCTCTCTGTGCCCCATGCTGTGCCTTCTATGACTTCTATGACAGCACCAGTGGTGTTGGGAATACTTACATTTACAACAATTGCTGCCTCACTAGAATATTAGTCCCATGACCTTAAAAATGTGGAAACCAGTAAAAGTCAGCCTGAGTGGAGGGCAAACCTTTGTGGAGATTGGGATTAGTGTGTGTGGTGGTTGGAGGAAAGAGGATAAGGGGAGGTTGGATCTGTTCAGATCCCACTGTATGCATGTGTGGAAATAGCCCACTGACCTCTATTAATATGTAGAATTAATATGTCAATCAAAAATAAAATAATTATAAGCATTAAATGGAGAATACTTATTTTTTCATGCTCAAGGTTTAATACATCATTTGTTGAGTTAATTTTATTAATGAACAATTTTCCTATAGCAAGCACTATCACATCTATTATGCATCAAAATAAATTTGAGGCATATAGGTCAGGAATTTCTGTCATTCGATTAGACAGACAAGGAAAAGATATTCAGCGCAGTCTAGGTGACTTGCTTATGTTTGCACAAAGAGTAAAGGGACAAGCCAATGCTAGATTCTATTTTTTGTGGTCTGTATTTCAGTGCCCTGGTTAACATGTCATATTGATACCTGTCATATAAATGAATACAGTTCGCCTGAACCACTACATTTCTTTTCACAGCAGATTCTTCAGTCCTGTGACAAAATGATAGGACAAATAAGTAAGGCAACTAATCATTTCACCACAACAGAGAATTATTTCCTAGGAAACGAAACCTGGGCAATTTTCTTAAAAATCAAAAGGAACAAATAGATGGCATATTTAGTTAGCAGAAACTATTCAGTAAGGAAGCTGAAATTATTCATTAAAGTCTAAAACTATCCTTCTATTTAAACATCAAACAAAAAAATTGACTATTACACAATACTCAAACTGGGCTATATTCAGTTGTGAAACCCTCATATCAAAAGAAAATAGATTTAAGTAGAAAAGAACCAAATAGTGAATTTTAATAATGTTCTAATGTGCTAGGCTCAACGCTACTGTTTTCTAAGAAAATGAGCAATTTAACTCTCAAATAAAAATAAAGTTTCCCTTTTCCTTTATTCTCCTTTTAAAAAAGACATCATGTAATATTAAACTTGGCCTATATCTGTGTAACAGTGTATTGCTAGAAGAGAAGAAAGAAATCCAATTATCCAAACGTTTGATTTTTCCCAGTGACACCTCTCCTAGCACGCACAAGCATGCATTCCTAGCACAGAACACAGGCACTTATATACATAAATTTTACAGGGAGTGTTAAAGAGAAGTTGCCACTAACAATGTGCTTAAATTATTTATAGTGCCATCTAAAAAACAAAATGCTTATGAATCAATTTAATAAAGGAACTAAAAGATCTGTACAGTGAAAATTGCAGAACTCTGAAAAAAGAGATCAAAGAGGATATCACAAAATGGAAAAATATTCCTTGCTCACGGATAATAACAATGAACATTGTGAAAATGGCTAGATTCCCAAAATTGTTATACAGATTCAATGCAATCCCAAGTGAAATACCATTAGTATACCTCACAGATCTAGAGAAAACTTTCCAAAAATTCATCTGGAACCAGAAAAGGCCTAGAAGAGCAAGAGAAATCCTGGACAACAAAGAAAAAGCAAGAGGCATCACAATTCCCAACTTGAAATTATACTACAAAGCTACTGTGATAAAATCAGCATGGTACTTGCATTGTTCTTATAATCCTGGATGTAATCTGCGTTGAAAACCTTTGCAGTCTCATGCCCACAATCGCTATATTCATGCAAAACCCCACTTGGTGGTTGGGTAACAGGTGCAGGTCCTTACCTCAGCCCTGCCACGAGAGGGCTTTCTTAGCTTCTATAGATCCTAGTTCAGATGCATATTTATGTCATTTTCTAAGAAAGTGGGAGAGTGTCCAAAGCAAGGCTGAATACTGCAGTGTGAAGCACAGACTTCATAGTTTTCCTTTTCTTATATCTATATCCTCTCCTGTTTCCTGTTCTTGATGGCATGGAAGCAAGAAGGGATAGAGGATTCATCCTGCCACATTTGCAAATATAATATTACTAATATAAAACTTAATATTATTCTATAGACAAATTATTTGACAAAGAGAAGCTAATGTATTGATCTCAAGATAAAATACTATATATGAAAAGTTATGATTCTCTGGGAGCAATGGCTGGATATTTTTCAAGCAAAAACTATTTAAAGCTATGCATTAAATATTATTTTGCATATTTATTTGCCATTTGTAATTCATCTGAGAAGTATTTAGTCAGAACATTTCAGTTCAGAGACCATTTCAGAGCTCATTTCTTTCAGAGCCCGTTTTGGACTGGTTCTTTAAATTTGGGAAGCCTGATTTTTTAAATTCTTTATGTATTCTAAATGTTAGTCCTTTGTCTGAGAAACAGCTGGCAAATTTTCCCCACTCTATGGGTTGTCTCTTCACTCTGTTGGTGATTTCTTTTGCTGTACAAATGCACTTTAATAATAAGATGAGATCCCATTTGTTGATTCTTTGTATTATTTCTTGTTATACTTTTTATAAAGCTTTGTCTACACCTATTTCTTCAAGATATATTCAATATATTGTTTAGACCTATTCTTTCTTCCAATAAGTTTGGCCTTTCTGTTTTAATATTTAAATCTTTGATCCATTTTGATTTTAATTTACTGCTGGGTGAGATATATGCTTCCAGGTTGAATCTTCAGCATATGAAAAGCCAGTTTTTCCAGCACCATTTATTGAAGAGTCTTTCTTCCAGTAAAGGTGTTTGGTCACAGTAAATGAGGTTGAGTGTGTTGGACTTGTTTCCATATCTTTTACTTGTTCCACTGTTCCTCAGTTCGGTTTACTGTTTTTCTGTTTTTTGTTTTTGTTTTTGTTTGTTGGTTTGTTTTCAATATCGTGCTGTTCTCAGCATAGTAACGTTGTACTATAATTTCAAGTCAGGGACTGTGATGCACCCTACTTTCCCTTTGTTGCCCAGAGATGATTTTCCTATTCTAGGTCTCTTTGGGTTTCGCATAAATTTTAGGATTGTTTTCTCTAATTCCACGAGGTATGTTCTTGGCATCTTTATTGGGATTATCTTAAATCCATATATTAATTTTGGAAGTATGGCCATTTTCATTATATTGGTTCTTCCTGCACAAGAACAAGAGGTATCTCTATTTTCTGATATCCTCTTTGATCTCTGCTTTGAGTGCCATAGGTTGCAGAGGAAATGTTTTTCACCTCCTTCATTAGATTGATTCCTCGGTATTTTATTTTTCCAATGCTATTGTAAAGAGTATGGTTTCCTTAACTTTTCTCTTAGTTCATTTGTTACCTGTGTTCTGGAATGCTCTTGATTTTTGAATGTTGGTTTTATACAGCTATGCTTCTGAGTTTATTATTAAATTTAGAAGTCTTTTAGCGGAGCTTTTAGGGTCTTTTATGTAGAATATCATGTCATCTGTGAATAATGATAATTTAACTTCTTCCTTTCCTATCCTTATTCCTTTTATTTCTTTCCCTTGTCTAAATCTCTGGCTAATGTTACCAGAACTATATTGAATAGGAGAGGAGGTAATGGACATCTTTGTCATGTTCCTAATTTTACAGTGAAAACTTTCAGTTTTTGTCAGTTTAGTATGATGCTGGCTGTCATAGATATCTTTTATCATATTTAGATAAAGACAATCTATTCCAATTTTCTATAGGGTTTTTATCATGAAAGAGTGTTAGACTTTGTGAAGTGCTTTTTCTGCATCTATTGAGATGGTCACATGTATCTGTCCTTAGTTCTATTGTAATGTTTTATTACATTAATTGATTGCATATATTGAACCATCTCTGCATCCCAAGGATGAATCCTCTGTGGTCATGGTGTATACAAATTAAAACAAAACGGAGATTTCGTATCACCCCTGAAAGAATGGCTATTATTAAGACATCAACAACTAACAAATGCTGCTGGGGCTGTTGGGGGAAAAGGAACCCTCTTCACTGTTACTTGGAGTGTAGACTAGGCAACCACTGTGGAAATCAGTTTAGAGATTCCTCAAAAAACTAGGAATAGAGGTATACTTTGACCCATCTATTCCTCTTTTAGTATAGTCCCAAAAGAATTAAAATCATCATACCACAATGACATATGCATACCCATGTTTATAACAGCACTATTTATAATAGCTAAATCTTGGAAACAACCCAAAGGCCAATGAACAGAGGAATGGATAAAGAAGATGTGGTATTTTTATACAGTGGAATATAACTCTCCTATAAAGAAGGACAAACCTGAGGCTTTTGTAGGTAAATGGATGCACCTTAAGACCATAGTCATCAGTGACATAAACTGGACACAGCTGTTTAAATATCTTACGGTTTCTCTGTTGTGTGATACTGAAAGTATAAGTAAGGATCAAACTGTATATTAATTACTGGGAAATGGGAAGAAAATGTTCACATGAAAAAGGGAGCAAGGAAAAGGGGAGAGGGGAAAGAAATAAAATAAAAGGGGAAATGGAAACACAGCTTTTGTAAATGAGAGGAATGTGTTGAAAGGAGGGGAGGAGAATTCTTAAAAAAGAGAAGACACAGATATATCATATACAGGTACAAACTCCCTTTGATGAATGTGATCATTATTCATACCTAAGACATAGAAATAGAATAATTTTTTTAAAAAGAAAAATAGGTGTGCAGAGATAGTAGGCCCCAGTGCTATTCATCTTATAAAATTAAAAGAGCTCCTGATACTAATCAGAGCTGCTGATGCCTAACTGTCACCATGTCTTTCATTTTGCAACATGGGAAAATATAACCAATGAGCTGGTACTCTTACCTTTGTAGCTTTCTGCTTTCTTAATTGTGAGTTAAGCTGATTTGCCATTTAATATCTGCCAGCAGCCAGGTATTTGCCTTGATCTGCTGCCTGGAAATGCATAACTCCCTCACTTTCAGTTTACCCTAAAGAACTCCTAAGCCATACAAGATCATGAAGAGCAAGTCTGACTCATTCTTAGCATGTGAACTGTTTTCTGAATGCCCATTAGAAGTTCTGCTTTAAAGTTAATTCACTGGGTTTCTTCTCCTAGGTAAATGAGGTAATAGTCTTCGTACTGTCAATGTTTCCACACTGACACCAGAATAAGTTCATACCCACACGTGGTATTTAATATTTTCCCTTATCTGATACCAACTATATTTGTTATTTTTAATCTCATAGTACTTGGATCACTGTATGTCCTATTATGCTTATTGTAAAACTAATTTTCTGTAAAAATAAACTGACATTAATTCCTTGCTTAAATCATTTTAATGGCTTCCCACTGATCTCAGGACAAAGTACAAAATCCAAAATAGGACCAAGAAGGTCACGCATGAACTGACCTCTTCCCAGTTCTCTATTACTTGCTGCAGCAAACTTTTGATTCCTTTAATATGGTGCAGTTTCCCCAATACATTACGTGCACATATCCCCTGCATAGGACAGTCTTCACAAATGGATGCTCTAGCACTCTAATTTATTTCTTCTCATGATTGCCCATTAAATATTTCTGTGTTGAACAAACCTTCTTTGACAAGCTACCTAATTTAAGCTCATTCCTCAGTATACTGTGTCATAACACTTGCCATAGCTTCCTCACCTGGGAAGTTGTGTGATTTTGAAATACAATGGTAGGGTGGGCATAGGGTATATAATCCCATTCAAAAACAAGACAGAAGAAGCAGGTGATAAATTATAATTCTGCAGCTGGGAGTCTGGATCAGGGTGCCAGCATGATTGGATTCTAATGAGCACCGTCTTTTATGTTTCAAATAGCTGAGTTTTCTTTTTTTTTTTTTTTTTTTTTTTTGGTTTTGGTTTTTCTCCGGTACCGGGAACCGAACTCACAACCTTGCGCTTGCCAGGCAGGCGCTTTTGCCGCTGAGCTAAATCCCCAGCCCCTGAGTTTTCTTTATAGCCTCAAGTGATAGTCTCTGTCTTTGTCTCTGTCTCTGTCTCAGTGTGCCTGGCTGTCTCTATCTTTATCTGTATCATTCTATATCTATCTATCTCAATCTCTAACTGTATCTCAATCTCTATCTCTATCTCTATCTCTATCTCTATCTCTATCTTTATCTCTATCTATCTCCCTCTCCCTGTCTCTCTCCTTTTCTTTTCTGCAGTGCTTGGGAATGAACCCAGGACCTCATATATGCTAAGGAAGCAGTACCGTCATGAGGTCATATCCTCAGCCGTGAGATCATTTTTTATAAGGGTAGTAATCTCGTTCATGAAGGCTCCTTCCTCATGAGTTAATTACATTCCCCATTTCATAACACTATGACATTGTGAGTTAGGATATCAGCATATGATTTTAGGGGAACACAAATATTTCATCTATAACAACACTCAACATAATAATTTATTTTGTGAATACATATTATTATCTTTTCTGTACCATATTATACATCTCCTAAATAAGATTATACCCATATTCTCAGAGCTAATGAGCACATCTAACACAGAAGTGGTAAATAATAGTAGATTCATGAATGAATCAATAAATTAAGATACAGAAAAAAACAAGGATTCATTACAAATACAGATGTGCTGTCCTGAAAAGATGAACACACCCCTCATTTTTGCCAAATTAAATTCCTTGTATATTTTTCTACCAAAACAACATTTATCTGGACACATTTTCTGCTCACAATTCTCTATTGCCAATATTCCTCCGTTGGTAATTAGTAGTTTTTCTTTTCTCAGCTCACACATCAAATGCTTACAATTGCATAATACCCATCTAATTCCTCAATTACCAGGGATTTCTTCCTCATGTGCTTCGTGTGCTCTTTCTCAGGGAATTTATTTATCAAATTGTGCTCTAAACTATGCTCAAAAGTTGGCATATTTTTCTTCCTTCTAGTCTTTGAAATCCTGGGGAACATGAGTCAGCTTATTACATATATTCCTGTAGTAAATGCAGAGAAGGAGATTATAGGTTAGGAAGAAAGCTGTCTCCTTCATATCCATTTAACTATGCTCTCAATACCATCAAAATTTAACTGAGTCCATGCCCAATAAGAATAATACTACATTTCCCAGACTCTTTTGTAGCAAAGTGCAGCAAATGATCATATTCTGACTAATGCGATCAAACTTGAAGTTGCACCACCTGGATTGTGCCATTAATGGGAAGATGCACTTTTGCTTTCCTATGTCTGACTTCAGTGCAAATGAGGAATCGTTCTTGAATCATCTCAACCAAGCACAGAGGTACAATATCTCAAGCAAAGCTGTGTGGGAAGATAAAAGGAGCTGAAGCCTAAACAGGATGGACCATTGCCTACAAGATAACTCAGAGAATTTCATGGTGCAGATCCACGCCACTAGTTCAGACAGTGTCATATAGGAGAAAAATATTTTGATCTATTTTCATCACTATTACGTTTGTGTCTATTCCATACAACTGACTGTATATATCTTCACTAATGGAAATGATATTAGTAACTTTACGGTTTATATGGTTTTGAGAGTATGAGAAACTTACCGTAAACTACGCGATCAGCACTTTTATGGGATTGTATAGGTAAGTAGGAGCTACATCATTTTGTTGCTTTTAAATACAGAACATTAGTTATCTTTTAGACATTTGAATTACGTTGTGCTGTTCTCAAACATAAGCATAATTTTACAAATAAGCCTCTGTGTCCAGCCACTCTGCTACTTTTTTGGACACAAATCACTCAGCTTTCACTTTGCTTTGCAGTGAGACCTTACATTACTTTTAGGTTTCATCTATGAAATAGGATAATGAGATATGGGTGAAAAAGCCTTTTCACCATTTTTACCTTGAAACTTATGTTAACACAGTATGCAAAACTGTCCAGAAATTCAAAAGGCAAATGTGTTTTAATCAAATATAGTACACATTGCAAACTGAAAATGCCAACACATTTTTACCACAACTCATCAAGACCTTAGGCAAGCTGAGTGTAAACAATCATGTCGCATCTCTCACAGTGCCATTAACAGTAACCTTTCTCTCCCTTAAATATGGTCCCAGTTAGCTACTAAATAACATGTTCATCCTTGCAGCTTCCAAGGGTGGTAGCTGTGACACAGGCTTTCAGGTTGGAATGACATGAGATTCATTTAGAAGCAGAGTCCAAAGGGTCTGTCAGAAATAGAAGATAGTGATGGAGACTAAGGAGTAGTTCCACCTAGGGAAAGAAACGTGAGGCTGCAAATGGAAGAGAAATACTTAGAGCTCAACAAAATGTGGCTATTAAAGCCAAGTTCAAAGAATAATTGTGTAACCCTTATTGCTGGAACATAGAGTGAAACACTAAAAAGACAATTTGACTTTGAACTTCTTTGGTTATAGAGCTTATTTCACAAGTTTGAGGATGGAAAGAAGGACTTGATTCTTCACACAATTCTAGAAGAGTTACATTAATCTATCGTCAAATATTTTTCACAGGTATGTCTTCATCAGTTTGTCTGGTACTACAGAACTGATGCTACTGCTATTGTAATAATTTCATAAAGATTGGAGACAGCCAAAAATGAACAGTATACACTAGCCTTAAAAGAGAAGCAAAGGTCCGTCTATCTTGGCCCTCCCATTAGGGTAAACGATGTGTATGCAGGAGGACACACACACACAGAGACGAACAAAACATTTTGTTGGTTACAACCAACACAAATTATAGAAATCTGTTGTTTGAATCAAAAACTTCACATAATTTTTGTCTGGTCATCTTTGAAAGATGAAAGTTTTAACTGTCTCGGACTAATTTCTGCCTCCTGTCCTACTTCTTGCCTGAGAATGTTACTGATTGTATTAATATATCTAATTCTATTGTAGTTTACAAACTTAAAAAATATACTGCAGCACCTATGGTTTCTTCTATAAATTTATTTCTAAAACATTTTTATTAAAACAATTAAATACAAGTTGTAGTGCATATGGAAGAAAATTGCACAGTTTAATGACAATGAATATAGTGCAACAGTGAGCTATTTCCTCACCACACCCTCCTACATCCTTTAGAAAGCTTAATTCATCCCAGAATTTCTTTTGGTCTTTTTGAGACAGGGTCTCACGAATGCAGTTCAGGCTGGTCTTGAACTCACTTTGTAGCCCAGCTTGGCCTTGAACTCACAATGATCCTCTTGCTTCAGCCTCCCTAGTGCTGGGATTATAGATGTACAACACCATGCCTGGATTCCTCCTAGATTTTTATGTTAATAATTTCTTTGCTTTACTTTATATTTCTAACTTTTATAGTCTTAAAGACTATAGTGTTGCCTGCACAACTTCTATTCTCTAGAAATAGAATCACACCATATGTTAAGTTTTGGCTTCTTCTACCCAACATTCTGTTTTCATCACCACCACTATGTGCTCATTTATTTTCATCACTGTTTATTATTGTTCTTTAAAATATATGTAATTAATTCATCCATTCCAATGTTGACAGGTACTTTAATTATTTACACATTTGACACCATTCATATTTTGTCTGTGTGTGATGTCCTTTTTTGTGATGTACACATTCAAGTTTTGAGAGTCACTATTTTGTTAATATTGAGGAGTATGGATTCTACATAAAAGCTCCTTCTCAGTTATATGTGTTGCACTGATAAAAATTATGTGTTCAAACTTTCCTCATTTACTCTATGGCTTTACTTCTGAATTTCTTCCTTAACATTTTTAAGTGTATTTATCTTTACACACATTAATTTTATGTGTTAACGGACACAGCGTCACATTCCCTTACATGTTTGCAGTGCTGATTTGTTCAATCAAGCTACACTTTGTTCACCCTCACCCTCCTATGCCCGTGTTGGTGAACCTATGGCACGCATGTCATTTGGTTTTCTTTTAAAACCAAAAATGTTGATGCATGAGCGTTTTCTTTTTCTAAATGCAGTGTTGACACTTTGCAACAAATAAGCAGATTTTGGACTGCAGTTTGGGCACTTGCCTCTAGAAGATTTGTCACTATAGCACCATACTTTCCTCTCCACTCATTCCCCAGGCTCTAGTAATCACTATTTTACTTTCAGATTGACTTTTTTAGTTTTCACATATGAGAGAGTACATGCTATACTTACCTTTGTGTGTTTGGCTTATTTAGTCAACATAATGTCCTCCACTTTTAATCCATTTTCCTTTAAATTGTAGGATTTAATCCTTTTTTGTGATTGAAGTATATATATATATATATATATACACAATAAATAATACATATACATAGTATTTTCTTTATCCCTCATTCTCTGTAAATGACTGTATTCTGTATTGGTTAGGGTTTTCTAGAGCAACAGAATGCATAAAATGAATATCTATACATAGATTTACTAGGACGGCTTCTTACAAGATCAGAAGCAGAGTTGAGAGTCCACACGGGCTATTGATTTCATGCCGAAGAGGCAGGAGATCCATTGGCAGTCAGTCCGAGAAACTGGAAGCTGCAGCAGAAGAGGGACAGGGGATAGAGTGGCAATTTGAGTCTAAATGCCTGGAAGCACCATGGAGAGTCAGAGGTGTAAGTTGTGCTTGAAAGAATGAAGAAACTGGAGTTTTGGGTCCACAGGTATAGCAGTAAAAGATGCCCCCTCTGAAGCAGAATGGAGTTTTGAAACACAGGGTAACTTCCTCCACTTCCTTTCATTCCATCTGGGCACAAGGCGATTGGATGGTGCCACTCCGAGTGTGGGTGAGTCCCTCCCTCCTCATCCTTCCAACTTCCATGCCTATCACCTCTGGAAACATCCTCTACACACACCTGAAATCCAATTTTACTGATCTGCTAGGTATTTCCTAACCCAGTCCACTTGACATATCACAAATAGCCATCACAACTGGCAAGTAGGCAGATTCTTCATCTTTCCTATGATGAGAAATGCCACAATAATCATGGACGTGTAGGTGTCTCATTTGTATGCTGACTTCATTTTCCTTGAATTTCTACGTTGTAGTGGAATAGTAGGATCACATCATATATCTAGTTTTAGATTTTTGAGGATCTACACCCTTATTTCCTTAGTGAATATACTAATGTACATTCCTACCAAGTGTGTATTAGAGTTCCTTTTTCGCCCCATCCCAATCAACATTTGTTATTCTTTTTCTTAATAGCAATGCAAACAAGAATATCATAGCATTTCATGGCACAAGAATAGTTTGATTTGAATTTCCCTGATGGCTAAATGATATTGAGCAGTTTTCTTAATTTTACTTTGTCCCTATCTATAGTTGTATAGATATAGATATAGACTATCTATATAGTCTACACTTAGGTTTACAATCTACTTGAAATTGACTTTTGTGTATCAACAATTGATGAGGAAGAGATCTAGCCTCATTTTTATATATTTATCCAGTTTTCTCCATTGATATGTCCTTGTCCTGGTTTGCTTTTGGGTATACATAGATTTGTATACATAATATGTGTCTACTCGTGTTCTATTCTATCAAGTTTAGTTTGCATAACATATCTCAATTTTCCTCTTCATTATTTAGAAACATTTTTGCTAGGTAATGAATGACAGGTTGATTGTTTTAAATTTACATATATATATACATATATATATATAAAACCTTTTTCTAATTTTTGCTTCTTTGACAGTTTCTCTCATTTTATCTCTGATTTTTGATTACGTTTCTGTTTGTATTTTGTTTTTATTTTCTACTTTTTGGTTTTCTATTAGGCATTTGTGTTCTTATTTGAATTATCTTACTTTGGGACATCTAATCACGTTTATTAATATCTTTCATAAACCTTCAAAAATTCACAAACATAGTATTTTTCAAAATTTCCAAACGATCTTTATATATCATTCTTTCCACGTTCTGTTTATGGAATTTGAGTTAAGTAAATATTAACATTTCAATATTTATCGTTAATCTGCTATACAAAAAGACATGTTTTAGAAAATAATATGAAATATATAAAAAGATATTAAAATTAACTTCTAATCTGAGTTACACTTTAAAAAGATTCTGTTAAGAATGAAGCAAATGTCAGTGATGCTTGATTTCATTTCTTTTAACAGAAACTGATTTTGGAAACAATTTATGTTTTACATGAAGTTAATCTTTCTGTAACAGAGCATCTTATGAGTTCTAACATGGGCATCTCTGTCCAATTTTATTATTTAATTTTTAATAAGTAATGGTTAAAATACAATTGATTGATTTAACTTTTATTTTATGAAAAAATAAAGCAAAATTTCATTACCAAATAATAAGCACATAGTAACAATTACTATACTGTGTATCATTATCCACATAGTAGTTGCTCAGAGTACAAGACCTAAACTTCAGAGTCTTATAAAACAGAAAGAGATACTACACAGTAGTCTCTTTTCAAGGAACTAAGATAAACTTGTAGTATAAATGAAACAAATTAGCATATATATTGAAAATATTTTAAAACAATAGAATATGTAATTTGGAGAAATATTTCAAGTTCTCCCAACTACCTATTTATCTCTCTTCCACTTTACTCTTTATTTTGTACACACACACACACACACAAGCACACAGTATTTTTCATAAGAGAAACCATCGATACTTGATCTTGTGTGTCTGAATTACTTAACATTATGTTCTCAAGTTGCGTTTATCTACCTACAAATGAAATTATATTTTTTATCTTATTGAATTATTCATTCAATTAATCTGTTTTGCTTTTGTTTATTTCTAGTACTGGCTAAAACTTACAAGATACAATTGGCTGATGATGCCAAGTGTTGGCTCGTTTTCCTGTTTTTAAAAGAGCTATATTGGGAAGTCATTTGCATGCCGTAAAATTCCCTCATTAAAAATGTGCAATTTATTGGTACTTACTTTTTTCAGAGTTTGGCAACCATTGTTCCAAATGAAATGTAAAGTATGTTCCCATTCTCCATCACAGAGAAACCCATAACAATAAACTGTCTCTGATTAAGATAGCGCCTCCTCCCGTTAGTCTCTAGCAGCATCTAATCTACTTTATTTTTTCTTATATTATTAAAATTTTATTAGCATATATTTTCAGTATATAGTGATCATAATCAAACTGGGTAGTTAGTATATGTGTTAGCAAATATTAGTTATTTTTGTTTTCCTTCCAACTTATCCCTACCTCCATTGCTAAGATCTTATTTCCATTTGCAATGTATGTATCTGCCTGTGTGCAATGATACATCCTTTATTTTGCATCTCACATTCTTTAAACATTAGGTTTCATATGCAAAAAAAAACCTATACAGTATTTAAGCTTATATGTCTGATGATTTTACTCAAAATTATGGTCTCAAGGTGCAGTCATTTTCCAACAGATAATACAAATTTATTCTTTATGGCTGATTAGTACTCCATTTTATATAAATGCCACATTTAATTTATACATCTGTTAAAGGATATATAGTATATTTTCAATATTTACCAATTATGAATTGTGCTGCCATAAAATGAGTATGCATAAATCACTGAAGTACATCAGTTTTAACTCTTTTGGGAATATATATATTGAAGTAGAATAGCTGGGTGTATAGAAATTTATATTTTTTGTTTTTTTGAGAAATTGACATACTTTTTTCATAGTATCTACACTGGTTTACATTCCCACCAAAAATGTAGAATAACTACTTTTCCCTGCTACTGTCCTAACATTTATTATTTGATTTCTTGGTAATTGATCTTCTTTCTGGAGTAAGAAGAAATCTTAGTGTTATTTTAATTTGCATTTGTCTTGTGACCAATGATGTTGAGTAGCTTTTTTATGTACTTATTGGCTGTTTGTAATTCTTCTTCTGAGAAGCATATATTCTTTTCAATTGCCCATTTTTCTTTGTGTCTTTTATTTTATAGGTCTAATTTTTAGTTCTTTATATATCCCAGATATGTGTGCTCTGTCCAAGGATTAGCTCCTTAAACATGGTTCTTTTTTGTGATGTGGAGAATATTTTTAATTTGATATAGTCCCATTTGTTGATTCTTGGTACTTGTTCTTGTTCCACCAGAGTTCTATTCAGAAAGTCCTTCCCTATGCCTATGATTTCAAGAGTTTCATCTGTTTTGTCTGTGAATAAGCAGTATTTCTCTTTTAACATTTAGATCTTTGATCCACTTTGATTTTATTTTAGTAGATAATAAAAGATATAGGTCTAGATTCAATCTTCTGAATCTGTGTATAGCCAGTTTTCCCCACATGATTTGGTAAGAAAGCTATCTTTTCTTCAGTATATGTTTCTGGTCTTTTTGTCAAAGTTGCGGCATCTAAATGTGCCTAGGATTGTTTTTGCATCCTCTGTTTTACTCCATTTATCTACATGTCTGTTTTGTGCTAGTACTCATGCTATAGCTTTGTAATATAACTGGAAACACGGGATTTTGGTTTCTCTTTCTTTGCTCTTGTTTCCTGAGCTTATTGCCATTCTGGGTCTCTTCGGGTTCCATATGAATTTTCAGAATATTTTTGAGGTTCAGGGAGAAATGCTGTTGTCATGTTTTTGAGATTGCAATACATGTAAATATCAGTTTTGGCAATATGGCCATTTTCCACAGCATAACCTATGAACAGGGATATCCTTCTATTTTCTGATATCGTCTTCCATGAAATATATCATTAGTTTATTAATTTGGATTTACCTGTCTTTCTGATATGGCCATTCTTAGTTAATACATGAGCTGAGTATGCTTCCTCTTTTATGCATTTAATCACTCCAATAATACCATTTATTCAAAGAGGTGATTCAACTTTATTTGTTTATTGACTTTTTGTCTAATTCATCTATCCGTTTTTGATAGTAGGACACTGAGGTCCTATGGTGATGTGGCTGGATGAGTGAGTAATTAAAGTCATGAAGGGACCCCTGGGGAAAAGTACATATTCCCTGGAACATAGAGTTAAAGATTGGAGAAACAGGCTAGGTGCAGTCTTTGTCCTTCCCCTAGCTTGATAAATTGCTGAGATTATCCTACAAAATATCATGTAGCAGACCTCCTTGTTCCTTGACACTCAAATTGGTTTTTTTTTTTTTTTTTTTTTTTTTTTTTTTCCTGTCTTTCCCTGCAACACAGGCCGGATAGTTCTCAGTTCTGGACTGTTCCCTAAGACTCTGTCCCATGGGGTGCTCTGGTCAGAAAAGTCCCACTGCATCTTTTATGGTTTGTGTCTCGAAGTACCCCCAAAGTCTCATGTGCTCATGAGGTGTTAGAGATGGCTTAATCTAGAGTTTGTGATTGGTTCATTGTCTAGTGTTGAGATTGGTGGTATGAATACTACACCCACCTTAGGGTAGGTGGCCTGCATATAATACAAGGAAGGGAAATAATCTTGCTCACCCCTTTTACTCTTGCTGTTTTGGTATCTTTTGCCAACATGAAAGGTATCCCTTCAGCCATATGCCATACTGCCTTGGACCCAGATGAGTATATACCAAAATCCCCACAAACTCTGAACTAAATAAATATTTCCTCCCCTTAACTTGTGGGTGTAGGGTATTGTGTCTCAGCAATGTGAGAAAAGTAGCCGAGACAGAATTTGGTACCAGGAATGCAGTCATTGCTGCGATTACCTGACCATGTGGTTTAGGAGCCTTTGTGATTGGCTTGTGGGAAGAGATTAGAAATGTTTGAAGATATTGCTTGAAAAAATAGAGCTAGAATACCTTAAGCTGTTCTGTATGGGAGATTTTGGTCAGAGCTCAGAAGACCAGTAGGCTGACAGAAATCCTGCCAGTAAAGTTCAGGCTTTGGAGATTTCTACTGTGGAGAAGGATTGCATCAACTGCTGGACTCCAGAAAATATGTGTTATGGACAGGAAGAAAGTTTGTCTACATTTTGCTCATGTTCAAAGACCTTGCCTGACACTGAGATTAAGGGTGACAGACTAATCTGGCAGAAGTTTCAAGGCAGTCAAATGTTGAGACAGTGGCATTGCTACTGTTGGGGGGGTTTTAGCCAGCTTTATGTGGAGAATCATGAACAGAGAGCCCAGCAGAATGATTTAAAATGTTGTGAGTTTAGCCAGAAGGAAGCTCCAGGAAAGCTGTGGACTGCAAAGATAGCACTGAGGAACTCTCAATTGCTGAGAAGAAACAGGAGAATAAAAAAAAAGCCCAGAGGGCATCACAGGAAGTAACAAGTCTCCACCCTTTGCAGCCTTAAAACTGCAAAGGTGAAAGACTTTGCTTGGAGACTCCTTTGGAGTCAGCTGAGTATGGACTGAAAACTTCACAAATTGTGAACTTAATAAACCTTACTTCCCTTAACTTGTGAATGTTGAGCAACAAGAGAAAAATGACCAAGGCAGTGCCTCTTGGTGTCTGGAACAATTGTCATCTCTGAGTAATATTTTCATCTTCCTTACTGTCACAGTCATTCACTGCAACAAGGTCCCCTTCAGAATGATGTTGTTTAATTGATCTTTTATGTCAGTAGTATTTATTTTATTAAACTGAGTTTACTTTAACAAATATGTAGTGACCTTCTTTCCATCATCTGATCATTTTGGGGTTGACATTCACTTTGTCTGAAAATAAGATAGGTCCTGTCCTTTTTTGGGTTCCTAGTATTGCATGGAGTATTATTTTGCATCTTTTGCTTTTAATCTGTGAATTTTGTTTTTTATCAAATATGGTTTTTTTTGTATTTATCATATTATCAGGTTTTAATTTTTAGTTCCTTATTTCAGTCTTGGTCTTTCATTTAGGAAACTGCAAAAACTAAATTCACATTGAGAGTTACTAGTGAAAATTATTGACTTATTCCTGTTATTGCTTACTTTTTCTGTTGATGACTCATTTTTCTCCTGTTGTTTAACTGGTCACCCTATGCATGTATTAATTCCAATAAAATACTTGCTTTTATTTGCTTCATTTTCTCAGTCTAGAATACCCTTGTTAATTTTTTGGAGTACTGGTTTGATGCTGGTAAAATTCTTAATGTTCTTTTTGTCATAGAAAGTCCTTATTTGTTCATCAACTGTGAAAGATAGTTTTGGAGGATATTTTATTCAGAGTTGGAATTTATTTGGAGGTGGATTTAAAACCCTTCACTGTAAGTTTTCCTGAGCTTTAGATTTTGAATTGACAAGTCTGCTGTTATTATAAGGTGCTTACTTTTATAAGTGATTTTTGCTTTTCTCTAACAATATTTCATGTTTTATCTGTGTGTTGGACTTCTAAGATTGTAACTATGATGTATTGTGGAGACTTCCTTTTCTGATTATGGCTATTTTGCATCCTATATTTCTTACTTTACATAAGGGTAGTAAATTAATTCCTCATACTTCAGAAATTTTCTGATCTTACTTGTATAAATACATTTTTATGCCACTCATGCTGATTTTTCACTAATTCTGATTTTTCACTAATTCCGGTTAATCATAGGTTGTTCTTCTTTGCATCATTTAACAGACAATAGGTCCATTTTTCATGAACTCTTATTTTCATAATATCTTTGTGTGAACACTCAACTTTATCAGCCTGATCTTCTAGTTATGCTACACTCCAGTAGTGTTAATTGACCAAATTCCTTTCCTGTGACTTGGTCATTAAATGCATTTGTCACTAAATGAGGAACCATATGTCCTATGTACATTAGTGTATTCAAAACAAAGAAATGATGAAAGAACTCCAGCTTGATGATTTTGTTTCTATTTGTATAACTCATACACAGTAAAGTAATGTATAATGAAACATAGAACTATAGCACTGTACTGTACAGTACAATTAGCAAAAATCACATTACTGTATAAACAAGATATACTGTATAAAAGAAGGCATTGACACACTATAAACACCATGTAAAGAACTGCACCCCCAAAATGGGTTGTAAGTCTGAGCAGCATGTAATAACTCCAAATATTGAGCCTTGGTTACAAGTCTGAAGAGTTGTTCAACGGGGAGGTCATTAAAGGAGTACTTTCTTTTCACATCAGTTACTTCTGCTGCCCTTACTTTCAGCAGATTTTTCTTATCACCTACATTTCTGACCAGTACCTTTTATAGAATTGAATTCTTTGCTACACTGATCAATTATATTTATGTAATCTTGTTTAGGAAATCTAGCATTGTATTTGCATCTTCATTAAGCTCACTGATCATCTTGTTTATTGTCTATTATCTGTTTAATTACATTATCTTTGTGCTTGCCAAGCATCTTATTAATCTGCTTTTTGTTTCTTATTTTATGACTTTGTATGATTCAGCCTTTTTTTCTGCCAAGAGATGGCCCATGGCTCAGCTGTATGGGAGGGAAGAGCTCACTTTCTTGCCTTGTTTTCTCTCTATTGTGTTTCATGATAGTTGAATGTTAATTACAGCAGAAAGATTTTGTTGCTAGTATGAAGAACTCTTTAGTTAGTGTCTGCTTTCCAGTGATTTGATCTTGACTTTATTTGGATTTTCTTATTCATCTACCTCTTCAATGTTCTCAGTTTAGTAGCAATGGATTAAGCCACCCATACTTGAGGAGATATATTTAGGTTAATGTTCTAACCTCCTTCCTTCTTTGCCCTGTGTTGTCTTCAATTTTTCCACTTTTTCTGGAATTTCTAGTTTTCCTGTCAGCTGTTTCTTAATTTCCAAAGCTTTTTTTCCTTTTCTCTTAATTATGTGGTTGTTTTCCAGTTCTCATGAGTCCAGGTCCTAGAGAAGCTGTGATATACTGCAGAATTTTAGGCCACACTCATCTACTTAAATTTCCATATATATTTTTTTTTTTTCAGGACTTTTCAGGTATGTTCAATCATGCTTGTTTTTGTTACTTACTTTTTTCATTCAGAATACTCTCCAGAGAAATTCATGCTGAAGCACATATCAGCATTCCATTTTTTATTGCCTAGTAGTGTTCCATTGTGTGACATTTATGTATTCTGCATTGATGGGTAATTAGGTTGTTTCTATTTCTGATTATTGTAAACAATGGTGTTAAGACCATCTATTGATTAATTTTTGTTTGGACATGTATTTTAATTTATATTGTTTACTTACATAAAACATGAATTATTTATCATGCTGTAGCTCTATTTAGCATTTTGAGAAGCTGTCAACCTGTTTCCAATTGAACCAACAATATACAGCCTCAGAAATATGAAGCTTCACTTTCCTTACTTCTGGCAAAGACTTGTTAATTTCTGCCTTTTTATATTATTATTATTAAATTTTATTGGTACAATTTAAATACATATGATGATCATATTCATCATAGGGAATCTATAGCTGTACATGATATATCTTTGTTCTTCTTTCTCACTCCCCTCCCCTGTCTTCAACCTCTAATCCCTTCCTTATTCACAAAGCTTTGTTTCCATTTTATCCTTTTTTCCTTTTCCCTTCCATGCCTCCCCCATTCCCCTTTTTCCCTTTGAACAATTACTTCCTATATCACAATATCTAGTATATATGTTGGTGGTGTTAGGATGTGTTCCCTCCAGCTGGTTTAGATCTTCATTTCACCAAAGTATAAAGATTTTGAACATATTTTCAGGAGTTTATAAGATAGTATATATTTTGTATTATAGAACATAGAAAAACATTATAATATACATCCTTTGAAATAATGTTTATTTAGGTCTTTGTTCATTTTAAATTTGGATTTCTCCATTTTGTTGTTGAACTGTACTTTTATTTTTTTTATTTTTTTTATTTTTTTTTTTTTGGTTTTTCTCCGGTACCGGGAACCGAACTCACAACCTTGCGCTTGCCAGGCAGGCGCTTTTGCCGCTGAGCTAAATCCCCAGCCCCTGTACTTTTATTATATTTTGGGTAAAATGTCTTAGCAGGTTAATATTATATGAAAATATTTTCTTCCACACCTTCAGCTCTTTAGTTGCCTCATGGTGATATTTTGAAGCATGATTGTTTGTGACTCTTCTCCTCTTTTAATTTTAATGAAGTGCAATTAGTTTTATTTTTCTTTCCAGAATTGTACATTTAGTATTATCTGAGAAACCAGTGCCTCACTCAAGGCCATCATCATTATTTCTAAGTTTTCCTAAGACATATGCATTTGTAGTTCTTATATTTAAGTCTTTTTGCATATTGAAATAATTTTCTGTGTGGAAGCATTTAAAAGGTTGTTTCCATTGTTTCTTGTATTTTGATGTACACTTGTCAGAGCACCACTTGTTGAAAGGACAAATGATTGAATTTTAATGGTATTTTTATCAAAACCTCAATTGTCATAGACATACAGGTTTATTCCCAGACTTTCAATTCTGTTTCATTTATTTATATTTCTATTTTGTGCCAGTGCCATACTGTGTAGATTATCATAGCTTTATACCACATTTTGAATTTAGAAACTTAAAACCTCCAGTTTGTTCTTTTTCCATACTCCTTGAGTCTTTTTCATTTCTTAAATTTACATCTGAATTTTAGGAAGAATTTGTTAATTTCTTTAAAAATTAGTTTGTATTTTAAGAGGAACTGTACTAGATCTGGTGATCAAATTGTCGATTATTTTATTATTTATATTATTTAACTTTCTAATTTCATTCAACAAAGTTTTATAGTTTTAGAGCTGAAGTTTTTCATTCTTTCTGTTAATTTTATTCCTGAGTGTTCATTCTGTTTTCATGCACTTACCCATTGAGTTATTTTCTGGATTTCTTAACACTTTACAAAATTGTAACTGCTCTGTGTATACTGATGTTTTATTCTGTTACATTGTTCCACTGGTTTCTCAGCTGTAATAATCTTGATGTATTTTGTAATTTCTGTAGAGAAATCATGCCAGATTCAGATACAGATTAAATTCTTTCTTTCCAAAGTAAAGATGCTTTATATTTCTTGCCTAAATATCCTGGCTGGACCCAACAATACAATATTTTTGTAAGGTAATGAAAGTAGTTTTTTTTTTTCATTTTCCTTCTTTTAAAATTTTGAGAAAACCATGTACACAAAGAGTTTGTTATATTCAATTTCTTATTTAGAGAGACTTTCTTGGTTTTCTTCATGCATTTTTCTGGTTTCTAGTTACCATCTGTGTAAGATTTCTACTTTCATATAGCTTTATTCTCAAACACCTTCGTTATGTTGCTATGTCTAAAATATATTCCTGTCTCTTCTGGCCAAAACTGTAAAATTATGTAATATTTTGTTTCATACAATTATTTTTTATCAGTTAAGAGAACAAAGAATAAGAAATATATGTTTCATATGTCCTTCCAAATTACCTTCTCTGCTGTTCATGGTTTGTTTTTGGTAGTCTTATGTTGTTGGCTCACTTGTTTATAGCAGGTAACACATTCTTTGATATTTTCTGTGTGGTGAGTCCAATAGCAACATCTTGTCTCATAGTTCGTTTTTCTGGGAATGATATTGCTCTTTGCTTCATTATTTAAAGGTACTTTTGCTTGATATGAGAGTCTTGGTTAACAGTTACTAGTTTTTTCAGTGCTTTGAATATTTCAGTACTGGGCTTTTACCTTCCTCTCTTTCTAATAAGAAGTCAGCTGATATTCTTTTGGGCTTCTTTTGCATGTTTTGATTTTTTTTGGCTGTTTTCACGATTTTATTCTTGTTTCTGTCTTTCAACATGGTCACTGTGGTTCTAGGTGTGTATTTCTACCTTAGTCAATCACAAAATATTGTAGACTTGATGATTTGAACAACAGTAATTTATTTTCCACAGTTCTAAAGTATAGAAAGTTTGAGTTGAGAGTAAAAGCATGGTTGAGTTCTTGTCAGAAACCTGCAGGTTTGCTGAAGTCTATTCCGTGTTCTCACATGGTAGACGAAGTTCGTAGTCTCTCCATCTCTACTTAAAAAATAGGGAATCTAAGCATGAGGGCTGCATTTTCGCACCTGCAGAAACCATCATAATGCATCTTAGACTTTCAATATATGAATTTTGAAAGTTTACAAATATTCATTCTGTAATCAAAGATTTTATATTTACTTTATTTATTGTTTAATGCAACAAATTTGCATGTATGCACATATAAAATGGTAAGGATTCCTTTTAATCATTTAAAAATCTCTGGAGCTAGTATGTATTTTACAATATGTGGCCTGTCGTATTTTGCTCTAGGTAGTATATAAAACAATAGTATGCCTTAAATTCATGGCATCTTACAACAATGAGATGTGGTGAGTTATTCCATTATTTATACTGATTTTTGTCTTTTTCCCCTCTACCTCTCGCACCTTGATACTACAGTATGTGAAGAAAAGAATCCAGTTTATTCACTGATCTTTTCTCAAGACCTAAACTTTAATCTTGGTGAAACTATTGAATACATTGATGAATATTTTATTTGGTAAAATCAACTGATGCATATATATGTGTGTGTGTGTGTGTGTGTGTGTGTGTGTATCACTGAGAAAAGTGCTCCGTCATCTTTGTAATTATTCTGAACTTACTGTTATTTGTTTCATATTTGCATCTAGTCATGTTAATAATAAGAATAATATGCAATCACTTAGCACTTTAATGATTTAGACCTTTCTCATCGTTGTCACCTTGAATACAGTTTCCTCAATTCATAAGGCTGTGAAGCTTACTGCATTCATTTTAAGAATAAATAAATTGAAGTTCAGAGGTGCTAAAGTATTTTTCCAGCATCAACCATATAGTAATTCATGGGTTAGCAGGAATTTTCTCATACTATTCTTACTATTAAAATACTCTGTTTCAGGCTGGCTGGTATCATCCACCATGTAAATGCTATAATTAAACATGAATACAGTTTCAGAAATTCTTGCAGACTTTCCGGGAATTTTTAGGGCAAAAAGAGAAACCAAGGGAACAGATGGCAATGAATTATATATAGCTATACATTTTAAAATGGAATAAGTAGTCTACATTTCAAATATATTTGTGGAGGTAGATATCTTACTGAAATATGATGATAGTTACATACATATAAATATGTATAGTTTCACTGTAAGCATATCAGAGAGAAAAAACCTTGGTAAGGGCATCCCTGCATCCCTGCTGAGAGTGCCTTCATTCACAAGATTTTAAGTTATATTTTCATGTATAGATTTACACCTTGATAAGCATTGATGTACTACTTTTGAGAGCAGTTCACACTGTGTACAAATGTAGCATACACTGTATACAAAAATATTTCAGACTCTCTTGTAATTAATTTATTGGGTAAATAGGAAGGAAGCAGGTAAAGATAACCAATAGGAAGGAAGCAGGCAAAGATAACCAAAACATACAGTTAGTGATTATTGTGTAAGTTGAAGTTTCTTTAACCTTTGCTTCATAAAATTGAGTTATGTTGTATTTTAGGATTAACTGCACACAATGAAATAGCCTAATACCCATCTTGGATTCACTCTCTGCCTGGGCACAAATACTAAACTCTGTTGGATTTTCTAGCTTTATATTATTTCCAAGCACTAGATATAAAACAAATGAGTATCCAGTTGTTGAGTGACTCAAGGTTTGGTTGATCATTATATTTTATTCCAAGAGTTGAAAGCAATGGGATTTGTACTGCTGCTTTACATGAAAGAGTGAGAGAGGCAAAAATAAGCTTGATTGATATTATTTCTAAGTTTATTATTAAGAGATAATTCAGTTTCACACTGAAGAGTTTCTAAAATTCTATGTGCCATCAGATAACATCTCCTACTCCAAACGTGGACTAGGTCAAACTTAATTTAATTTGTTTTGTTCTTATAATCAAGAGTTTTCCATGGACACTATTTTAATTACATCCTATAATCACATCCCTTATGAAAAATGTATATGACTTTCTTCTTTCTCTTCACGTTAATGCAATACATGAATTAGAGCTGCAGATAATAGAATAAGATAAAATGGAGGTCAAATAATAGCTCTCAACTGTTTTCTGTAGAATTTTAGATTTGTTACTAAAATTCTTTAATCACCATTTCCTTCAGGTATAAAATATAATGTATAAGCTATAGTCAAAAGTGAAAGAAATTATGCATGTACAAGTACAGTCTATGTCATTAAATTGTTAAAAATAAATATCTATCTATATATAGAGAGAGATAAGGAAATAGATATAAATGTAGGCATAGACATAGATAGATAGAGATATAGAGATAGAGATAAAGATAAATATGATGGTATGTGCATATTTCAGAGCAAATTCCAAAGAGTCAAGTGGCATAACGGCTTATGCAAACAAGTTCAGAGTTCATCTCGGAACATTTGTGTTGTAAAAAGCTTATGATTTCTTTTTTCTTTTATTTCCTAAATGAATTTAATGTCACAATTATATTATATTGGCTGCCTAAGTATGTTATAACAAAGTAGCTTGTTGACTGGCTCAAAGGTTAGAATCATTTTACATCTCAGTTTTGGAGACCAGAATTGAGGTATTATCAGGATTGGTTCCTTCAGAGGGTTGTAAGGAACTTCCCTCTTCCTTTCCCTGCCTTGCAGATGCTGTATGTCATCAAACAGTCCTCTCTTGTGTGTGTCTATTTCTTCCAAATATTTTCTTTTTACAAGAAAAAAATCATATTAGATTAGGGCCCACACAAAGGACTTCAATTTCACTTGATTATCTCAAGAAAGATTCTATTTTGAATTAAATTTACATTCATGGATTCAGGGGATTAAGACTACAACTTCTAATATAGGAATATTAATCAACCTAATGCAAGAACTAAGGCAGTATAAATGGGGCTGGGAACAAAAAGGACTGTAAATTGAGGGCAACATCTCTGCAGCCAAAACTCTGCAAGCAGCTATGCTCCCAAACTGAACAGAAGCAGCTAGCTGAGCATCAGCTGTGAAAATTCTTTCATGTGTCCAAAATCATTTCTTACATTTGAAGGAATTTAGTAGGTCCTAAATGTATGCTCATGTTCAGATCACTACTATGCAATTATACATAATTAGGCTTGATGTGTAAACTTTAAATTAGAAATTACTATAGAAAGCTCAAAGTCCTTCTTTGAACTTATGATGCAATACAATTTAAAGTGAGTGCCCTTGCTGGCTTAGAATTACAAATAATGTAATAGATATAAATCCCCTTAAATTGACTATTCAACTGACATAAATAAAAGAAAACTGAAGCTTAGCATTTGCTCTCCAAAAGACACTGTTTGGGAGGCTGGTTGTGGGCTTTTATACCAATGTATTCACTGGGAAACTCAAGGAGATGTTTTGTTTGAATCGTGTTGCACATGGTGTTATAACCCTTGATGTGCTCACCTGTGGAAATAAATAGGCCAGTATTAATTACTCTTTGCTTAAAATTGTTGCTGACTCAATTTACAGACCATGAGAAGGTTTTCATCCAGGTAACTGAGGATGGTCAATTTTTAGCCTCCAAATTCCAGGGATTTTATCTTTTCATCTTCTTTCTTTCCAAGAAAATAACTGTTTTTATCCTACTTCTCACTCTCAAAATGTATATATCCAGGAGGTCATAAAAGAAGTGAAAAGAATTAAGTAAAAAGTGCTTTCCTTCGAAAGGTCATGTGGATAGATGTATTATCCTGACTATTTGAAAAACAATAGCATTTTAGGGGACTAATACATAAAATATGTAATGAACTAAAAAACTTAGTCCTCATCCAAACAAAAGACCCAATCAAAAATGGTCAGTTGAAATGAACAGATACTTCCCAGAAGAAGTTTCAGTGGCCAGTAAATACAAGAAAAAATATTCAGCATCTTTGGCCATTAGAGAAATGCAAATCAAAGCACTAAAATTTCACCTTATTCCAGTAAGAATGGTTATTATCAAGGACAGAAAAAACTCCAAATGCTGGTGAGGTTGTGGGGAAAAACACCCTTTTATAATTTGATGAGAATGTGAGCTTGTATAATCACTATGGAAATCAGCATGGAAAATCTCATAACACTATAAGCAGAAATCCTACTTGACCTAACTACAAGTCTTTCTAAAAGAGATAAAGACATATTACAGTTGTATATGCATACCCATGTTTAAAACAGCACAACTCATGATATATAAATCATGGACACAGCCATATGCCCAGGAACATATGAATGGATAAAGAAGATGTGGTATTTATATAGAGTGGAGTACTACTAAGACATAAAGAAAGATATAGAGTGGTACCTCATTTCATGAACTTAATTATTTCCACAATTCTGGACCCAAACCGAATTGAACAAGAACCAAATCAAATTCAATGGTTAGGTTCAATGTTGACCTTTTGGAGAAATTTTTCATTAAGTCTAATGGTACAATTTAAATTTAATAGTGATCACATTCATCATAGGAACCTTGTACCTATACATGATATATCTTAGTAGTTCTTTTTTACCCATTCCCCTCCCATCCCTTCCACTCCTCTCCCCCTTCTTATTCATGAGCCTTTGTTTTCATTTTGTCCTTTTTTCCTCATTTTATTCTCCACAGTTCCCCTTTCCTTTTAAACAATTTCTTCCTATTTTACAATATCTATTATACAGTCTGGTTCTTATTTGTACTTTCAGTTTCTCACACTAGAGAGTCAATGAAATATTTGCACATGTGTCCAATTTATTTCACTTAAGAGTATGGTCTCAAGATCCACCCATTTAGCTATAAATGTCTCAAGTTTAACATTCATTATGGTTGAGTACCACTCTAACGTTAAAAAAATGCCACACTTTTCTTAGCTATTCATCAGTTGATCCTTTTTTAAAATTTTATTTTAAAGAGAAAAAACCCCACAAAGTCAAAAAAAAAAAAAAAAACACACAACAAAATAGGCATTTAGGCTGTTTCCATGGTTTGGCTATTAAAAAATGTGCTGTTATCAATATGGGTACACCTATATTGCTGTGGTATGATGCTTTTAATTCTTTTGGGAAGTTACTAAGAAGGGGAATAGCTGAGTCAAATGGAACATCTAGTCCCAATTTTTTGAGGAATCTCCACACTGATCTCCACAGTGGTTGCACCAGTCTACACTCCCACCAACAGTGGAGAAGAGTTCCTTTTTCCCCACAGCCCCTCCAGCATTTGTTATCTGTTGATTTCTTGACAGTACCCATTTTTTTCTGAAGTGAGATAGAATCTCAGCATTGTTTTAATTTGCATCTCATGAATAAATTATCAGTGAATTTGAACATTTTTTCATATATTTATTTGCCATTTGTACTTCTTCATGTGAGAAGTTTATATTCATTCCAATGTCCATTTATGGATTGGGTCTTTAAATGTGTGTGTTGGGTCTTATTCTTTTTTCAATTCTTTATATGTCCTAGATATAAGTCCTTTGAAGAACAACTAGCTAAAATTTATTTTCCCAGCCTGTGGGTTGTCTTTGCACTCTGTTGGTGATTTCTTTTTCTGTGCAAAGGCTTTTCAATGAGATGAGATCCCAGTTTTGTTGATTCTTTGTAGTATTTTCCATGCCATTGGGGTTTTGTTCGTGAAGTCTTTACCCACACCTATGCCTTCAAGCATTCCACCTAGTCTCTCTCCTAGCAGGTTTAGTGTTTCCATTTTAATATTTAGATTTAACCCATTTTTATTTTAGTTTAGTACATGGTAATAGACATGAGTCTTGTTTTAGTCTTCGGCATATGGGAAGCCAGTTTTTCCAGCATTTATGGGGAAATTTGATTTGGTTCTCATCTAGTTCGGTTTGCAACCAGAATCATATAAAGGATTAAGTTTGTGAAACAAGGTACCACTGTACTGGAATACTCTTTAGAAAAACAGATGCATCTTTAGATCATATTACTGTGAGAAATAAGTGAGCTACAAAAGTTAAATATCACATTACCTCTCTAATTAAAGAGATTGGAAATATACATAACTCAAAGAGAGCAAACTAAAGGAGACATGTTAAGGAACAGGGAGACAGCCTCTGGAAAGATGGGAAGGGGCTCTGGGGAAAGACAGAGATTAATATCACCATAATTAAATATGTATATGTGTCAAACACCAAAGCTAATTGTACCCACTCTGTACACATAGTAATAAAAACTTTAAAAAAGTGAAAAAATAACTTTTTTGCAATTAAAAACAACATAATCTTCAGTACTGATTCTCTCTAATTCCTTTTTACCAAATATCAGCATGTTAGCTGATTATGTAAAAATCTGAGTCATAATCTCCAATGTTTTATTGTTACATTATCTAATATCTCTCATCCTTTGATCAGATATACTTAAAAATTAAGCTCTGATTGGAACACACTTTTGGAATAGTAATCTCATGGGCTTTCTAACCTAAATCATTTCCTGGGCTTTCAAACTTCAAAATAATACTATCTGACTGCTTTCTCAGTTAAATTTTGCCCTAATTCGTTTCCTCTTTTATTAAATAGCAGGAAATAAAAGCAGATAAATGTAAGAATGAAAATTTTATTCCACAGTGAATGAAAATATTTGACAGTGTACTGAGAAACAATGATTTGAACTTAAGTCAGCACATCTTTCAGTGAGCATCTACGATTTATAAAGCATTATGGTGAATACATGGAGGCATGAAAATAGTCCTTTCCCTCAAGGAATATCAGACTTGAATTGCAGTCTGTATGTCATAAAGAGGTATGCCATAAGGACGAATGCAATCAGTGTTATACTTAATAGCCAAACAATGTGATGTAGCAGGGAAGAAAGAAACAGGACTTTTTCTAACCACACAGGTAATTTCTAAGGTGTCAGTCTGACCCGTGCCTGAGTGCATTTTGCTGGTACAGTATAATCCCTGAGAGTAGGTAATGTGTAAACAAAAATGTATTTGTACATTTCTAGAGACTGAGAAGTCTAAGATCAGCATACCAGCAGATTCATTGTTTGATAAGAATTTCTCTCTGCTTCCAAGGTGACTCCTTGCAGATGTACATGCACGTGGGAGGAGGAAGAAAATCAAAAGAAACCTAGCTCCTTTCCCCCTCGTCCTTTGTGTAAGACCATTGCTCCGTTCAGGAGGGTGGAATGACAACTATAATCATTTGCAGAGTCCACACCTTTTTATACTATTGCGCTGGATGTTTTTCCAAAGTGAATTCTTGAGCTGTGGGAAGGAAAAAGTTCAAAGAAAGGTCAAATATAATACTGAGAAAGTACAAAGGTAAGCTCTAGTAGGGAGCATATCATCTCGTGAGAACTGGGGAAAAGTCTTTGAGCTGCTCCAGTGGTTGAGAAGGGCAATTCATGTGACAGCAGTTTGTGCTGCCAACATTTTGGCTTATCAAGGCTTGTTGCCATGCTTTAGGTCTTAATTTTTCAAAGTGAAAAAACAAAATCATGGCTCTTTTTCGATCCAGTAAAAGATTTATACTAATATAGTGCACTACTTTCCTTGGGCCAGCTGGCTGAGCCCTATGTTCAAAACGAATGCCGCTCTTGAGTGGTTCAAAAACACTGCCACTGGGGGCTGGGGATTTAGCTCAGCGGCAAAAGTGCCTGCCTGGCAAGCGCAAGGTTGTGAGATCGGTTCCCGGTACCAGAGAAAAACCAAAAACCAAAATAAATAAATAAATAAATAAAAACACTGCCACCGAATTGCCCTTCACACCTCAAACTACCCTCTCAGCAAATGCTGGAATTTCTAACATTTGAAGCCTTTCCATTATTCATTGAAATTTTGACTATGCCTGAGTTAGACTCCTGTGGCTGGGGCAAAACCTGCCTCAAGCATACAGTGAGACCAGTAGACAGTACAGACGAGATCAGATACGATGGTCCTCAGAGAAACCAAAGGTCATGGAGAGAGAAAGACAAAGAGCAAGGATATTTTAGAGAAGCAATAAAAGGGTAGGACCAAAAAAATAGAAATAAATATAGCCCCTATAAGGTCACAGAAGAAGCCCAGTTGGGTTTGTTTATAGGACAGTAAGCATGAGGTCAGATTAAGTAGGATAAAAAAGCAGTACATAAGTCATTCATCTGCAGGCAAGGTTATGTTAATAACACAGCTGCTTTGAGTGATCAGGTATACATCATGATGCATAGTGAAAAACATGGATTTAATGACATAAGAATGTTGACAAATGGCACAGAATGAGATAGTTTTTTCCAGGTAGCCTGTTACCCACCTAAAACACTTATCAAGAAGGTTCTGGTAAACTTGTACACAATTGTAGTGTGCCTCCAGGTGGGATGGATTCAAATTTCTGCAGGATTTCACATTTTTTAAAAATATTCATTTAGGCAATTTTACTTCAACATTAAATGGTAATGAAAAGTGAATATATGAGAAAGTACACTTCTAACTAAATCACATATACATTTGGAACGAGAAAGAATTTAGAATCCTCATGAAATTAAACACTAAATAGGATGTTAAATAGGACTAGGAGTCACTTAGGCCCAGCAGATGAAGGACTGTCTGAAACAAAATGCAATGTCTTTAACTTTCAGGACACAATACTGAGAATACATTGTGTCACCACTGCTGAAAGTAGTATGTTTTATGTAGTGGGACATTACTAAAAATATTTGTTCAATGAATGAGAGGAATTCATTGTTCCAGTACAATCTACATATACTATGGTTATGGAAAAGTCTGAGATCTAGTTGATTTTTCTTTTCTTCTTCATCCTTCCAATTTCATACACATTTCTTGAATGCTCTGTTCCAGAAAATATACTAGGCATTTGATCATTATACTCTTCTCAAAAGTGTACATCCCGATTGCAAGAGATAAGCACATATACCTAACAAGAGAAAAATAATTATAATTTTGTTAAGTACAAGAAGGAAATAAATATAGTTCTATTAATAGAGAAGAAGCAACTACCTTATTTAAGAAGGAGAATCAGAGAAGGGCTTTTCAGAGAAAATGTCACACACTCTGAAACTTGAAAGATGAGAATGAACCAGGCCTGTGAAGAGATATGAGATCATCTTAAACAGAAAAAGTAGGCTCCAAAATCTATGGGAACAGAAAAAAGCAAAGTATAATAAAGGATCTGAGAGAAGCTTTGTGTAGCTGACTGTTTTTCTATCTCTTCAACCATCAGTCCTCGGCACTCTAAAATTCCGCTCACACAAACCTACATATTCTTTTCAAATGTTTGTTTATTGCTGTGAATTTTGAGACACTTAACATTTGATAGGCTTTCCAGTCAAATACTTGTGTAGGTCTGAAAAGTTCTTTTTATTCCTCCCATTCTCTCAACTCTCTCCTTTGAGAGCTCTTCCTTCAAATGTCTTAGCATTTCAAGTGTATCCTGCATCTATTAATTATTTCCTCAGATTTTTCATCTTTTGTCTTTTTGCCCTGGGTTTAGAATGATGTTAGTCTTAGAGCTCAGCATGAGGAATATGGCTTAATAAAGGACTCTAATCTTTAGCTTTACATGGAAATATGAGATTTAACAGCCATCCAAGGATAATAATTTCTTTATGGAAGCCTGGGCGTCCAGTTGAGTTGCTCCAGCACCACTATTGAGCAAAAATTAAATCCAAGAATAGACACATTGAATTTTACGTCTCCATTTTCCACCTTGCCTAAGTAACATAGTTCAGTGCCAAAAGCTCTAGTCTTCCCGTGCAGCTTTCAAGATGAGGGAAGTGACAGAGAATTGAATGCCCAGCTCCAGGCCTTGTGGAACACTGCCCAGGAAGCCCACTGCTGTTACACCTAACCCCGAACACGTGACATGATTGTGTCCAGTTCCGTCTATTTTCCTGTGAATGGCATGAATTCATTGTCCTTTGTGCCCTGGCAGTACACTGTTGCATATATATATATATATACACACCACACTTTTTATCCATTCATTCACTGACATGCACCTTAGTCAATTTCATAACATAGCTACTGTAAAGTAGGACATGAAAAACATGGTAAATTATTTTTATAAAAATGATAAACAACAATTGCAAACCCCTAGCAGACTAAGAATAACAAAGAAGTTCATTAAAGTAACAAATCATAAAAGAATGAGAAGATACTGCAAGTGATGTCCAAGGATACAAAGAATCATAAGAACCCTTTACAATGATATACCAACAAGTTGGATGTCCCAATATAAATTTGCCTGTTCTTGTAAACATACAACCTACCAAGATAGATTTATGAACAAAGAGAAAAACTGAATGGATAAAGAGGTTGAATCTGTAATGAAAATGCTCCATTCATGAAGAGCTCAGTCAGATGATTTCATGATTGAAATTTATGAAACATTTCATGAAAAATTAATGTCAAACCTTCTCAAACCCTTCCAAAATATTAAATGAAAGGTTGTTCTTTCAAACTAGTTTTACATATCCAGCATTACCTTAATACCAAAGCCAGACATGAATACTACAAAAAAAAGAATAGAAAAATACAAGCCGATACCCGACGAATATAGGTGTAAAAATACTCAACACATTATTAGCCATATTTCAGTTGGTGTCTACATATTGGAATAACTAAGAACTTATTCCCATGTACAGTTTTCTTTTGTCTAAGAAAGTCCTTATGCTTAAGAAACATGGAGCAAAACCTAAGACATAGTCTTTAGGCAGGCTTGCTGCTATAGTTTTCAGGCAGGCTGTCCGTGTTGGCAGATGAGTAGGCCATATACTTGAGTTGGTGGGGTTGGACCTGAAACCTGGATCCAAAGAGGTGGGCATGGTGATTGGCTCTGTGGATATGGGTCTATGGCTTTGTTTTTCCAAGGCTGGTATTTAAGAGGCCAATCTGAAGCCTGAGTCTACAGAAACTGCCTTGGTACTATGGTGGGCCTTGCACCTGAGTCTGCTAGGGTCAACTGGGGCTAGAATTGTTTGATGCATGGGTACACTGGGATTGATATGGAGTCAGAATCCAAAGGTACAGATCTGAGGCTTTAGTCTATTGAGCTGGACTGAAGCCGGTTTCTACTGGAGTAGGCCTCTACAGTGGGACTTTTGGAGCCTAGGGCACTGGACACACATTGCAACCAGGAACTTATCTAGTATTAAGGCAGGTAAGAAACCTAGACAGTAAGATTTGTGGGTGCTGAAGTCTGGTAAAGTGTCTGCTGGCTTGGTGCCTGGAGCCATGTGGGCTGGCCTGAAGTCTGTGTCTTTGTGAAGCAACTTGGCTTTGGGCTGGTCTTGAACCTGTAACAGGACAATACTTACCCTGCAGGGGAGATATCATGATCATGAACATGTAACAAGAATGCATCCTGAAGCCATAGCAGCTTGGCCTTTTCAAGGAGGATCTGAAATCTTTATTTTGAGGGGACTCCTTGTAGGCTTGGTCTGTGAAGGCAGAATAATGACTAAGGCTCTGGGGGCTGGCCTGGCGCTGGTGTGAACCCAGAGTCTGAGTCCTTGGAGCTCTCCTGGGGTTGGGAAAGGCTATAACCCTAGAGGTTCATAGTGTGATGAACTTTCCTTACTCCTGAGGTTTTCTCAGCTTTACAAATAATTTTTTGCAGCCATTCATGGACAGGATCAAATATGACAAAAGACATGCTTTCTTTCACATTCAAGAAACATACTCAGCTCTTTCATAAGTTTCACGTGTGCAACACCATTATGTAAATGGTGGAGAATAAAATCAATCTGTTTACAAACAATTCGGTTGACATAATTTGTTTAATGCCAACATAAGAGCTATAATTTCAACTTAAGGTATGTACTGTTAAATTATATTTGTAGTCTACATTTTCTCAGAGCATAATGTTAAGTGTCAAGAATGAATCACTTTCAGCAAATGTTTGTGTGACTTTATTGTGTGCTTTCTTTATAACATGAGAACAATTCAGGCTATGTGTTAATAGTTACCTTAGTGAGAATTATTTAAATAAACATAATTCGGGGCTGGGGAGTTAGCTCAGTGGCACAGTGCCTGCCTGGCAAGTGCAAGGTTATGAGTTCGATTCTAGGTATCTGGAAAAAAAAAACATAATTCAAGATAAAATGTTATTGTAGTTTTAATAATTGTTTGTATTAATATATTTATTTGTCACAAAATATTTACTCATTTTAGAAACAATAGTGTATATCTATGAGATATTTATTCATTTATCAAGTAAGAGTTAATAATTTTGCAAATCTACATTTGTAACTTTAGGATGTGTGTATGTGTGTATGTTTTTCTGTGTATCTGTGTGTATGTGTCTCTGTGTGTAGGCAACTATGTATAAAACTCATATTACAATGACTAGAAATGCTATAGCCTGAAGTCTGGGTCCTGTTAACATTAATATGTATATAGAAGCCATAATCATGAATGTGGTAGTATTTAAAGATGGATTGTTTGGGAAGTAATTAGCTTTAGGTGAGATCATAGGAGCAGAGCCTTTGTAATCAGATCAGTGCTTTTATAGGAAAAAAAGATATAGTAGAGTGAAGCCTGGTGCTATGTACTTTACAAGCATTATCTCTTTTAATAGTTATAAAAATTCATGAAATATATACTAAAATTATTTGCACTTTACAGATGAGGGAAATAAAGAATAAATAGGTAAAATATCTAGCTTAGTGCAAGATGTGCTAATTAATTTAAACCTGCTAAATTCTACGGTACAATCTATTTACTATTATGTTAGACTTTTAATGCAAAAAACCTGAAATAGACTTGTATATGAAAATCTAGAATATCAATCATCTTACTCCAAAGGGAAGTAGCAGTGGTTATCTCAGTACTTTCCGGAACACTGGTAGCAGCCTGATGGAATAGGCTCAGAGTTGCACCACATTCTCAGACTCTTCCACCCCAATCATCCTCCTCTCTCTCTCTCTCTCTCTCTCTCTCTCTCTCTCTCTCTCTTTCATAAGTGTCAGAGAAGTCTGAGGGTCTGAAGGCACGAACAGCTTTTTCAGCTCTTTCCACATTTCCCTTCAGTGTTTCCTCCAGTGAATCTGTTACATGTCAAACCTAATTTTCACGTCTTTTTCTCAAATGATACAACAACACAAAATAGTAAGTTCCCACTAAACATTGTGTTTCTTTATCGTAGGCCATTTTTTATTTTTTTTTTCCAAAAAGGGGCTTTATTTCTCCCTGACAGGTCTAATTCTTCATTTCTTCTTTCTCAGCTATATCCCATCTCATGTCAGAGATCTCTCTCCTTATACAGAGTTACCAAAGTACACTTCTTGATGTCCAAGTTTTTACATGGGTTTATCCAATCACTTGTCTAACAGAAACATAAATCTTCTTTGGGAGCAATTTGCATACATGTCATTAAAAAAATGTTTGGTCCATTGTCTTATAAACATAAAATAGATAAGTATAAATTTACTAAGACTAAAGAAACTATCTTTAGCCGTTATAAAATCTTGCAGAGGAACATCAAACAAAATGTTGATAAATAAAAACCATATTACTCAATAAGACTTGACATCATAATGTTGACTCTCCTTCACATTACGCCACAAAATATAAATCTTACAAGTGTTGTTGCAGTTTTTGATTTTGTCATTATTGCTTTTGACAATGTGATTTTATTGATTATATGGAAAAATAGAAAGCCAATAATGATCAGGGAGTTTCCAACCAAGGAAAAGGACTACAGTAATGCTTATCCTAAAATACATTACTTTATTCCTCAGAGTAATGTATTATATACTGCATTAAACTTGCTTTCATTAAGGTCCTACCTGCCTTTGTGCATGCATTTATGAAATTTTGTGGAACAGTAATTTCCCTGCAACCACAAACTGGTCACTGGAATGCAAAGGCTAGGAGAAAATGTCTTTAAACAACAGCTGATTTCGAGAACGTGTGATGCTCTTGGGGACCTGAAACTATTATGAGTTGAATCATGGTCAAAAATTCCTACAGTGGTTGGAATGGTTCATAAACTTGATTCTTTCCAAGATTCCAGTTGGTTTATAAACTTGATTCTTTCCAAGATTCCAGTTGGTTCATAAACTTGATTCTTTCCAAGATTCCAGTTGCAAAGTGAGTTGAATGAGAACAGAATTAAATTCAATGTTTATGTTCAATGTTGACTGCATCAATGCCTGAGAATGTAGGCTCATTTAGGAATAGATTTTTCTCAAATATATCTAGTTGATATGATACAGGATGTGCCCTAATCCATTTGAAAAGGGAAAATATATACAAAATATGCACACATGGAAAACACGACGTGAAAAGGAGAACAAAAGTTGTGGTGGTCTATCTAGAAGACAAGTAAAATAAAAAGATTGTGAGTAAACCACCAGAAGCTGGGCATCAGGCAGGAAGGTGAAACAAATTCCTTCTCACAGCTCTAAGAAGAAAAACTTGTCAAAAGTTCAGTCTTGGACATCTAGCTTCCAGAATTGTGAGACAATACATTTTTGTTATTTAAACCACCCAGTTTGTGGTATGTTACTAACATAGACCTAGAGAACTTGTATGCCACCTCATGGAGTTTATTAAAAGCAGCTGATCAGACCCTGTGATCCGCAGTATCTAGAAACAGACAACTTCAGAAAAAGGCACTGAATGCAAGGGGACACTAAGTGTCTTATGAAGATTCACCATGTTAGAGAAGGAAAGATTTACTCCTTCACTCACTCAGAAGATAAATGAAGGGACCACAATAAATTCACTTTCAGAAATTGACAATATATCAGTAAGTAATACAAGCATCAAATCAGTTTATTATATTTCTTATTACCATGGCATCATGGTGAATCTTTTTCTTTCTTCTTTTTCTTTTTGTGTACTAGGAGTTGAACACACAGAACACTGAGATACAGCTTCAGCCCTTTTTAGTCTTATTTTGCCACAGGGTCTTGCTAAGTTGCCCAGGGTAGTCTTGAACTTGTGATCCTCCTGTCTCAACCTGCAAGTAGCTGGGGTTACAGATGAGATCCACCACTCCTGGCCCCAGTGTTTCTTAACGTTCAGTCCATGGATCAGCACCAGCATTACCACCTGTGCATTTGTTAGATGTGAAATTTACCTAGCCCCACTCCAGATCTCCTCAATCAGAAACTCTGAAGATGGAGGCTGACATTCTGTGTTTTAACAAACCCTCTCAGAGATTCTAATGAACACTAAAGTTTGTGGTCCTCTGACATATTCATTGACTCAAAGATTTGTTTTCTGTGCCTGTTTCAACTGGGAGGAAAGAAGCAAAAGGAAAGAAAACAACACAAGAAGAACATCAAAATTTCTGATAGAGACAGAAATGTAAGCTTTATGGAGATGGAAAGGGGTTCTGGCTTGGAGAAAAGGAGAAGATAGGGAAGGAAACGGAAGTAAAAATTATTAACTTAACCTCAAGGTGATTGTAATTATTATGTATGAGAAACACAGCAGCTGAGAGCAAAGAGCAGGAAGCAATGAAAGAGCAAGTACTCCCTGCCTCAGGCGGAACAGGCTCACCTTATTTTATTGTTATGGTGATTGATCTTGATTGTTAACTTGATTAGTTTGAAAGAGGCTTAGATGAGTAAAGCACCCTTGTGGGTGTGTCACTGTGTGTCCTGGGGGTGTGACTGGGGCACTGTCCCTGATCCCTGGCCACTTCCTTGCAGCACTCCTCTGCTGTCTGCTTGCTGGATGCCTTGAGCTGGCCAGCTATCCTCTGCCATGAGGTTCTGTCTTGGGACCAGCTGTCCTTGGCTTGAAACCTCTGAAGCAGTGAACCACAACAAAACTTTCATCTTTTATTTCTTGGGTGTCAAGCATGTTGTTCTAGAATCAGACAAGTGACTGATACAATCGAGGCTCAGCTAGGCACCCTAAAAATGTTTGGTCCGTCTAATGTTATGGTAGCCACAGCGACTCCCTATGGGGTGGAAAAAAAAAAAAAACTCTAGCAAAAATACCCATACCCTTGAGCTTGTGGAATAAGTAGGCACATAGGTTTGCTTAAAGTAAACTTACCAGAGATATTGGCTTTAATCTGAGTCTGGAAATCTTTGTACGGCATTTCTAAAAATGTTTTCTCCACTAGAAAATGACTTCACTAAGCTCAGAGAGTGTTGTGGTGCTGACCTGAAAGGTGAAAAAGGCGAAAGTGCTCCTTATATGAAAACTGGCAGGCAAACAGGGCTTGGAGTTGATAGATCCTGACAGTTGGCAACAGGTTGCAATCATCTGTTCATAAGGAAGACAGCTTCTAATCATGTTAAGAGTGTGTTCATTTGGAAAAAAATTTTTTTTAAATACTCAGAATTTATTATGCTCCAATATGTCTGTGAATTGATAAATTTCCATAAGATAATATGGAGGAAACTGTCTAAAATTCACCTAAAATTATGTTCTCCTCTGAAAAACCTGTACTACTCCTACAAAATGTTAAGCTTAATATCTTTCAAATGGCATGTAATAACTGCTACGTCCTGGGTATAGTGAATGCTTACAATTTCGTGATGCCTTGACATGCACTTTGATTCCTCTATTTTTTTCTCATTTCCATCCCCTCCCTTCAAACCCACTCCCCTCCCATTTACAAAGCTCTGTTTCCATTTATACATTTTTTTCTCATATTTTTCTTTCCCTTTCTTTCTCCTGCCCCAGTTCACTTCTCCTTTTGAACAGTTTCTTCCTTTTTTACAATATCTATTGTACATTTTCATTCTTCTTCACATGTTCACTTTCTCACACCAGAGAGATAATGTGGTATTTACATGTGTTTTTATTTCATTTCTGATCACTGTCTCAAAGTTCATCCATTTAGCTATAAATGTTTCAACTTTTTCCTTGTTTATGGCTAAGAAATACTTCATTATATAAAAAAGATATCTTTTTATGCATTCATCAGCTGATGGACATTTGGGTTACTTCTGTTTAGCTATTTAGCTACTGCAAACTATGCTACTATAAACACGGGTGTTCATTTATCACTGTGATATGATACTTTAAATATTTTTTGGAAGAATAGACACTTCACAGGAGGACAAATGTCAAATAAATATATGAAAAATGTCCAACGTCACTGGTCATTTGAGAGATACAAATTAAAACAACACTGAAATTCCATCTCAGTCCAGAAACAATGGCTATTATCAAGAAATCAACCAATAACAAATACTAGAGTGGCTGTGGGGAAAAGGAACCCCTCTCCATTGTTGGTGGGAATGTGGACTAGTGTAACCACTGCAGAAATCAGTATGGGGATTCACCAAAAAATTGGGTTACAGGTCCCATTTGACCCCCTATGTCTCTTTTGGCTATCTTCCTGGAAGAATTTACAGGTATGTTGGTTTCATATTGTGCTCTCAGTTTTATTTATTTTTGTCTTACTTTGACACAGTTTTATTTTGTTTTATTTATTGGTTCTTGCACATGTATCATCAGATTATTTTCTTTTTGTTGTAGGTGCAAGAAACGTTATGGTACAAATATTCAGAAGCCATACACAGGTATTCAACATTTGTCAGTTTTTACCCAAAGCTGAAATGCAAGATGTAGAAAGTAGTCTTTAAATGGTTAAAATTTTAGAAGAAAATAAAGTCAATAATATAGTCTAGAAACCAAACTAAATAAGCAACAAGTTTCTAAAAGGATAGAGTTTTGATTACCACAGTTCATTTAGGTAATGACCAGTAAGCCATGGGCTCAAAAGATAGACAAATTAATTGTATGGATTTAGAACTAAAACATTGTCTAAATCATGCCTATATCTAATGCAATTTTTCCTGTACACTTTAAGTGCAAGTGGTATATTGGTCACCAATTGGATACTTCTATTGACCAGAAGCTTACTACTTCCTGGGACATACTGTACCATTTACAAAAATTGCTCTGGAAGTCTGACCTTATAATGAACTGGACCTTGCTTCTTTCTAATTTCTAAACATTGGCATATTGGTGAATAACTGGGAGAATAAATACTGATTAAATAAGTTGAATTGAAATTCATCTCAAGCCAACCCTCTGAGGTTACACCAATTGAAATATCTATATTTACATTAGTCATAATGAATTTTATATTGGAATATTCATTTCTTGTCTAAACTAGGACAGAATAAATTATCTAAGTAACTAAACTTATTCATGCTCTTAAGAGATTAAATAAAATATGGGTATGAAAAATCTTTGTAACAGTGAAGTGATACACAAATTTACAGGGTTATTGTCATGCCCTCAGACTATCTACCTCTGACATGAAAATTTTACCATGTAAAACACAGAAGGACGACATTGACATCTAAGTTAAGATATAATATCCTGAAAACCACTCTTCTTTGTATACACATTTCGTTTGAATTTTTTATCTCTACTCAGCTATGTTAGAGAGTATCAGGCTAGTTTAGGTAGATCTTGAAACAAGTGGGAATTGGTAAGGAAAGCAATCGGTAATGGGTAAGTATCAGGTAACCAATTGGTAATAGTTAGATAACAGGTGAGTGAAACCATTGCAGCACTTGAAGTTATTGAATATTGGTTAAATGGATACTTTGAGAAAATGAATTTTTGTCAGGCAGTATTGCCAATGGATTGATTATTTCATACTATGAACATTTATTCCTACTAAACCTTCTCATTTTCCTAGTGGGAGATACAAACTTTCTTCTGCACAAATGAGATGACACCTGAGCACATGAACTTGAATCAGTCCATTTACACTGAGACTCTAAGAGCGACAGATCGCTTTTACCAGAACAAGAAAGGATTCCCAAAGATTTCTATGACAACATCCAAGAAATATATATATCCTAGCTAGTGGAAGACGATATATAGTCAGAAGGTAATACATTCAGGTCTAGTTTCCTAATTAAATTTATACAGTGGTACATTTAGACACCTACTTCTTCATATCTTTTCCTAAATCTACTTGGTGACTCAATCACTAGATTAGTTATTCTAAAGTCTTTAGTCCTTAAACTTCTATCCATAGTAAAATTGAAGATGTTTTCAGATAAAATGAAACAGGTAGTAAACAAAGAAAACCACTTGAGACCAAAACCTTAAGGGGCCTGTAAATGTGCCCAGTGGTAAAAGATGTGATAACAGATGCATGAGACTCTGACCAATAAAAATTGCATCATCATTTCCTGTGGGAGAATTCATTAAAAGGAAGGAAGGAAAAGGTAAAAGTAAGTAACAGTTCTTTCTCCCAAAGTTACCTTATTTGGGAAGTGAGGTAAAATTTTCTTTCCTTAAATATGTCTTCTCAGGTATGAAGAAATCAAAATCCCCATGACTTATACAACCAACCAGATTTTATTTCATCCATCTGATATGATTAATAAATGAAAGATTTTTACGTGGTGATGCATAATTGCTAAATCTGATATTTTACATTGTTATACATAAGCAAATATGCCAAATTTAAATGTGAACATTTTAGAAAGACTAATTTTCTATGATGCTACAATTTAGATAGTCATATGACAGAGGAATAATTTCTTTGTAGGGGGAAAGCAGGTCTTAATAGTGCTAGTCTGGGCCACCTCCTCCTTTTGCAGAGAGAAAATTCAGTCTTAGAGTACTGCCACCCAGCTAAGGGAACCAGCCTGGGACTAGATCAAGCTAGCAATTTGTCCTTCAGGGATTCTTGGGGCAGGAGATCCCTCCTGGGGTTGTCTGATTCAGAAACAAACAGTAAAGATAGACTGAGAAAACTCCTTGAGGAGAAGTTCAGAATATGCAGATTGGCCTAATTACAAACAGCATGCTCGGAGGCACAGAGGCACAATTATTGAAAATAAATTGTGTCTAATTTCCAGACTTAAGTGGGTCGAGATTAAAATGGGAGCAGCTTGGAACCAAGGAGGAGCATTTGTTCAGCCAATCACTGTGTTGCTTCTGTTGGTCTGTGGTGAATGACGCTTGTATTGGGCATGGGGTAAAAGAACATTCCAGATAGGAGCAAATGTAGTGTAATTTGCCAGAACTGCAGAAACTAGAACCTGGACATTACTCTCAGTCCTAAACCAGTCACATAGTCATTTACGGAAGTGTTTGATATAGAATAGATGGCACAACAATGGATTTTATAAAGTTTTCTTCTCATCTACTGTTTGGGTTTTACTCATCTATTTATTTATTTATTTTTATTTACTGCTCCGGGTGAGAAAAGACAGCAGATAATTTTCATACCGGGCACATTTTTCAAGTGCAGAATGGGATACTTTGCTGTATGCTGAGCCACAGTCTCACTCCACAGACAAGTCACACTTTTCAGATGTGTGTTTCAGAGACACACTTGCAAATCTGATTCATCCTCACATTAGCCACACTTAAACAATTTTGTGGAGGTTTCCTTGGCATTTAGGAGGGCTGTTGACTATTGTATGTTTGAAAGCATATTTGAAGTTTTACTAAGAGGCAGAAGATGAATTCACACCGGGAAAAGTGGCTTTTTGGTAGAGTGTTTCTGCGCTGATGATAATCATCAAGGACCGTTTGTAGTTTGACATAAAATTTAAATGGACTGCATGTTCAGAGATAAGAATTCAATCAACTGTTCTTCTACTTTTTTGAGGAAAATGCTCTTTGGTGTGCAGTTCCTCTCTTCTTTCTGTAGAATTTTAGAAAAAGCATGTGAGTGTGAGTGGTCTATTTTTCCAAATGTAACTGTTTAGCCTGTCCCATCCAACCTTAATTTTAAAGCAATCTGTGAAAAACTATAAAAGCAATGAACACAGAACTCCATTATTTTGGCATGTTCTGCAGCCTTGTCACTGTGGGAGTATTAAGAGTAGCACTGAGCTATTATCAATGATTGCATAGCCCCCACGGATCTGATTGCTATATGATTGGAGAAAAAAGTTTTATTTTTATTCAGGTAAGAGCTTTCTGTTTAACAGTTGATTCTAGAATCATGTCATGCTGTGACTCGCTTTTTGGTATGTGCTAAAGCAGAGAAGAAAGCAAGTTAAATAATCACGGGTATAAGTAATTGTGAGTTACTGCCTTTTACCTTTGCTAGCTTGTTGAGGACAAGGACCACGGCTTCTTCCTCATCTACTAAATAAGTGGCTGATGAATATTAATTGCTAATCGTATTCCCACAAGAGGTACGAATGGGTTCCATGCATGACTCCTTCATCTTGGTTTTTGACTTTTTTCATTCTGAGTTCTAAGATATCCTCAGCCCACACTGTCATCTGTCATTTGTTTCAATGAGAGATGAACAGACATTGAGAAGTCTGTGGAAGGATATAGAAAAAAGACCTGCATTGAATCTAGTAGCATCATCTACTCTGCAGAACAGGCATGCAATAGAAATGATACAATAGTTTCACCACTGCTTATGCAACACGGTCTACAGAATCTTTAACACGGTTCAAGTATTATGTCTTCTGACTCCTGATGAGCTATTGTTTTGCATATCAGTGGCTTTGAAATATTCTGACTTTCTAGTTCCGAGTTCACAAAGTGCATGCACATTAACTCTGGGGCTTAGTCTTCAATTTTCAGATAAGCTATTTTGTTCAGGAAGTCAGTTTGTTTTCAGCAGTAGTAGCATGTTTTATAGATGGAGTTGAAACCATTGGGTATTATCAGAAGCCCTATCAATTCTAAAGAACTTACCTGTGCCAAATCACGCACTTCTCCTACAGTTTATTCAAATCCGAGGAACAGACTCCTTTGAGCCAATGTAGCAGCTCCCACTGCTTTTGAGAATAGGCATTTTGACACCAGTAACTTGAGTTTATGACAAGTCTAACTCTTACTCCCAAAAGGCCTTCCCTTTTGACTTCCCTCTTAATAAAGAGTGCGTGCACTATAATCTTGAGACTCTCCACTCGCTTTCACATGAATTTGCCCAAAGCCATGTAATTTGGTTTGGTTTTGGTTTTTCGGTTTTTTGGTTTTTCTCCGGTGCCGGGAACCCAACTCACGACCTTGCGCTTGCCAGGCAGGCGCTTTGCCGCTGAGCTAAATCCCCAGCCCCTAAAGCCATGTAATTATCAGTCATTGCAGACACCATCTCAGGAGTTAGCCCCAAGCTTTCTGTTAGCGCTCATATAGGACGGCGGCCTTTCCCTTGGGAGTTCCAGATGTCCCACATTTCCCCGCTGCGAATAGTCCAGTCGCCTGTGGCTGTGGCTGTTGCTAAGGTGAGAGTCAGATTCTCTGTTGCTGAAAGCAGATCTGGAGAAATTTGCAAGCAGAGTCCTCTCCCAGTGCTCCTTGTACTACCCCGATGCTTGCAGCTTGGCACTGAGAGGTTCACAGCCAAGGGCCTGGATTATAGTCCACGCCTGGAAAGTCAGCCAGAGCCACTCTGAACTCTAATTCTGAACTCTTTCACTTAGAGTGTCTGTCAAAAGCCGCAAGCTTCTCTCAAATTTTACATAGCACAATTTGTATTCCACCAAATGAAATAAGGATCGAAAAATAAAAAAGTCATCAGGGTAAACCATGACTAGGACAAAAATTAGAATTTTCAACAAGGCCTTCACAGAACTCCCTCTGTCATTCCCTAGAAGAGGAAGGGCCCCGATTTCTAAATGGTCATTGTTCTACATTTTCCTTAGCATTTCAGAATTGCTGGCTTTGGGTCAAATGAATTTTTTCTTTTGGTTGTTTGTTTGTTTATTGTAATGATTCTCTGGTAGTTTTGCCAGTGTCCTCAGACTCTCAAGATTTTTCAGTCACTAACAACTGACAAAATGCTACCTGTTGTAGGAGTAGAATTTATTCCAGGGTTTGTGATCACTCCTGGAAGTACTCAGTCATCATTAAATTAAGTTTTTCACCTGTCTCTTGCTCTTACACAATAGCAAAATACAGGTGGTGAAAAGGACAACTACAAAAAGCAGTTCTAAACTCATGACCGGGACCCTCAAGCTATCCTTCCCTTTGTCCAATAAAATGAATTTGCTTTTTTCCTGGTCTCTTCATATTTCTGCTTTTATTTCCCAATCGTTAAAGTGCACGTTCATCATTCATAATTTCACTTGATAACCCTGGTCCGTAGTTTGCTGAGAGAACAGAAGCAATCAGAAGAAAACTCTCACACGTTCTTACCATCAAGCCCATGGACCTACCCACATCAGCACCTTGCATTCTGCCTTCCTTTCTGCTACAATTAAAACTTTTGTGCTGCAGTGAAAGCAAACTTCTTGAGTAGGGCAAGCAATCCCAGCTCTTCCTGCCCACTCAGTGATGTCAGTTCAGCAGTTGTTTTCCCTGCATTGAAAGTAATTCACTCCTCGTATCATTCATGTCATACAAACACTTGGAATGTATCACGTTTTCAAAAAACTTAAAGCCAAGAAAAATAAAACAACTCTTCACTGTCACATACTCCTTGAGTTATTGCATATTTCTCTTTCTTTACATGCAAAACACTGATCAATCTTTAGTCTTTTATTCAGCCAGCCTTTCAACAGCCTTTTAGCCATTTGAGCACTCCTTCTTTGTTATAATTGATTCCATTATTTCTGAGAACACTACTCTCTTGGTTCCAGTCTTTCCTCTCTGCCTACTCTTTTTCAGCTTCATTTGTTGATTTATTTATTCTCTTTCCTTCTAGCTAAAGAGTATGAGGACTTTTTTTTTCACTATTTTAATTTAAAAGACAATAATTAAAAGAACAGTAAAAACAATACAGAATTTCAGAACAAGATAATAGGAAATTACCAATGGTTATTATATTGCATATTGTTATCTTCAAAGTAGTTGTTCAGCTTACCAGATATAGGCATGTAGAATTGATCAAACAATATAAACACTAACTGTTCCTTTCAGAGAACTAATAGAAATTAGTAGTACAATTATCTTATCTATCTGGATTTTTCTTCAGCACATTAATTCCATTAGCGGTCACAACTGTTCTACAAATCGTTCAGACAAACAAAACAAATGACCATTGAATTATCTTTAACCTATCTGTTTGTCTTACCATGACACCCAACCTATAAACAAATGCTGTTGACTTTATCTTTAAAGTACATTGAGAACCAGCATTTCTGATGTCCTTCACCAGTAACCCACATCACTATCACCTCAATTAATGCACTAACTCTGCTCCTACCCTTTAATTCAGTACATTCTCCACATAGAATCTAGAGCAATTCTTTAAAATAGAAAGGAAATTGTATTCTTTAAATAAAACTAACCAGTGACTTCTCATCATTCTTAGTTAAACCCAGTGACTCTTCCATGGTCTCCAATGTCCCGCATGAGAAAGTTGCTGACTTCTGTTCTCATGTCCTCTGGTCTCACTCTCTCTCTCTGTCAACTTCACTTGGGTCCAGCCACACAGACCCATTGCTGTCTCTTGAGCAGGTCTTGTGATACTTTGCACTCATAATTCCATCCACCCGTAAGCTCTTTCCACTGATATGTTCTATGGTGTGTTCCTTCACTTTATTCAGCCCTCTGTCAATGTCTGCACATGTAGCAATTCTTCTAAAGCCACTTTATAAATCAAAGGAGAAGTTGGTAGTTTTCCAGAGTCAGTTCGAGCACTACTCAGTCAGGCAACTGACTACCTTGAACGATTGTTAGTAATCATCTCTGGAAGTGACGGTGAACTTTTTGGAGACCGACTCCCCAGACTGCAACCCAAAACTTGCATCTGTACTGCAAAATGCCAACACTGCAATTAAATCTGAATACTGAGGTTTTAGTTTAGAAAAAAGAACTCAGACACTTGGCTTGCGTGCCAAATGAGAGGGCTCTGTGTGCCCACTGAGCCACGCATGCCATAGGTTTGCCACCACTTCTCCACAGTCTTGGGAAACAGAGGTTAACAGGCACTGAACTGTAAAGAGTTGTGGAAAATAAACAGACAAGCACTTTGCTTTGTCTCCATTTTTCATTTTAAATTTGTTTCATTGCGCTGGTTCTTCCACGTTCCTGACTTAATGTGTGTTCTTGTCACAAACTTAGTTATTTTCTGTTACTCCAAGTGATTCCAAGTTGGAATTTCTTTTCTATCTCCCAGCTCAATGCACGAATATGTTGTAGTTTATTTTTTCAATCTAGTTTGTATTTTCACCTCTCTTTCCCTCTTTGGAGACTAGAACCTGAAATGGAGATGTGGCAGGGAACATAAGTGATACAGACATACTCTTACTTGTAGCTTAGTGGAGAACTAGTGTTATAGTTTCTCAGCCCGGAAAATGTTTAAAGCTGATTCATTCTATACTATTCTATGTCACGCACATACGAACGATGAAGCAAGGCCAAACCTAGGATGTGATTGAGTGAAACTGCAAAGATACAGCACAGTTTTTGATTTAGAAAGATTATGAAATGCATAACTAAAGGAATAGTCAAAGGTGCTGGCTCACCATGGTCTCTGTCTCACATATTATAGTGGATGACATTGAAAAGGGGAAATAAATGACTGCAGTGTGTGTTGCAGATTATCATATAGTAGAGAATACAGCTGAGTAGTTTTTATTGTTCAGCTCAATGAGAAATTGGCAAATGACCTCTTCCCAGGAGAAACAAACAGGCAAATAAATGATGGTCTCAGAGTTGCTCCCCACAGGTTTCCTATCTGCTTGTGACTGGGAACATCACAGAGCATTCTACCATGACCCAGAGAAGCTGGAGCTCAGCAATCTGCCTATGCAGACACATGCAAGATCACCAAAGCACCCTTTGGGAATTTGCCTGCGACAGTATGAAGTGCTGGTTGCATTCTCCATTAGATGTACCTTCATCACTAGAGGTTTCTGTTTGCAGTTCCCATGAGGGTGATAGTGTAACAGCAAGCAGAAACACCATAAGATCATGCAGGATTTGGAGGCAGATTTATTTAACATCGATCGGCACTGAAAAGGAATCTGTTATCCTTCAAAATGTCAAGCCACAAAGGCTCAGGGAGGAGGGTTTTATGGGATTGCAAAGGGGAAATACAGAGGTGGACTACTTGGCAGTCTTTGATTGGTTCTTACAATACGCATCATAGTGACCAGCTGTGCATCACAGTGGCCAGCCATTTTTAAGAGACAGAAGCAACCAGAACTGCAACAGGAACTATCACCTAGGCAACTGAAATATACTGGTTGGGGGGCGGGCTTTTTCTGCTACAATGGTATACTCCTCTCCAGTCTACTATTCATTGAGCTTTCCCAGCCCTGTAGGTTCTAGTCCAATGGTCAGTAACACATTATAAATACCCAGCACTCATACTGATGTCCTTCTCATTAAGCTTAAAGTGAGGGACAACTTACCCCCAATAAATGGGACTCATTGCTTACCCAAATCTTTTTCCAGTCATTCTTTTCTCAAAACCTCTCAACTTCTAATACTGACTTCTTCCCCACCTTCATTGTAAGGAAAAATAAGATCTGTGTGACCAGATCCTCTCTATGTTCTGTATCTTAGTTTGTAACCTAGATGTTTTAAAAATTTTAACTCCTTCCTTAAACTTTCACGTTAATGTCACGTTACACACAGTTATCCTAAACAAACCGTAACTACCTGTCTTGGTCATTTTTCTCTCTCGTTGCTAAGCCAAAATACCCGACCCCCAAAATGAAAGGAAGAAAGGTTTATTTAGCTCACAGTGTGTGGAGATTTAAGTCCATACTTGGCTGGCTACAAAGACAGAGTAGCACATGACAGAGGGCAACAGTTCATGGCAGCAGAAGACAGCAAAAGTAGCAAGAGCCAAAAGGGAGGAGCAGAAGAGAGCAAGCCTCTTTCCCTCCCTTAAAATGCATGCAGGGTACCCACCCTAGGGTGTATTCTGCATATCCTGCAGCACTCACACCCATATCCCAGCATTAGACCATGAATCAAACATAAACTCTAGAGTCCCACACTATGACTGCATGAGGCTTTGGGGGGACATCCAGACACAAACCACAACACTGCCAGATAATTAATATCACTAATCACTTTTTCAATCAACAATTTAATAGTATCCCATAAGTCCCCTTGGGGTACACTTTTCAAATTAGTAGAATGCTAGAAGCAGATGGAAATTCCATCTTTTCACCTTTACTCATAAAGATTTAATAATACACACTCATCGAGTCCAGCAAAGAAAATGAGGCTTCCTTAGTAGGCAGACTAGGGCAATTGTAATTAAATGGGAGCTTGAGGAGGATAGATCTACTGGAATTACTGTAGGTGAGTTATGTTAAACACAGTGACTCTCTCAGGATGTATTACCCCATACTAGTCAGAGTAAGGCCAGGTACATAACTCATTGTCACAAGCACCTGCCTAGCAAGGATAAGGTCCAGAGTTCAATTCCCAGTACCAAAAAGATCATACTAGTTTGAGTAAACACCATTCTGTTCTTTCCGGTTGAACATCACTTCCTTGTGAGTCATTATAACTGATAGGATTATCATTTCCCTCAAAATGATTTCATTTACTGAAGCAAGTTGAAAAATTACTTAACGGAATTTTTATCGCAAAATCCAGTGTACTGCTAATGTGGTACATTTATTCAGATTACAATAATTGCTCCTCTACTCCTTCTATGCACATGAGTATATTTAGTATTTTACTACTCACATAGGACAAGTTTGAATTCCATTTGATATTTTTCCATTTTATCCCTATTACAGAAATAGTGGAAATACAAAAGTCTCAGATTAAGGGGATACATGAAACACTAATTCTTTAGAGTGTAGTGCTAATCTCAATGAGGGAAACACTTGAGAAATGATCTGTAGCAGACTGAGAATAACACAGCTCCACCTTTTCATCCTCAATTCAATGCACACATATCTCGCACATGAAAGCAGAAACTACTGACATCTACCTTTCTCCTTATTTTCTTATTTGACACTTTAAGTGTTAGGAAATTTTTTAAATAAAGACTTTTTTAAGCTAGTTTACAGGTCCTCCTCAGAATCTTATATATTCTGAGGGCCAAGGATGTAGCTTAGTGGCACAGTCTCTGCCTGGCAAGTGCAAGGTGATGAGTAAAATTCCTGGTAAAAATCCAAACAAACAAAAACTTATATATTTTGAGCAATCAGAATGGCTCAAATATTCTTTCCAGTTATACTTTCCTAGCCTTCCTCAGTAGTCCCCAGGTTTTGGAATGCTAAAACTGGGATGATTGGGCTTTGTATTTATGCTCAGATTCCTCTCCACAAAAATAATTTTAAGTTCTATTGATAATTTCACCTCATTCTCTTTCTTTTGGTAACATGAACTTCCATGGCGTACAGATTTTAAAGTCCAATATTAAAAGTGAGTATTCAAAAAAATCATTTTGGGGGCACCTATTTTCTTATGGTTTTCTGGAGTTTCATATAAATGAATGTCCTCAGCAATTTCTAATGTGATTGCAGTTGCTTCATTCATAAGTATACTCCCAAGCGCTCCTCCTGCCAAGGTTTTAAATCCACCTGTAGTGCCTACTAAAGTTCAGCAGCATCTTTTTCACAGACATTTCCTGTATGAATAGCCAGCTAACTGTGCTTTTCTCTGTGTATCTGTCTTTCACACTGTTGTTGCTGTGCCCCCTGGAGCTAATCACGCTGTTTCATTTGTGAACAATACTAGGACCATAAGAATCCCAAGTGAAATTAGTACCATAAGCCTCTCTACCACGGGCTAGCAGATTATAACCCAGGGACCAAATCCAGTGACCTGTTATTTTTGAAAATACCACTTTATTGGAAAACAGTGATGTTCATTTATTACATATTGTCTATTGCTGCTTCTCTATTGCAATGGCAGAGTTGATTAGTTTTGAGAGAGGTCTATGACTCAGGTTCTAAAATCCTAACTATCTGGACATTTATAAAAAAGTTCGGTAAACTGTAATAAAAAGTACAAATTGACTTGATAAACTAATGCAGTAAAACCTTGGCTTGTGATTTAAATTTTTCTGTAAGTGTTCCAGGAAACAAGCAAGCATTTCTAGTAAATTCTATCTTGATAAATGAGTGATATCTTGTTATACAAGTAGTAAGTGATCCTGAATGTCACATGATCACACATAATCCAATGGCACTCTCTCTCTCTCTTTCTCTCCTTGAGTGTGAGTGTGTGTGTGGTTGTGCTTGAGTGTATGTGCGTGTGTGTGTATGTATGTGTGTGTGATTGTGGGTCAACATCTCCGAACAACAAGAGGTCTTGGAGGAGAACTTGTCTTCAGAGGAAATGGAAAAATGGTCAGAGGAACCCCTCACTTGAAATGAGGTTAGGGAGATGTGTAAAATGTAGGAAACAGTGCAAAATTTTGTAGAAATATATCACCTGAATAGCGCTGTAGCAGTGGGAATGATAAATCTGTTTAATGCCAATGCAGAGTCACATTTCTGTGAAATCCTCAAAAGGAGGCAGAAGCAACTACTATTGGGGAGCTTCCTTCTTAAAGTTCTATGAAAAGAAAAAGATTCCATTGAATAAATAACAGTGATTCCATTAGTGATAGTGAAATTCATTCTACGCAATAACTCTCCTCTTTCTTGATCCCCTCACACTAGCTACAAAGCTTTTCGAAGGTAAATGCAGGTTAATTTTTTTATGTTTTCATATTTTATATTTTCATTGCAATTTCATATTATATTACAGTATTATAATCATCCCCCTATGAGTATCTTTTGGTTGTGGAATGAATCATCTGAGTTTCCATTATTTTTCACAGGAAAATTCACTTTGATATACACATGCTTTGGATTACAGGAATGTTCTGGAAGGAGTTATGTTTACAAACCAAAGTTTTATGGTACTCAAAATTCCAATGATCTTATGCCCAATAATTGACTTAGAATTTGTCTTTCAAAATATTTTCAAGAATTCAGTGAACATTTTCAGGAATCTACCCATCCGTGCAGGTTTTTACTTTTTGGGACTAGATGCCAGAACTCTGAAGAGATGAAGAGTTCCAGCATGTAATGTTATGCTTCCTTGGTTCATTGATCTGATCAGACAAACGTTAACTGTGCTCCACATAGACAATTTTAAAATGGGATTTTCGTATTAGAGAATAGACAGGAACTTACAAGATTGGTACTGCAGTGGTAGAACCCACATGCCCAGAGAAGCAGCACTACTTACTAGCAGGGAATACCTGCCCCAAGACAAGAGGCCAAAGAGGTAACTACTGTGCTTAGACAAGAATCAGGTTGCACACAAGAGGTAAATATATTTCCCATTATGGCCACTGAGCCTCTGAGACATCTGGGTAAAGCAGAGCATGAGTTCTGAGTTATGATTACACATTAGAATTTCCTGGGGGCTTGTACAAAATACCGAGGTCCAGGCTCTGTCCCCGATCAATTAAAACAGTATCTCAAGGGATGGGGCTTGGGATTGTTATTTTAAACCATTCTGAACATGATTTAAGGAGCAACTGAAACCAAGTCCAAATTCTCCCATGTCATTTCTCACTTGTTACAGTGTTATTATTCCTGACAAATACTAATAAAGATCTCAGTCTTAAAAAAAATTAAAAAAAACACCTAGCTGTATGTTGCTAGCTTTCTGGTTTTCTTTTTATCATTCTCAGTCCATGAAAAATATCAGGAAGGAATAATTTCTGAATATTTCCATTTAGATTAAATTAAGCTCTCTGGAAATGCTCAAATCTTTCCTAATTATTATGAAAATCCTCATATGAGAAACTTTAAAATGGACTTAACATTAGCTGAGCACTTACTATGCATTTACTTTGACATTAGATTTTATGCATGTATTATCTCATTTAATCCCCAGGATATCCCAGCTAGGTAGAGTTTCTTTATCCATTTCATAATAAGAGACAGGAAGCAAAGAATCTTTAAGAGCTTTGATTAAGTCCACCCAAATAAATAATAACAGCATCAGAACATGAACCCAGGCTTATCTAACTTTATAGCACTGTACTCCTATCATGACTGAGAACTCAGAACTGCTTCAAATATTTACTGCTTGGTCCTTCTTGCCTTCTTCAACAGGAACAAAATAGTTTAGTCCCTACTGCCGAGCAAAGCCTTTTTGATGCAGAAGCATTTTCTTTAAAAGGACAAACTCCAGAGCCACCACCTCTCCGAGTCCTTAAATAATTTTCTTTCTGGCAACATGGCCTTTGTGGAGTTCACAGTATATACAAAAATAAATTTGGGAGGAAGAAAGGAAGGGGGCAGAGGGGGAAGAAGGGAGAGAGGGAAGGAAGAAGGCAAGAAGGAAAGGAGAGCATAGTGACTTACTTTGAATAGGAAGGAATCATTTTGGTGACATCTTTCCATATACTAGTTGAAATGGATTCTATGTAATGTTTCCTAATACTAATATTGGTTTACATTAATTGGAGTTTTACAAGGTGCCAGGAGATTTAGGCAGCTTTCATTTAGCTCTCTCAGAAACTCTACAGAGGAGTTATGCATCGTATTCTCAATGTGAACCTATGGCTGGGAGGCATAGAGTTCTATCCTGACATGATTTAGAGCAGTGAAGGCAAACCTTCTGGAGCTTTCAATGATACACCCGTTCCAGAGGTTCGCCACCACTGGCATAGAGTCATATAGATGGTTAGTATCAAGTAGGCATTTCCAATGGGGTTAAGAATTACTGCAGAAATCATATTCCAAACTTCTTCTTTATAATACATATGCCAAAATATGTAAGGAATTTCTAGACCATAAAATGATACTCCAGACCTGTGGCTAACCCCACCCTGCCTCAACAAAGTCTCAATGATATGAAATTATTCAACTACATCATTGTCTCTCAAAATATTCTGCAAAACACTAGTTCCAGGAACTGATATGTGGAAAAATATATTTCCTTACACTAACACATATGTGAAACATGGTACTTTAAATGTTCATAGAGATTCACCATACAAATACATATGTCTCAGTCTCTAAAAACAATCTGTAAAAAAACTCCCACATATCCACACACGTATCCATGGATCATGCAGTCCATTCAGTATCTGCAAATCTATTTGACTATGGGAGATCCCCTCTCTAGATGTGTTAGAAAATACAGAAGTAATGTTCATCGAATTAACAATGCAAAATGCTGCTTCAAGTCTTTCAACCATTTCAAGATTTTCAATAAATCACAAAAATTACGCTGATCCACAGGAATCTCAGTGTTTCATTTAATATAATTTTCAAGAGTTAAATATGTTTAATTTACCTCATCACCTTCCCTTTGCGCCCCCCCCCACATACACTTCCAGAGGCATATACCCTGCAACACACATACTCCATAAAAATTCCTCGTTCTCCTGTTCTGGCTTACTAGAATATAATGACCCATTATATCTCCTCCTACAACCTCTTCCTGTGAGTACTCCAGATGAAGAGTGTGTCTATGATGAGCATGCAAATGTAAGATTAACCCACAGAAAATGACCAAGCACTGCAGGAATATTACAGCAGACCCATTCTGCAAGTTACACAGCTCTTCTAATGTTGAGTTACTTGACAATTTCCCGTTTCCTCAGTAAACCATGTTGAAAATTGTTCCTCTGTTCTCCTCTGTCTCTTTGAAGGGGGTTAGACATCCATCTGAGCCAATCACTTTGTCCAGTGTTCTTAATGCACCTCCAGATTTTCTCTCCTACACATTTCTACAGTAAATCCCTTGTGTGTCTAATCATATCTGGGCCTCTACTTCACAGAGAACCTGAACTAATACAGTGTCCTTCCTACCACAGTGCATCTCAATATCTTTTGCATACATTTGTACTTTCTTTATTCCCTGTATATCTGTGACATTCACCACAGCATACAAAGTATATATTGTTTATATCAGTAATCCTAATGTCTAGTAGTTTTTGGGACATTAAATGGTAGATGGAAGGATAGGATTGATGAAAGATGGGGAAAGAAAATAGAGATGGAAAAAAAGAAAGACATGGAGCAAGACAGAGAAGAAAGAAGCAGGAAAAGAAGGGAGGGAAGGAGGAAGGAAGGAAGGAAGGAAGGAAGGAAGGAAGGAAGGAAGGAAGGAAGGAAGGAAGGAAAAAGAGAAGGAAAGAAACAATGGTCTTTTAGGTTTTCCAAAAGGAGACATTGGCAAATTAACTTGACATTAGGTTAGGAAGGAAGGAAGGAAGGAAGGAAAAAGAGAAGGAAAGAAACAATGGTCTTTTAGGTTTTCCAAAAGGAGACATTGGCAAATTAACTTGACATTAGGTTCAGTTTCCCCATCTACAAAATTAAATAATCCTCGCTTAATTTACTGTATGTAGTTATGAAATATGAATTATGAATTTCATAAACCAGCGGTCCTTTGCAAAACAATTTCCTATTTATCACTTTATGAAATGTTTCTGATCTCCCTTGAATCATCATTTGCTTGAGGTGCTGGAAAGCCAGAAGTCTCACAGAGCCCAGAGCCTACTGGGAAATATGGATACAGATGGAGGAAAACGACTGTGGGAGAGTGAGAAGGTAATACTTAGAGGGGTCCAAGTACACCTGATTCAACTTGTGTGAGTGGGAAAAAGGATGGAAAAGGGTGGGTGTTCTGGAGCAGGTAGCATCTATACTGACTTATGAAAAAGCAGCAGGATGAAATAAGAAGTAAAGTGATGATTAGAAGATGAGGTCTCTTAGAGAAACAAAGAAAAGCAAAGAAGGAGAGGATCGAGGGGAAGCAAATCACTTTCAAGAAATTGTATTTTATTTTCTTTTATTTTCTTTTTTTTTTTTTACCTTTTTGAGACAAGGTTTCACTATGCAGTTCAGGCTGGCATTGAACTCACTTTGTAGCCCAGACAGGACTCAGCCTCACAGTGATCCTCCTGCCTCAGCCTCCCCAGTACTGGAATTACAGGTGTGTGCCACCATGCCCGACCAAGAAATTTTAAATAGATCTGTTGAGCGAGACTATAAGAAAACATGTGAGAGTAATGAAAAGATTGACATATTCACATCTGATAGCTTTCATTAGATTATAAATGGGAAATAATTAATAATAACTATGTTGCAAATATTCAGTACTCAAAGTTTAGCATCATTTGCCAAACTAAATCAATAATACTTGAGTAGGAGATATGTTATCTGGTTTCTAATATGGTTTTTCCTCATATGATCATTTTACTTTCATGTTGGAAGTGAATAGTATTGAACTCAAATGTCATTATGAGGAAGAAAGACCGGTGGGATTTGAATAACAGTACATGTCTCAGAGGTGACAAGTTATCTTGGAATGGACAATTTTGCAGTCAGTTGTTGTTTTGTGGTTGATTTATCTGAGTTTCTAAACTGCAAATTGTTTCATCAAGTGATACTAGATTTCACTAAGAGTGGCAGAGTATATGGCTACAGATAAATGCCAAGTCAGTAATAAACAGAATTGTTCCAGAAATTCAATTTATGATGAAATAAGTGAATAGTTTTGTACTTTTATTTTTTTCAGTAAATGTTTCATTTTCATTATCTATAAGCTCCTATAGAGGAAAATCATGGAATTGTTTGAGATCTTTTCTCCCAAAGAGAGATCAAGATGTCACAAGGTGTCTGTTTTCAAAGCTTAGAAGTGGTGCTGCCACAGAACTCGAAATTACTTGAAATGAACAGTGTGCGTGCATTGAGCAGATGAGAAGTTTGACGAGACCGTCAAGTTCTTGGTGTGGAAAGAGCAGAACAGTACAACTTTCCATTTAAGAAGATCAGTTTTGTCTTTCCTTTTGGTATCAGTTGTTTTACATTTTCTAGTCAAAGTGTAGACCCCTTAAGTTTATATATGGCTGAACAGATAAAATAGAATCTGTTCTAGGGAAATGTGGATGCCACATAATTATAAATAATTCCATATAATCAATATCTGATTCCATTTCACATTTGAAACCATTGCAAAGCAAGCAAAGATATTCAATTTTGGTAAAATAGTTGCAAGGTATATTCTCATACATCAAAATACATAAAGTGAGGCTGCCAATTTCAGCAATATCTGGCCTAAAATGAATGATGCCAGAAAATCATATATATTGCAAGCAATAAAATTGTGCAGTGCCATCTGAACATTAACCTTCTCTAAATCTGTTGCCCTCCCAAGAAGTAAAAGTTCACAAGGACTTCTTTCTAATAGGAAGGGTGTACAACTGATGATATGTACTAACTGGTTGTTGTAGAAATTAGAATTATCTATTATACTCATAACTGATTTCTCTAATGAAGAATACAGAATGTTAAAAAATTTAAAAGATGTAACTCAGGAAAAAGGATTCAAATCTACAGATCAAGTGTGCTCATCATGTTCCGTGAATATTTTTCTATAACGATCATACTAATCATATTGGCAAATAACATAAATGAATAGAGATGCAAATGGTTGAGCATGAAGAATATATTGTTATACAAGTAGCCTTTCTTCACCAAGTAATAATGCAAAATTAAAGCATATCTGCATGACCACTGGAAATTGTACTTCAAAAGGCATGACTCTTGGGGCTTTATTTCTTTATTTTACTTATTTATTTATTTATTGCTGCCTGATTCACTTTTTAAACCTGAAATGATAAGGTGGAGTGAGAGTCTCCAAAGTTCTGTAGTGTGGCTGACTGTGTTAGCTATACACTCTTCATTAAGCCATATCATTTTAAATAGCATGAGATGCACTTTACTGAAAGTTCTTTGTTCTCCCCCCAAAAAAGTATTATTGGGGGCTGGGGATTTAGCTCAGTGGCAAAAAGCGCCTGCCTGGCAAGCGCAAGGTCGTGAGTTCAGTTCCCGATACCGGAGAAAAACCAAAAAAAAAAAAAAAAAGTATTATTGAAGTAGTTGGCTTTAATCTATTCATATAATTTCTCGAGATTATACTAAGTAATATGATCCTCATTTAAGACAGTTAAAATATATTCACCATGGGGCTGGGGATTTAGCTCAGTGGCAAAGCGCCTGCCTGGCAAGTGCAAGGTCGTGAGTTTGGTTCCTGGTACCGGAGAAAAACCAAAAAAAAAAAAAAAAAAAAATATATATATATATATATATATATTCACCACAATATATTCCTTATCAACAAGAAATTAAAAATAGTACCTCTAAAAGACCAACAATCTAAGCTAGTGGATTGCTTTAAAACATAAGTCAAAATATACAGAATGCATTTACATGAAAAATATTTAAGTTATCAAAGTATTTATGTATTATTTTAACAACTGCTTATCTTTAGAAGGAGAGAATTTTTTGTTTTAAAGAGAGTAAAAATAATTTAAAAAATTAGAAATGATACACAATTTTAAAAAACCAAGATATGAATTCAACAATGGTTGGTGTACTGCATATTAGTTGTTCAGATTATCAGACATAAGTATGCAAAATTGGACAAAAAATTAATTATTAACTGTTACTTTCAATAAACCAATATAAATTCCTAGTAAAATTATACTAGCTATCTTGTGTATATATATATATATATTTTTCCTTCTTTCTTTTCTCCTTTCCTTCATCCTAGTTGTTCTTTCCTTTTTAGCAGTTTCTTTCCCTTTCACAATATCTATTGTACCTTTCATATTTTATTTACTCTTTCACTTTCTTAGGAAGTGAAATTTATATTCCAGTTTTTATTTTTCTTAATTATATATTATTGGGTTAATACTGTTCTTAGTTACTTCATACTGATCAGGCCCACAATTTCCCAAATGAGTGGACAGTGAAGGCTCAAATAAATGAGACAATTGAAATGATGTTAGGGCTCCAGAAGGTTCCAAACACTCTAACATAATTTGTAATTCTCTAGGTTAAGACAAAGACTTCTCTGGGCATTCCATATTTATTTGGTTTTCAAACAAAAGGGTGGGGTACAGAAGAAAATGTGGAAATTTGAGCAGGAACTTAGGAGAATTTTCCCAAGTAGTAAATTATGTCAATCAGGAGAACTGCCTTATTTTCAGGTTGACATTTATTATAGGAGTGTGGAACCTATAACTGCAGTCTCCTTTTAGTTAATTGCGGTTGGAGCCAGACATCCTCAGCTGTGATCTTATCTTGTCTTTGAGACATCACAGCTTCACAGGCCAGTGAAGGCCTCAGAGGTGACCAGTGACTCACAGAGGTTCACTTACTATGAGTCCACTGCCTATCTCCGGACAAGGTGCCTAGGCTTTGGACAACTCACAAGTAAACATGGAAAGCCAATCAGTTAATATTAAATCTTGTTCAAAGCCACTTTGTAGGGGTCTCCATCAATATATACCCTTATTTTCCTACATAGACACATATTAATAAAAAGGTGGAGTTGTTAGCGTGGAGCAATGTAGTAAAGTAGACTTTAAACCAATCTCTCAGGCATTACCAGTAGAAAACCCCAGTATGAATGCTGAAAATGACTTTAAAGTCATCATAAACAAGTTACTTCCCTATAGTGGGGAGTGTAAGGTTTAGAGAAAGCAGACCTAGACTCTGGTAATTTGATTTCCTTCTATAAGATTCATATTCTGTTTATCATAACTCAAATTGTAAATTTCTATATTGAACTAATAGACCCACATCATTTTTTTCCTTTTTTATTTTAAAAATTAAAAAACTGACAAAATAACAATGAAGACAAAATCAAAATGCCACAAAAACAAAAAAATGATACATGACCTCAAGACAAAGTTATAGAAATTTACAATGGTTATTACAATTTTAAGGCAATTAATATTATATGTTTTTACAATCAATTTCAATCTATCTATCCAGCTAATCTATCTAATGTGGATTTCTAGATGATAAAAGGGCTGATTACTGGAGATGTAAAGGATGATTTTGTATATTTCTATACATATATAACTACATATATAATTTAATTAATTTCTAGGACTAATATCATAACTAGAATATCATACTTAAAATACATGAAGTTCGAGGAGGATCATCTAAACTTACAAACTCTCTTATCTTTTAGCCATGATTACATTTGTTTCCTGAAATATAACTCAAGGATATATAATTCCTATGAATAAAGATGGAAAAAGTAGTGTCATAAGAGTAAATTAGTGGTGTCATAGGTCTAAAACACTTATCTAGTCCAATCTAAAAACTTTAGCATATGCAAAACTAGCCTATGTATTATTCTCATTATTCTTAAATTGTCATTGAGTATAATCTCATTTATATAATTCATTTTTCAATAGTGCTTTGAACACTGTGGCAATGGATAATTCTTGTTAGATGCATGAATCAAATATTGTCCTTGAAGCTTTTTGGTGTCACAAAACAGGAGTTTGAGAATCTGACAATGTTAGTTTGGGACCTAGGTTTTCTTGCTTGCCTAATTACCTAACTTTTCTGAGGCTTTGATGCACCCTTTTTAAAGTAGAACTTTTAGATTTCTCATAAGGTCAGTTTTATGATTAAATGAGAACATGGATGTCAGAAGAACATTAACGATGATAACAATGTTCTTTCATTTGTAGCATTGCACCTTCCTGGATCAATCAATACAAGGGTATTTGTAGTTCCTTGTGTCACTGGTGCATTTGAATGGTATATGTCAGTTCTCCTGGGGCATAGTCACTAGGTTTAACCCGACCACCAAGGTGCTTATTGTGTGGGGGAGACTGATTCTTTCAGTATTGGAAGTGCAGTCTAAATTGACTTAAATATGCTGGTAACATTGCTCTGTGCAGTTTGACCTGTTATACCAAATGAGTTTTTCTGTTAGCTCTGCTAATTTTGAGAAGTAGAAAAACAATTTCTCCTTTCTTGCCTTTCGTATATTTCAGAAGATCTGAGATGCAATGAAGAGAAAACCAAGTATATTCCATATTCCATTTATATAGAAGAAGGTACATAGTCACATAATGTTTCTAAGTGTGTTATCAGTAATCTGTATGTTCTGCTGAGCCTGCTTAAGTTTCCTAGACAAGGGGAAATGCTCGTATTCTTCCTTATACCACAAGAGTTTCATTTTGTATGTTTTATTTGGGGAGCTTTATTAAACGTTTATGTTTAATAAATGACTCTACAGCTAAAATTCAAAAGTCCAAAGTTACAAATGACAGGGCAAAAGTCTTGTGTTGAATGTAAGGAAACGATGAACATAAGTAACATGTATATACTACAGTGTAATTTACAAAGTAGGTTCACATATGGTGTGTCATGTAATCCTTGTAAAAGCACAGAATGAAGTACTTCATTATTCTCATTTCAGAAATGTTGACAACAGACTCAGATTGAAACAACATTCTCAAGTCATAGCGACTTCATATTAGACATAGGATTAAAACATGCTTCTTTGAATAAACTAGTTTTTAGAGCTGGCTTTATCACATATTTAATCAATCTAGTCCTCTTTTTTGTTTATACAGTAGTTTCTTCATCTGTAAATGGTTCAGTCTAGGTTGCTATTTTTTATCTAGTCCCATATTAGCATTCTATATTCTGCTTGAAGAAAGAGATTTAATGGTGTAAAAAGTAGAGAAAGTCATAGATTAAATAACATTGAAAACCTGCTGATTTGATAACATTAGACTATATCAAACATATCCGTACTGTGGGCAATTCTGGGCAGTTCTAGTCCATTTTAGCTAGCATTTCCTGCTGTTTCATGAATATATGACATACTGCAAAATTAATTGCAAAATGAATTATCTCTTGCAAATGCAGATATATATATATATATATATGCAAGTGCATAATAAGTACATGCATCTAATATGATTATGCAACTTGTTAGCTGACCAGATGACGATAGGAATGGAATGATGTGAAAAAGTGCCAAGATGACTGTTAGCTGATATCGAAAGCTACTAGTATAGCACTTGTGCATCTTGACATGTCTGAACAACTTTAGTCAAAAAGCAAAACCAGAAGTTTAGTTGTCATATGTCTCAGCTACAAAGTTGTACACATTAAAGACATTCACACTGCAGATAATAATGGATTTTAAAGGGCATTGTGACCACTCACAATGATGTTAATGGAATTCTTCTTGATGTCTGTTGAGATTGTAATAGTATATTAGGCAGCTCATAATGAATATAGTGAAATAGCAGATCGTTACTATCTTTATTCTTCCGATCTTTCTTTTCTTGTCTCTGTACTATACCATTTACAGTTAATGGGCCAAAAAGTAGGCTAGAAAAATAAAACATTGAAACCTTGAAATGCATAAAGTGGAGGGGGGTGTAGAACATTTTCCACATTCCTCTCTTTAAATACTGTCTGTCTGTTTTTCAAATGTTTAAAAACTATTTGCAATGCGTCTTTATAATGTATCTTTTTGATGTATATTTGTGATATATCTACCTGTGGACAACAAAGTACATCTTGACAGAAACCCCTTGTCTTTCAATGTATTTTTAAATGTTCTCCACCAACTGTCATTATTTTGGATAGGTAGCTATAGCTAAATTAAATTTGTTGACAAATGGAGAGAATTTGAAACTTAGTTGCATTAGTTACATTGTGAAAAGAAGAGGAACAGGAGTTGGTACATTTGACCACTTCTCTTTTAGAACTTTTACCTCAGTTTCTCCTTTTGAAAAACCTGTGGCTGTGGGTAAATCACTGTATCAGGTACTAAGAAGAGAAACAAACAGGCATTCTATTATAAGCTGCCTGAAATTCCTGGGTCTAGTGCAGTACTCTGTACACATAGACTACTGAATAAATATGTGTGCAAGCATATTGATTTTGAGTTGGGGTAATTACCGCAGAGAGATCACTGACTTGAAGATGAAATAATGAATATTAACTTTAATTTCTCCATCTATAAGTTGATGGATTGGAAACAGATTATCCTTAATATTTTTCCTTAAGGAAATTAAAGTCACGAATGAGTTCCATTTCTCTGTCCTTCTTAATTATAATTTTAAACCAAATGAGCCCATTTTCCAACAGCAATCAAGGGGCAAGGGCTCAGGTGGCCATGATGACCTATTCCTGTGGTGTCTTCCTTTTTGGGGTCATTTAACCACTTTTAAGTACGTGGCTGCATTTATGAAGAGAGCAGGTTAATTAAGAAATTCATAAATTTATAAACCAAAATGCCCTTTAGAATTCATAGAATCAACAGAAATCGGCACTGTAGAATGGTTCCCACTCATAGCACAGCAGTATAGGCTAGAGAAATCTAACTCTTGTTCGTAGGAAGGGAACAATAAGAAGTGAGTCTGACTGTTACTGCCAATTCCGCTCCTTTAGAGTTGCCACGTTTAGCAAATAAAAATACAGAAATCCCAGTCAAATCTACACTTCAGATCAACAGAGATAATTTTTATTGTATTTATTTACTTATTCATTGGGCTTTTTGAGACAGGGTCTCCTTGTGCAGTTCAGGCTGGCCTTGAGCTCAGTTTGTAGCCCAGGCAGGTCTTGAACTCACAATGATCCTCCTACCTCAGCTTCCTGAGTGCTGGGGTTACAGGCGTGCACCACTGCGCCCAGCCATCTTTTTCAAATAGTATATTTATTTATTTATTTTTTGGTACCAAGAATTGAATTCAGGACCTTACGCTTCCCAGGTAGGCGTTGTGCCACTGGACTACACCCCTGGCCCTCTTTCATAGACTGATATTTGTGGGCCACCCAACCTGACATCCTCTTACATTAGCAATCCTATAGTCCATGTCAATGTTTTCTTTCCTTAGTTCAAAAGGAAAACATTTTTATACAAACATAATATAATGATTTGCTCAGAAAAATGTACTGACAGGATGATTATCTTCTCCCGTGAACAGATGAATGAGTGTAAATATAATCCCTCAACAACCAAGATGATTTTCCTCTGATATATTGTCAAAGTGATTTATATTTTCCAAAATGTAAACAACTTCAATGCCAAGACCAGTAACTTGAAGGTTTTCTCCTATCTTTTTTTCTAGGGTTTTCAAATTTTATGTAAGTTTTTAATTCATACTGAGTAGAGTTTTGTATATAAGATAGGGATCCAATTTTATCCTTTTACATGTGGATATCAGGCTTTCTTAGCACTATTGGCCAAAGATCTTATCTTATCACCTTTGGGTCTCCTCAGTACCCTTGATGAAGATCAGTTGATGTTATATGCTTCAGAATATTTCTGAGATCTCATTCTGTACCATGTACATAGATATACATATCCCACAAATACAGCAAGTGCTAACCAGGTCAGTAAAGAATTTGAACAGTTCTTCTCTGAAACTTTCTAGCAGCCCTAAGTAAGGTGTGGATCACAGCAAACCTTAGGGTCAGGGAAGAGCAGAATATCTATCATTGTGTCATATATGAAGGTCAGGAAAATAGAATCAGTGCTTGTAGCTGATGCACAGATTCGGATTTCATCCTCAAATGAGATCAGGCAGATTGCTGGAAAACCAGTTATGTGTAACTAACTTTGATCAATCCTCTAGGTCGATAGTGTTTGATGAAAAACCTTGAGTCCTCCAAGACTGGATTTATGTAAAGGAATCCACTTTGCTATTCAAACTCACTGATCAGTTAATATATTCTATAACTAGTTTTGATCTTTTAAATTAAAAGATAAATTAGACAATGTTAATTTAATAAAACAATATTTGAGAAAATCGGTAACATAAGAGCCAATCATTGCCCATGTAAATAATAATATTTATAATACCTTACCTTTGATAAATGCTTATGTAGTGAATATTTGCATTTGAAGCCTCACTAGTTCTAGAGAAGCTGACTCCAGTGTGGAAAGGAGGCCTGGAACTACTGCCACCGTGATTGCATTCAGATGAGGGAAGTCAGCCTTGGGCAGAATTTAGTTCTGGTATGAGAACAGAGCTGAGATAGTCACTGAGACCCTGAGTTACTTATGGCATAGGAAATATATGGCTCAGATTGTGACAGAAGCATGTACAGGGTGTTGAACTCTTAGTTATTGAGTCAGTTTGATTGATTATTGAAATGTATTTGGGCTTTATGATATTTTCTACTGAAGTACAACTTAGTTACAGTTTACCCTGTGCCAGGCCTTATGTTCAGGCCTTTATCTAAGTTACTTTAATATCTCCCCACCAAAATTTCTGTATAAGAGGCAAAAAAAGGCATTGGAATACTCATTCTGTCTGAGCCCAGGCATAGGATTAGTATCCCACTGAGCACAGAGTTCCAGGTGGCTGTTACCGATCAACTGTAGGGGGCACATCAATGAAACTTCATGAATACTCTTTACCCAGAGGTTACTGAATAAACATATTCTGAAGATGCTAAGAGTAATTACTGAAGAAAGGGCATCGCAGTGACACCTTCAATACCTTCCTTTCTCTAATTCCTGAAGCCCCAGGAACCCAATAAAAACAAATTATAGTTCTTATTCATAGACACAAGGATTTCTCCTCTCTGGGACTCTACCTGGCCTTAAAACTTTGATTTTCAGGGACTCCTCAATACCTCTTTTCTACTTTTGCTTCTTTCTGGCCCTTTAAATAATTACTGAGATGGCTTTTCTGTCCACAATTTGATTAAATTTCTTATTTGTTGTTTTCAATCCTTGGACTAAAACTTCCTTAACACTACACAAATGAGCCTCTTAGTTGATCCCCTATTAAGTCCCATTATAAAGTTTATATAAGGAGTAGAATCCTGCAGCAGTAGGAAATAAGGTAATGAACTATCTCAGTAGGACATTTTTATAACATGTTGAATATAGGATGAGCTAGACTGCTGTATTGCCATAAAAATGAAAATTATGTTTTATGAATTGGTTCCATTTTTGTTCATCACTAAATCCAGCTGAGTTCCAATTGCATAATCTTGTCAAAGGGATTCACTGTGCATCACTCTGGAAGACAAAATGCACACTCAAGTCTCCTGGGATTTACATGAAAAGCTGAAACATTCACAGCTGAGATAGTAACAATCGTTTTTGCCACCATCTGGAATGAGAATATCATCATACAAGGTGCAAGGTACTACATTTTCAAACATTATTATCTGTGGCAATAGCTTAGCATTCAGTGGGATGTTCCCTATTAATAAGGACCAGTGTATTGGCAATGATTCATAGCAAAAAGTTGAAAAAATAGAAGGAAAAGACTTAGCTGTATCTTTAATTTAAACAGCAAGGCTTCTTATTCTATTGTAGAACATGAAGCCTGGTGACAACGCTCTTGCATTTTTGACTGTCGTTTTGTATGGAGTAGAACCTGGCAGAGATGGTTGCCAATTGCTTGGTGAAATGCAATGGTGCATTATAGTGAAGGAAAGCTACCACCTGCACCAACTTCCCATTTGTATAATTATCTCTGAACGATCTATGTAAGGTTTAAGCAACGTTTGTATTTCGTATCAACTGAAGAGCTCTACCTTGTGGCACAAGTCTTGACAAATAATAAAAGGAAAGAAAATCTATTCATTCTCAATATAACAGTAGAAAAGTTTGAATTAGATTCAATTTCCCAGACATGTGTGTATGACAGTAGATAATAGTCTATACAAGAAGAGATGTGCATAATTTTATAACAAGAATATCTGAGAATATTGATTGGAATTCATATAACAACATTACTGCTATTGCCCCTGTCACTACTGGTTCTATGTGTCATATTTGCAGCTTTTCCTAAACTCAGTCATCTTTTTTGTGTTAAGGAAGCCTCAATATCGGGAGGCAGAGCTCAATTCTCACCCACTCATTTACAAATGTTTATTGAGGACGTACTATGAGCCAAGTGCTGTACTGTTTTTGGTGTCAATGACAGTTTTACTTTTATGATGTACATACATAAACATAATGGGGGAAGATTCTTGACCTTTGGGATTGTAGTAGAGAAGGTAATGGATATGATGAAGTACACTTTATAGTTTTATGGAAATTAATGTGTAAAGGAAGAAATAAAAAATCAATAAATTGGGATTAGAGGGCTTCAAATTTTAGAGGGATTGGCGTTGAACCCTTGGAAATGTTGGTATTTGAGGAAACACTTTTAAGGATGAGCCATGTGACTCTCAGGAGGAAACATGATCCCGGCTAAAGGAAGAGTAGTCATAAAGGCCACAAAGGAAGAGCTTTCCTGACGTTAATTAACAGCAAGCAAAGCTAATGGCTTTTGAAGGAGACTGGGAGAAAGTAAGAATAATAGAATAGCTGGTGAGAGAAGGCATTGCTAGCATGATTCATTCCAGTGCTGTGGGCCACTATAATGACACAAGATCACAACCCACTACAACAGTTTAAGCAAAGAAGTGACACAAGTCACATTTAGCAGGATCACAGTAGTCTCTCTATATTTTGGAATTATTTTGAAAATTCTGATTCATGTATTGCATACCACCATCAATAATTTGCTTTTCTGAGATTGGAATTTTAGTTTGTATTTTCAGCGAACTTGGTACATGATCATAATGCCCAAAAATATTGAAGACATACTGGGTATATCCCATAACTTTCTTCCTGATTCTGTCTGAAAGCCGTCATTTCCCATAGATGGAGACCCTTGATTTCCATCTTCTGTCACAATGATGTTTAAAAATTTGTGCAATGGAATTAAACCCTTTGTGTACACTACATTTACCTGTGGAGCTTTGCAGTAATACTAATGTTTCCAATTGACCTTTAGATATTCATTTTAATATGGCAGTGTTTCCCAACTTTAACAGCCCACTATGTTCTTAGAGCAGGTTTATAAATCCTGGGTCACTCATATGAGTAATGATTTAATTGATTTGACTTGGGCCTGACACCCAAGCTTTTATATGCTCCCAAAGTAACTTTAGTGTACAACAAAGTTTAATAATGTTTGGCTTGGGGTGAGTCCCATGATTTGGTATAGTCAAACAAACATAAATCCTTACCTGGGTAGAGAAACTCTAGGCTAACCAAAAGCTTATTTGCACATGAAATTTCACTAAAGATCTTCACTATACTGTCTATGACACAGATATTTTATGTGATTTTACTTCTTTTGTATTTTGTTTGTTTTCATTTTTTGTACCGGGAATCGAGCTCAGGACCTTGTGCTTTCCAGGCAGATGCTGTACCTCTGAGCTATATCCTCAGCCTTGTGGTTTTACTTCTTGAAGTATTTCATTTCCTTTAGCTACCAGAAAATTTATCATTATTGGCTCAAAGTACCCCTCACAATATTAGCATGTGGTATTTTAAAGCACACTATAGATCTTTTGTAGGATTTACTTTTTCTTGGAGATGCTTTGGCTTTTTATGATGCTATATCTCTATCATTCTTAATCCCTTTTAACAGTAACCTGGATGGAACCTTCACACTGAACTATATTCCTGGTGTTTTTTTTTTTTTTATTTTGAGACAGGATCTTGCTAAGTCACTAGATTTCCAAATGTAGGCTTGAAATTACAATTCTACCTCAGCCTCCCAGATTGTAGGGATTACGAGCATGCAACATCATGTATTACTACTTTTTAGTGAGGAAAAAAATGCGTCATTCTAAGAGAGGCTAGATTCATTGTTTACTGACTCCAAAGAAGCTCATCTCTCACTAGAACACTCCTTTCTAGGATTAATTTTGCAGTAGAACTCAGAACAGTGTATTCTGACTGAGCAGACAGTGGATACTAAAAAGACAAGTCCTGGAAACCAAGCTGAGTTACATCTTAGCTTAAGCCTGAAATATATGTACCAGATGTTTTCAGGAAGACTTATTGGATTCTTTTTACCAAATATATACCATATACATGGGAACTGTAATGTATTTGTGGTAGGTGGTGGTGGTGATGGTGGTGGTTGTAGTAGCAGTAGTAGTAGCAAGTTTTACCATTAGTGTGCATGTTTTTAAGGGACTCATTTTTACTAATTGAGGCACCAGTATATTTGTCTATTACATTGCTCCATTCACAATTTGCACATTTTCATCCCCAACATTACACATAATGGAGGCTGAATTTTTCATTTTACTCTATCCTTGGGTACAATCCTGGTCCAGTAGTGGAACCTGAACCCACAGAAAGCTAACTGATATTTCCCTCAATTGGAAAAACTAAGGAATTGGAATAAATATGTCTTTCTACTGAATTATCTAAGAATGTGAGTCTCAAGTTATCTGTCACCATCTCAACTATCACATGCAGAGAAAATCAGTACAAAATGTCTCTAAGCCAGAAAAGTAAAAGATGATGGAGAAGAATTTGAATCTCTACACTTAGAATCTCAGTATACATTCTTCTAAGTGTATTTACTCTTTTGCTGTCCATTTTCTAAGCAATAAAACCAAAGGTTGACTGTATACATGCTCAGATGAAATAATTTCTACATTAATATGTTATCGATGTTTGAATAAAATCATGTGACTCCTGACAAACATAAAATTTTGAAAAATTTGACCAGGACATATAGCATATACCTTAGCATTTAATTTGCATCACTACTAGAACCTTGGCTGACAGTATTCCTATTTCATTTGTTAAACAAATATTGATTAACCCACTTCTATGAACTAGGCTCTTTTCATTTATTTGAGAAATATCTATTAATCAAATGAACTGCAATGGCTTTGTGTTGGATTTATATCAATCCAACAAGCAGACAAAAATCTACCTTTTTTTTTTTTAGTTACTTTTCTTTCATTGCTTGGATAAAATACTGGACACCCAAAGTTAAAGAGGGAGAAGTTTATTTAGCTCACACTTTGTGGAGGTTTCAGCCCATAATCAGCTGGCTCCAAGGCAGGGTGGCACATGGCAGAAGGGCAACAGTTCATAGTGCTAGAAGACAGCAAAAGCAATGAGAGAGAGAGAGAGAAAGAGAGAGAGAGAGGGAGAGAGAGAGAGAGAGAAAGAGAGAGAAAAGAGGGAGGGGGGAAGAAGGAAGGAAAGAAGGAAGGAAGGAAGGAAGGAGGGAGGGAGGGAGGGAAGGAAGGAAGAGAGAGACAAAAGATTTCTTTTCCTGTTGTTTTATCCAAACTTCTGGGATTAGGGAGGTGCCAATCCTATCAGTGGACTTATCCAGCAATCACTCAGCCTTAGCTCCAGCACCCTTAATCCCAGCATTATTTCATGAATTAGTCACAAAGTCTAGATTCAGCTACTTCCTAAAAAGTCTGCCGCCATGGCTGCATGAGGCTTTGAGGTGGGGAACATCTAGACACAAACCATAGCATTCTTTGAAGTCACATTCTGGTGTGGATAAAGACATGATAAAGAACAAAGTGAGTTATTGATATGTTAGAGGTTTCCAAGGAATACAGGCATAAATGACAGAGGAAAGAGATTAGGGATGTCACTGTTGGATGGATGATGGTACGGTCACACAAAACTTCATTCAGAAGGTACCATTTAGGGCACTACCTGATTAGAGGTGAAGGATCAAGCCATGTAGACATGCAACAGGAGACAGCAACAGGAGACAGCAACAGGAGACAGCAAAAGCAAAGCCCCGAGAGGCCTGTGAGGCTAGTACTTTCAGATAAGAGGAAGGTGAAGAAGAGAGAGAGTTGGCAGTGGTGAGCATAGAAATTCAACCTGATTGATGTGGAATGGGCCCTCTAGATTGGTGGAGCACGCTTCCAGTAGAGTCTTGTTATCAGGTAGATTAGGTGTGGACCATGACTGTTAGTTATGACATAACAATGTGAACGAATTCAGAAACACCTAGAAGACTAGTAAAGCACAGTTCTGAATGTGTCTGTAGATGATTAACACGTAGACCAGCAAACTGAACAATAGATTTGTAACCCAGAAGAAATAAATAGGGAAAAATGAAGAAAATGTGCCCACTTTTTAGAAGACTTGCACTCTTCACCCTCACCTTTAGCCATTGGTCTCCAGTTTCGTCAGCCTTCCAAAGCAGACTCTCACCGGGGACTGGAGAGTGAGTTTCCAGGCCTTCCACATTGAACTGCTACAACGTCCTCCACCCCTCCTGTCCTGTGGCTTTTTCTTCTTGGGCTTAGCAGGTACAGGATCCTCTGGCCATGTAGTGCAGAGATCACCACTGTGAGTACTTCTGCTTCTGATCTGGCAGATGGCCCTCGTGGACTCTTCTGCCACTGATAATGAAAACCTACCTAATAAAGTCACTTGCATAATTATACTGATATTTTCTATGGAGGCTCTTCCTCTAGAGAGTCCCAACTAATTCAAAGTGGAAAAGAGTAGGGAGAAAAAGATGACAAAGAGGTCATAGGAGGCCAGTTTGTGGCTGTTACTTCATACCAGACTTCAGTGCTTACTTGAGACCGGTGGATTTAGAGCATCTTGGGTAGAGGAAGGCTGTGTTTTAGCAGTACCACTCTCTTTGATGTGTTGAGAGCAGACTAAAAGGGGACAGGTTTAGAAGTATTTATACCGCTATAGAAATAAACCAATTTAAAATGACAACAGTTTGGATCAGGATGTGACCAGTGGAGGTGGTGAAAAATGATGAGGTTTGAATTTTAACTTGAAAATGGAAGAACTCTGATTTCTGATTAGTCTCTATTTTACTAGTTTTTCTTAGCATACTTAGTCGGGAAAACTGTCCCATTCTCTAAGTTTGTTCAAGGGGCATATTTGCTATGCAAAGGCAAAATAGTAGTAGTAGGAGTCATAGTAATAATAGTAGTAGTAGTAATAATACTAGCAGTAGTAGTAGTAGTAATAACCCCCAAACCTAATGTTGCTCTTTCATGATTTTCCTCCAAATTTATTTTCAGATGATAACATTGTTTTCCTGTCTGTTATCTCTGAAGCATCAGTTTGTTGGGTATACATGCAATCCTCAGAATAAAGGGACAAGGAAATAATTTACTAGACAATGGTCAAACACAAATGATTTATTTATGTGAAAGAAATTCATCAGGAGTTCTCACTAAAAGCCAATTCAGTTCATTGCAGCCTATTTTAAAAGTAAGCAAAGACATCTGACATTTTTCCAAATAGTTTTTAGGACTAATTAGACACAGGGCAAAGGGTCAGAATGATGAAGTGCTGACTGAAGGATTAAACCTCCTGTTTTCGAAAGCATTTTATCTGTACAACACCACTTCCAGGGTATGTGTTGCTTACTAATAAACTCACACCTAAGGCATATATGTATTGGCAGGCAAGCCCATCCCAAGAGTGTTATTGCTTGCATTATTAGCCATCAATTATTGCCAGTTACATTCGCACGTGTTCCATTTGCAGATCCTTGAAATTTCAGGCTTGCTCAATTAGCACGTTCTGAACTTTCTTCCACTTGTGAGAAATTGAGAAAATAGTCACTTCTTTGAGGAACCTATCCTTAAAGGTGGTCTCAACTGCTAGTATATGCAAAGGAGGTATTTCACTAAAAGCACCTTAAAGACATTATGAAAATATTCATATGTCTCCAAAAACAAATTCATTTAGTTAGAAGTCATAGATTTTTAGGTAATTTTACTTTACTTTTTTATTTTTTATTTTTTTATTTTTTATTTTTTATTTTTTTTGGTTTTTCTCCGGTACCGGGAACCGAACTCATGACCTTGCGCTTGCCAGGCAGGTGCTTTTGCCACTGAGCTAAATCCCCAGCCCCAATTTTACTTTACTAATAAAAGAAATCCTAGTAAGTAAAAGTGACTTGCTGATGGTCACATATCATATTAGTGGCATAGACAGCACCAGAACCAAAGTATTCTCAGCCCAGATCTATTCCTATTTCGATAAATGGTTCAAATTTACTTTTTACTCTATGACTGAAGTCAAAATCTGATTGCTTGGTGAATTCTGAGATTAAATAGCACATCTCAAACCATCCCCTTCCTATTTTAGTTTAAAAAATTGCTGATTGTAGAATATGTGGAATAAGTGTTTTCTCATGGACATATTTCTGTTCTGATGTGTAAAGCTTTGGAAAGTATATCTCTATGGTAATATTGTGACTATCAAAATGGCACATCTTTTTTTTTGTTGTTTTGTTTTGTTTTTGTTTTTCTCCCGTATCGGGAACCGAACTCATGACCTTGCGCTTGCCAGGCAGGCGCTTTGCCGCTGAGCTAAATCCCCAGCCCTAAATGGCACATCTTTTAGACCCTGTAACGGAAGTTAGTGTTCCATAGGTTCCACCTTCCAGTCTTGTGACAGGATGCAGTGGTAAGATTTGCAAGTTTTATTGGTAGATAGAGTGACCTTGATTATACAAGGGTCACAAATGTTAACATAGTTTTAGTGCAAATTGTGGTGGGAGAAAAAGATAAGGGTATATTATGCTTCTGATCATTATATTTCACTAGTTAAAAGTTAGCCTTCTAGATCTTTAATATATAGAACTTTTTTATTGTCTATAGTTTTATTTCCTTTTCTTTTTTTCTTTTAAAAAATAAAAGAAAGAGAACATATTAACAGACAGACATTCATTTAGAAAACAGCAAAAGAACAATGCAAATAAAACAGAGTTACAGACAAAGCTGTAGAACATTGACAATGGTTGTTGTATTACTTATTGATATCTTCAAAGTGGTTTCTCAGGGAAACAGAGACACACAAGATTGATCAAATAAGTAATCAATAACTGTTCCTTTCTGTAGAGCAATAGAAGACAGTAGTACAACTATGTTAGCTATCCTGTATACACATACTTGCATAATTTCCCCTTCTTTGGCCTCTAATATATAGACTTTCATCCTCTTTCAACTGAATGAATCCTCAATAGATAATCTACTTCAGCACTTTCATGCATATTGTTTGAAGCAATCCGCCATTCAAATGGTAAATCTATATGCAACATGCTTGGAAAACGCAATGACTCTTGTCAGAGTTAGTGGATTAAGAAGTACTCTTCCATATACTTCTGACTGTGGGAACTTCACCTGCAGTTTATTACATTCAGTTTCAGTGATTAAATTACATAGGAATTTCCCTTGACAAAACTTTTATCTGAATACACACTATACATGAAGAAACACTAAATGAGACTTCAGTTTGTTTGTTAAGTAGTTGGACTGCTAAAGGGATGATATAATGATTACAGAATTGTACTAAAGAGTCAAGAAAATGTACTTCCATCCAGATCTCCAGTGTGTGAGGTGAGTTTCCTCAATCAGCGAACAATACTACTGAGAGTATTGTTTCTGAAATGAGACTAAGCTGTCACTTACATAGGTGTGGCTTTGCACCCGTATTTAATAATTTTAAGCCTTAGTGCCTTCATCTTTAAAGTGAAAAATTATGTCTATTTTTCAAAGCTTACTGTGAAGAGTAAATAATTCATATGGATATCTGACGAGTTTGGGAATCTTAATAAAATCAGGAGTAGAGAAAGCATAGAGTGGATTTAGTAAGGAGAGTGATGGATCAGAGGGGTGGACCCAAAATTAGATAAGGGAATAATTGCTGTTTTGAGGACATCCATGCATAATTCAGGATTTAAGATGCATGCAAGAATCTGGTATAGTGTGGGGAAATGCTATTGGGAAGGCTCCTAAAGAGTGAAGGAAAAATGTAAAGTGAGGCAGAAATTCCAGACCTGTCCTGGCAGAAAGGTAAGGAGTGATTACATGTGCTCTGCTAAGCAAGTGAAACATATCAGATGATTATAACCCACTGGAAGTGGGGTGATATGACTATATTTACCAAACCAGTAGCAGTGAAAAGGACACTAGCATCAGTAGTCATCACTATGGGGCCAGTCAAGGCTGATTATAGGAGCTGTTATTGGTACAAAGCCAATGTAATAAACTACAGGTGAAGTTCCCACAGTCAAAGGTATATGGAAGAGTACTTCTTAATTTACTAACTCTGACAAGAGTCATTGTGTTTTCCAAGCATGTCACTGAAAACAATAGGTTGATAAGGCTTCGAGAAAGAAGGTTCACAGAGTGTGCAGAACACTGAGAACAAGAAGGATGCAATTTTTATGAGTGACAAGATCTTACTGACAACCAAGGGACACTGACCTGCAGGCAGTTAAGGAAATGGTGAATGACATACAGCACTTTTAGAGGAGAAATTAATGGGCAGCCAACAGGAATCACTCATCTACTCCAAAAATAAAATTTATGAATGGATGAGTGATCATGAAACCAAGCATAGTTACGTCTGTATCGTATCTAGCTTCCTAACTGAGCCTGTCATTACCATTCTTGAACCCATGGCCTGCAGAAAAAGCCTGATCCCCAGAGCAAGGATCATGTGGTGCCATTGCAAGGATGCGTGGAAACAGCTCATCACTTCTGCAAAGGGAAATGACTCATTTATTAAAATGTACATGGCTACATTCATTTATTAATAGGATCCAACTACACTTAAATGTCAAACTTATGTAAATTTTATTTTATTTATTTTTGTAAAAGATTATTAATTAACAGTGTTTAAAATAGAGGATTGGGTGAGGTGTGCTGGAGTATGCCTTTATTCCCAGCGCTCAGGAGGCTGAAGCAGGAGGATCACCTTGAGTTTCAGGCCAGCCTGGGCTACATAGTGAGCTTAAGGTCAGCCTGAACTACACAGGACCCTGTCTAAACAAACAAACAAACAAAAAACAAATAAACAAAAACCAAAAAGCTAGAGGGTTGATAGTATACTGAAAGCTCCAATTTTCAACCCTGAAGCCTAGTGATATTCAAATATACAAAAATAAATACATGTTTGTAAGCAAACAAATGTCTTTAAATATAGGTACAGCTAGACACAGGAGTTGTATGTAGTTTTAACTATTTCAAAGGTCAATATACAAACTTTATTTTGCCTGTATAAAGAGAAAAGTTTTCTAAAACCAATTAACAAGATAAATTCTAGAAGGACTATATCGAAATTCACATGCAAATATAGAAAAAGCTGTCAGATGTCTTTCTTCTCACCCCCAAAAGATAGAGCAAGCAAAAACATATTGAAGTCAGATTTCTAGCAAACAATCAAGGAAAAATAATCTCATGAAAAAGAATGAAATTGGCCAATTTACATTTTGAAGCTAATATAATCCTAATATTAGAAGTAAAATGATAGTACATAAGCCAAATTGATGATCTTAAAAAAACCTAAAACAAAAAAACCAAATATAGCAATATTTTAAAAAATTCATTATGACCAAATCAGAAGCACCTTACACTACAAGGTTTTTTCAATATTTAAAATTTAATTATATAAGTTATTCTATTAAACAAATGTAGTAATGAAAGGTATGATCATATCAAATGCTGTTAACTCAAAAGCATGTGGTAATGTGCAATATTAGAAGACTGTTTAAGAAACTGTTAACAAATTTGGAAATGAAAGCAATATACTTAGCCATAAATATGGCATCAAATAACTTATAACAACTACTAAAGTAATGATATAGAAGATTGAAAATTTGAAAAAAAATTGACCTCATGGACCTCATACACACGCATGCACACACATACATAAATATTGAAAAATATAAGACAAAATCAGTGACAGAATTCTGTTCCCTGAAAATGGAAAATGCCAGTTAATTCTCAACTCAAAAGTAAATGTTGATAAAAAATAAATCATTTAGCGTACACTAATAATGCCTGTTTCAGAATGATGTAGATCCACCAGATGAGTTCCACTGCTTGTTACTTACTTTTTCCACATAATAATAAGATTCATATTTTGAAAAGAGGATAATTTTGAGAAGGGAGGAGAATACATCCTTCCAGGTGTCATAATATATCATAAACATAAAGACAAAATACCATAAAAGTTAATGAAGAAAAGGAAAATTGATACAGGTAACAGAATATTGGGAGTAATCAGATGTGACTATATGTGTAGTTTAGGATTCAGATAAAGATAACCTTCACAATTAGTGGAAAAAAATAGTATATAGTAAAATTGTAGATGAAAATGACAATCTATCAGAAAAGGAAAAATATATGTTTCCTTGCTTGTTTTGATGGTTAAGGTGGATTGTCAGTATATTCACTGTATTTGTGATATGTCCAGGGGAATAGCAAAGCAAACTTCTAGGTTTGTCTGGGTGGGTAATAGTGGTCCGACCTTGGGTGCTACATGTGGTCCTGGATCGTTCTTTTCTGGAAAAGCTCCACTGTTTGCTTCTCTGCCATCATGAACAAGCAGTTTTGTGCCATCAAACCCTTCCACCATCTTGTTTTTGCCTTGGAACCACCTGACCATAGACTGCATCCACTGTGAATGGGAGTCAAATTAAACTTCTCTTCCTTTAAATTTTGGGGATAAGGTATTGTGTTCAGCAATGGGAAAACCCACCAAAGCACATCATTTACAAAACAAATCTAAATGGTTGTAATATCTAACATTAAATAAATATGTATGAATTTATTATCAGAAAATATGGAAATGTTTTAATATTGGATAATGAAGTTTTCAAAATTAAAAGACTCAAAAGACAAAACTTGTGAAGATTAATGTTGGTAAATTTAATATATCAAAATTAAATACAACATATATGAGAAAAACATCATGGGGAAAAAAGGACCAAAAGAAAACATTTCCAGTACACATAAAATGTTATTAAATATGTTGAATATGTACATTTTGTCAAAAAGTCAATAAGGATAATATAATATTAACTAGAAGATTATGACAAGGTATTTGATTAGACAATTTAACAAAGAGAACATACACTTGGTAATTTAAAGACGGTCAATTAACTAAAATAGTGAATTGCCAGTTTTTTTTCCCTATCACATTGATAATATTTTTTCAATTCAATCTTGACCAAAGTGAAGAGAATTGCTGCTCTTTTCCAAATTTATACAGATACTCTGGGAGAAATTGGAATATAAATGCTGCATCCTGGAAAACAGGCATTTTACTTCTCAAATACCACTCTAGAGATAAACTGGAGTGTGTGTTTATTCTGTATTATAGTATACATAATACTGTATATAATGTTATCATATGTATATTTTTTATTATTGTATTTAATTCATGAAATATTAGAAATGATATAGTTATACATTGGCATAGAACTGATAAATAAGCTCTGGTAAACCATACAATAAAACAAGTTGGAGGAGTTAACATATACATTAACATAGACCAAGATACATGTTTTGAAATGGAAAGTTCTTCATGACATATTATTATCAAAACAAGCTTCAAAATAATAAATAATCTACGTTGCATAATGTAAACTAATGAATATGGGAAATATTATATTTTGACAGTTGTAAACATGTTTGTGTACAATACAATCATCAACAAGTTAATTCACCCCACAAAAAGAACAGATTATTCTATAGAATTTATTTAGAAATGTAGGGTACTGTGGAAAGAATATTCACAGTGGGTGGTAAGCATGATATTTTTCTTTGAAATCTGACTATTTTATAATAATTTTCGGTTTATTTGTGTAAATAAAAATACATCTAAATTTAAGTAAGGAAGCACACCAAATTCTTTTCTTGTGCCTTATTTTACACTATGGAATTAAAGATGGGAAAGATCTCATGTTGGATGCTTGAATGGATGCACTTTTCTTTTTCTTTTCAGTACTAGGAAATTAGTTTAGGCACTTTGCACTGAGCTACATCACAACCCTTTGAAATTTTTAAATTTTGAGAGAAGAGCTCATGAAGTTGGCCACTGTGAGTTATAATTTGCAATCTTCCTGCCTCAGTCTCCTAGAGTGCTGGGATTACAGTTGTGCCCTCGGTGTCCATCAAGAATGCACTTTAGGTGTACGCCCTGAAGTATTTTGGTAAACAATTCTTTGGGGCCTCCCCAATTTTCCATTTTCAGAATGATTGTTTGTTCAGTTTTTAAAGTTAGGAAAGCTTTAGTAGATTTATCAGAAAATGATTAATTGCATTGGAATTATCAAGTGCAACATCATAACACTGAGATATTTGAAAATGATTACAGCAATAGACTAAAGAATATAAGGCCTACAATAGGAAGAATTTAAATCACTGTCTGTGCCTATTTCTGGCTATGTGGTACTTGAAAAATCACATAATTTTTCTATTTGTCCCCTCTGTAAAGATGAGGGCATATTTTCCACTTTATTCTTTTAGTAATTACATTTATTGGTACATTGCAGGTATACATAATGAGCACATTCATCACAGGGAATTTGTACCTGTACCTGATGTAATGATACTTTCTTCCCATCCGCTACCCAACCTTCAATCCTTCTTCCCCTTCTTTTTTACAAAAGCATTGTGTCCAATTTTTCCTTCATTTCTCATTTTTTTCTCTTTCATACCTTCCATTCCTCCTACCTTTTCCCAAATTGCCCTTCCAACTTTGAACATTTTTTCCTATTCCACAGTTTGCAATAGCTAAATCTTGGAAACAGCCTAAATGCCCATCAACTGATGAATGGATATAAAAGATGTGTTTTTTTTAAATATGCAGTTGAGTACTATTGTGCCGCAAAGAAAGATATGCTTGAGACATTTCTACCTAAACGGATGCACCTCAGACTATACTCTTAAGTGAAATAAATCAGACACACATTTGTAAATACTGCATTGTCTCTCTGATATGAGAAACCAAAAGTGTAAATAAGGACCAAAATGTACAATAAAAATTGTGAAATAGGAAGAAAATTGTTTACTTTAAAGTTAGGATCTAGACTTGAAAATATAGTGTTCGTAAAAACCTAATTAGAGTATTTAATGAATATTACCATTATTACATTACTGCATTATATTGCATGTTTACATATTGCTCTTGATTTTCTGTTCCAGATGGATGTAGAATACATTGACAATTTCAAAGACATATATCCAAGTTACCCAAGATACATTAATCAACTTCACTGTTTTCTAATTCTTTGTCTAACTTAACTTTCATCAAAATTCTTTGAATGGAAAATTAAGCAAATCTATTTTAGTTCTTATTTAATATTCAAACCTTTATGGTTATAAATTTTCCTCTGTCTTATTGGTTAAATTCATTAAGTTTTGATACATGAAGTTATTTTACAAACATGTTATTACAAATTCAAATTTTTAATTTTCTGTTTGATTCAACTGGAAATTAATTCTTAACTTTGAAACTAATTTTGTTCAAATTTGATACTTTCTTTCATTTTGATCTGAAAATATACAAAATCTTACAAGGGGTTTTAAAAAGAAATTGAAGTTATGTTTTAATATCACATGTGAAATCATTTTATTTAAAATATACTGAGTCTTTTCTTTTTTGTTACCAGAATTCAAACTCATGGCCTCAAGCTTGCCATGCAGGAGTTACTCCTCTGAGCTACATCTTCAGGTCAGAAATAGACTGAATTTTTATAGCAGCAATTAAACTCAGAGCAAAATTGACTAAAAGCTATAAATATTCATCATATATCTCATTTGTCACAAACTCACCTTCTTCAGCTATCAAGTCCCGCTTCCAAGGCTGGGCTTGTGGCTTGGTGATAGGCCACATGCCTAGCGTGTAGACGGCTTTGGGCTTGGTCTTCAGAGCCCCCAACAATCCCACACATACATGATACATTTACCATAATCAATAAGTCTCTACTGATATATTATTGTCATACAAATTCCATAGTGTACATTAGAGCTGACACTGATTTTTTCTTTCTGTGGACATAGAGATACAGGTACAAGTACAGGTACAGATACAGATATACATTCATCATTATATTATCATATAAAGCAGTTTCTCTGCCCTAAAAAACAACTGTAATCCTCCTAATCATCGCTATCAAATCCTTCACCACTGGAAACAGCAGATTCTTTTACTTATCCGTTGGGTTAACCTTTTCTAGGATGCTATATGGTAGAATTATTGCCACTCTAGTAAGAACACAGTACCATGTTATCATTGCTTTAATTTACAATTCCATGATGTGTCATTCAGTATTTTTCATATTCAAGCTGCTTCCATATACATTTTTCATGGACCTTTTCTTTCCTACTTAATTTTTTAAAAAGAAAACAAGATAAACATAACAATGAAACCAAAGCAGGTTAGTAGAACAGTTACAATAGTTGATACATTGTGTATTATTGTCTTCATAGTAGATATTCACAGTAGAAGATACAGGCATGACATCTTGTCTATACAATATTAGCACAAAACTTTCTTTATAATGAACTAAGAGAATGTAGCTATGTAACTATCTTAACTATCTTGTGTATAACTATATTCTTCAATGCGGTGTATGTTCAGTTTTTTATCCATGTTTTATTGGAGTTGTTCATTTTTCATGGCAAAGTTTTTTTTCTTTCTTTTTTTTTTGTCTTTTTGAGACAAGGTCTTCTATGCAGGTCAGGCTGGCCTTGAGCTCACTTGGTAGCCCAGGCTGGTCTCGAACTCACAGTGATCCTCCTGTCTCAGCTCCCCAAGTTCTGGGATTACTGACATGCATCACCATGTGAGGCTTTTTATTGCAAAGTTTTAAGAAGTATTTGTTTTTTGAATATGAGTCCATTATCTCATATGTATCTTGCAAATATTTTTCTCCCAGTCTGAGGTAAGTTCCCTCATTCTCTTGACAAAATTTTTCATAAAAAGACTTTAATTTTAATAAAGTTCAGTTTATCTATCATTCCTTTCCTCTTTCACACTTTTGATGTATCTATTGCCTTAGTGATAGTCCTCTAGATTTTATTCTATGCTGTTATCTAAGAATTTTGTACATTTGCTTTCTGTATGTAGGTCTATGATCCACTTTGACTTTTGGTGAAGATTTTAACTTTTTCTAGATTTATTGTATGTGTATGTCTAGTTGTTCTTGCACCATGTTATATTTTACTTTCATTTTCTTCAAATTAGATTTTTATTTCTTGAAATTTCATCTTTGATGTGTGCTATCTATTTGTGTGTTATTTGATCTCCAAGTGTTTGGCTATTTTCTAACTATCTTCCCATTACTGTAGTGGTTTCTAGTTTATTTGCATTGTTATCTGAGAGAAGGTAGTATAAGATTTCTAATCTTTTGAATATATTAAGAGATATTGTATGGCACCAAATATAGTTTGTTTTGGTAAATGTTCCAAATCGGTTTGAGAAGAATGTGAAGTAGTATGCAGATGTTAAACATATCCTATTGATTTTGGTGTTATTTAGTTCAACAATGCCCTCAATAATATTTGGCCTGCTGGATCTGTTCTTTTTAGATTGTGCCAAAGTTCATGACCATGGCATGCCACAAAAAGATAAAAGATTACTTAATGATCATTCTGAATTAATATCCAATCCATAATCCAAGAGGGCCCAGAACATCTCCCCTGAACCAAGTCCCCTCAGCGTGACAGAGTCAGATAAGGACAACCCCAAACTGAAGCCTCTGTGACTTTTTGTTGACAGAACCAGGGAACAAGGAAAAAAGAAAAATGAAGGGTGTCTGGGCAGGAACTCATGTGTGGGACAGGGCAAGGACAGGGGAAGGTCAGGGTGGCCTGTTACATGACTGACCTTGGAAACAAATCTAAACGATATATTAGAGTATGGAGAGGAAAAGACCAAAGCATTCACTCCTTAAGGCAATGCACTTTGATTCTGCTTGGACTTGTGTCCCTATAGGCTATCTTAATCTCTAACCATGCACTCTGGGAGTTTTGGTCACATGGCTCCAGAGGTCCCTTACCTCTGCATGTTCATCGCATACATATCTCTGGTCAATGAGCCCACATGATAGAAGGTGTTGAAATATCTAAACATAAAAGGCTCATCTATCACTTCTTGCAGTTTCATCAGTATTTCCCTAACATATTTTGATATTCTATTCTTAGGTGCTTAAACACTGACTATTGTTGTATCTTACTGACCTGATCCTTCTACCACTATGTAATAATCTCTTCATTCTTGGTAATGTTCCTTGCTCTGAGGTCTGCCTTACCTAAAATTAATATGGCCATTCTTGCTTCCTTTTGATTGATAAAACCATGGCATATATTTTATTCATACACTCACATTTAATCAACATATATTTTTATTTAGAGTGTGTTACTTACATAAATTATGTTATAACTGGTTATTAGTTTTGTGGTTCCTTCCTAAAATTTCTAACTTTTAGTTGCTGTATTGAGATCATTGATGATTGAGGTGATTATTGATATACTTAGTGGTACAGGATGAATTGTACTGTATTTCCGAAAATCTATATATTGAAACTCTTTTAGTGTCACTATATATGGAAATAGGCCTTAGGAGTCAAATATGTTTAAATGAGGTTATAAAAGTATAGTGCTAATCTAACAGGACTGTGGCCTTTTAAGACTAGGAAGGGATATTCTCCCTGCCCCCCAAATATGCAGAAATTAGCATTTTGCAAGCCAGAAAGAGAAGCTATAGCAGGACTGCACCAGAATTTATTCAGGCTGGCACCTTGATCTCAGACTTCCAGGCATTTATTTGTTGAATATATTCAATATATCATACTTTATTATGTCAGTCAAAGCTAAGATTATTGGTTTACATCTCCTTTTTTGTTATAGTTTTCTGTATATTGTCCTTGTTCTTTGAGTGCTATACCTTACATTCAGTTTCAGTGTTGTTTTTAAATTTTAATTGAGTGCTTATATAATTTCATTTCTTTTCTTAACATATAGTTACACCTCTTTACATCTTTATTTTAAAAATTAAAAAACTGACAAAACAACAATGAAGACAAAATTTAAAAAAACACAAAAACAACAGAAATGATACACGACCTCAAGACAAAATGATAGAAACTTACAGTGGTTGCTAAACTACATACTGTTATCTTCCATGAAGTTGCTCAGTCCATTAGACATAAGAATGTAAGACTGATCAAACAATCAAAGACAGTAACAAGTAAAAAAAAAAAAAACAATTTTTAAAACTTGGGAAAGATGCAGAGCTTCACCATACAAAATGGTAGGAGTTCAACAATGGTTCTTATATTGCACATTGTTTTCAGATCAGTCATTCTAATTACCAAATTCTAGCGTATATAATTGGCTAAGAAAAAAAATTTTAAGCATTGACTGTTCCTCTCAATAAACTACAGACATCAGCAATGCACCTATTCCAGCTATCTTTATATATACTTAAAAATTTTGTTTTTCATTTAAAAAACATAACAATAATGAATACATAAACAAAACCACATAGAGAGCAAGAAAAATGATACAGAATTTCAAAACATGGTGAAAAGATGTGGTATTTTTATACAATGGTGTATTACTCAGCTATAAAGAAAGATAAACTAGAGGCTTTTATACGTAAGTGGATGCAAATAGAGACCATACTCATTAGTGAAATAAATCAGGTTCACATGTGTAAACATCATATTTCCTCCCTACTGTAAGAACCTGATAGACTAAATAAAATCTGAAAAGTACAATAGATATTGTGAAAAGGAAAAGAAACTGCTCAAATAGGAAGGAGCAACTGGGATGAAGGAAGGGAGAAGAAAAAGAAAGAAGGAAGAGGGAAAAATATGTATATATAGATAAACAGGGTAGCTAGGATAATTGTACTACTAATATCTGTTGGTTTATGGAATGGAACTGTTAATGTGTAATTGTTTGATCAATCTTGCATGCCCATATCTGGTTATACGTGCAACCATTCTGAAGATGACATTGTGTAGTATAACAACTATTAATATCCTATCACCTCATTTCATTTTATACATCATGGGGTGCCCTAGAGATTGCAAGATAAATTTTTAACTAAATCATATATTATTGGTGGAATAAACATATGCATGAGTGATTAAATATATTACTGATATTATTTTCAAAAATTGTTATCAGTAAGATCAATTACATTTTACCGTGCTTACTTTACCTTGATTTATTTCTTCTTTGATGCTCTTTTCTTTATATACATCCAAAGTTCTGATTAATATTATTTTCCTTGTATGATAAGAACTCATTTTAACATTTCAGGAAAAGCAGATATATTGGCAACAAATTTCCTCAAAATTTGGTGCATTTTAGAATGGTTAGAGTTCTCCTTCATCACTGAAAGATGACTTCACCAGACAGAAAATAATCGGTTTGCAATTTTTCTCTCTAAAATTTAAATATTTTACTGCCTTCTTTTCATGATGATATGGTTTCTGAAGAGAAGCCAAATACATTTCTTACCTTTTGCTCTTCTGTCGAGACTGTCTTTTTTTTTTTTTTCTCCTGACTTTTTTCAAGATTTTTTCCCCTCACCTTTAGTAGTCTGCAGTTTGAATATGACATGCTTAGATTTGGCTATTTTACTTTCCTTTTTTTTTTCTTAATTTGATTTACCTGTATGACATTTACCTGTATGACATTTACCTGTATTACATTACCTGTATGACATTTTTCTTAATTTGATTTACCTGTGTGATATTACCTGGCTTCCCAGATCTACACTTGATGTTTGATATTAATTTTAGAAAATTCTTAGCTACTGTTTCTTCAAATATTTTTCCTATTTCTTTCTCTGCTACTGCTTATACTAATATTCCCATTATGCCTCTTACACATTTTATACTGTCTCACAGTTAATAGGTAAGATATTGTTTCTTTGCTTGTATTCACACTGTAGTTTATTTTTCATTAATACCTATTAGTAGTGCAGAACTATGGGTTTGTCTGTGGCATTATTATACAGCCATGTAACATATTTAATGCTATCAATTCCCGCTTTACCTTCACTTACGGCTCCCCCAGCACACACGCTATTCCCCTTCTCTTTTCTAATAGTCTCCTTTCTTCTTTTATCTTTTCCTTTTTTGTTTGGTTGTTTTAGTAAATTTCACACAAGAGCAAAAACACTCAGTACTTATCTTTCTGAGTCCGGATTGTTTGACCTAACACAATATTCTTCAGTTATACCCATTTCCCTGCAAATGTCACAAGCTCACTTACCATACATACTCAGTCATACTCCACTGTGTACGCATGACATATTATTTAATCCGTTAATAGGCATCTAGTCTGATTTCATATCTTAGCTATTGTGAATTGTGTTGCCATAACCATGAGGACTCAGATATCCTTACAGTGTGCTTTCATTCCTTCGGAGTCCTATTATGAAAGTTGTCACTTGTGTTAATATCTAGAAACGTTTCCCCTGTGTTTTCCTCTGAAATTTACATTTAGGATTCTTACATTTCAGGACATACACTTAAGATTCTGATACTTCTTCAGCTGATTTTTATACAGAGTAAAAGATATGGATCTATTTCTAATTTTGTTTATGGATATCTAATTTTCCCAGCAGAATTTAGTAAATATTTTTGACACTTTGTGAAGAATAAGATGGCTGTCACTGTGTGGCTTTATTTTGTGCCACTGTCCTATTCCATTCATCTATATGTCTGTTTTTATCCCAGTAGGATGCTACTTTTATTACTATGACTCTGTAATATATTTTGAATTCAAGTATGGTGATGCCTCTAGCATTGTTTTTTGTTTTTTTTTTTTAACAAAAGCTTACCTAGTTCATGAAGTTTTTATGCTTTCATGTGAATTGTAAGATGGTTTCTCCTACTTTGGTGAGAAAGTCATTGGATTTAGTTATAGTTTATTTTAAGAATTCGCTTTGTTTTAATATCTGTAATTAGCAGTGCAGGTGGATGGAGCAGGAGGAAAAGTGAGAAAGACAGTCAGAGAGCCAGAGCAAGTACACTCATCTACATTTGTCTTTTACCTTTTGTTTCTTGGCTGTGTGTGCTTGGAAAATTTGTAAATAATTGAGTAAGAAAATCTATCACACTGCTCTTTCCTATAGAAGTAATTTTTGGGCAGTGCAAAAATTGATATAGGACTCACTCATGACCCAAATGGCATATTCAAACAGACATGTAGTTTGACAAAGTATGTTAATAATCAAATGATCAGGCATTTGGGAAAATTTTGAAAATCATAGGCTTCATAATACAAGCTATTAAAATTTAATACAATCTTCTTGGCTATTACAAATAAAAAATGTATAAACAATGATTCTTAGGAAGGATTTATCACCTACAGAATCATAAGAGATTGTAACGGAAAGAAAAGATGTTTTTCATGTAGTTAAAAAGAGCCAAACTGCTAAGAAAAAATGTTTATGGCCTCTTCCTTTGATTTACACTTACTTTAATTCTGACCTGAAATCAGATAACTAGACTAGTGATTATAGTGTTTTACTTAAAGAATTAGAAACTAAATCTGCATAACTTAAATTTGAAGAAGACATGTTACTAGATGAATATAGTACATTTTTCATATATGATGAAAATGAAATTATGGCTCTATTGAACGAAGGATTTCACTATGTTTTCTACTCTTTCTACAATGAGAAAAATGGTTTATTTCTTGTCCATTACTAATTCAATTGTCTCCTATAACCATTCAACATTTCCTTGTATTCTTTGTATATTTCAAATTTAAAAGATTTCCTTCTGGCTTTTTATGTGTTTATGTGTGTGTCTTTAAATTGAACCATCAGTTCTTGAATTTCTGCCATGTTGTCAGCAGGTTATGAGTTTGTGCTTGGATAGCCTTAATTTAATTTTTTTCACTTTTATTCCTGTATTAAATGATTGTCAAGAGCATAGTTTGATTTAAAGTAAAATTTTCTTTCTTTTTTTCTTACCTGTTTGATCGGAGACCTAAAGTAGCTTTCTTTTTTGCTCATTCAGTTTTGAACAAGAATGTAGCTATAGCACTGAATACCTACCGACAAATGGACTGTGGGGTATTTGTTTTCCCTTGGCCTTTACTCACTTTCCACATGAGTGGTGTTGCCAGATAATTTCAGCAGAGTATTGTACTGTAAAGTTTATGGTCTCATAAAAAAGCACCAAATCAGCAGAATAACGAATACCAAAATACTAAGTCAGAATATTTGCATTCAATGCACAGTACAACATGTCTTTCTTTGACAAAATGCTTAGGTATCACAATCAGATTTAAAATTTACACTTGGCAGACTTTATCCTCGGGATTTGGTGGAATACTCTTGGCATATGTGTAGCTAGAGGACAGATGGGTGTGCACATCAACTGACCCAGTTTCCACTGACTATTCTTCTAGCATATCTCAACTGTGTTGTGTTATTTTGTTTAATTATATTATTTTTAAATCGACAAATAAATTGCACACATTTACAGTGTATGAGGTGATACTTTATATGCATATGTTGTAAAATGACTAAATCAAGAAAATATACATATAATATCATTTCATAGATGTATTTTTGCAATGAGAACATTTAAACAGTATTCTTAGTAATTTTCAAATATAAACATTAATATTTACTGTAGTCATGCTACACAATGAATCTACAAAGCTCATTCCATTCATGCAACTGGAAATTTGTAATCTCTCCTCAGCATTCTCTGTGTCACCCACCCTCATGTTTAGCCTTTATTAGCAAACACTCTGTGTTCTGCTTCTTTGAGTTTGAGTTTTCTTTTTTTTTTTTTTTGGTTTTTCTCCGGTACCAGGAACCGAACTCACGACCTTGCGCTTGCCAGGCAGGCGCTTTTGCCGCTGAGCTAAATCCCCAGCCCCCGAGTTTGACTTTCCAAAATCGATTTGAAATACTTATTTCTGCTATCTCTGCCTTTATCATATGGTGCTGTTTAGTCATGTTTGTCAACTTTGATTTGATTCAAAAAAAAAACCTAGAAAATTAGTAAAGTATAATTCTGGGAGGAGCTTAGAGAGAAGTTTGTCATGTAGGATATCACAGTACAGGAGGATACCTACCTTTAAATGTGGGGAGCATTATCTATTAGACTGGAACAAAGAAAAAAGGAGAAGGACGTCCACATGGAACAAAGAGAGAAGGAATAGGTCCACCAGCACAGGTTTCCCTGCTCTCTTTCTCTCTCTCTCTCTCTGTTTCTCTCTGTGTCTCTCTGTCTGTGTCTCTCTCTGTCTGTGTCTCTGTCCCTTTCTCTCCCCCAAAAAAGTGAGCAGCTCTCTAAAGCCACACTTTCACGGCTGGGGATTTAGCTCAGCGGTACAAGCACCTGCCTGGCAAGTGCAAGGTCCTGAGTTTGATGCCTGGTACCAAAAAGTAAAATATAAAACCAGACTTTCCACCATGTTGATTCTACCTCACTTCAGGCCTAAAAACAATGAAACTAGCTGACTATGGCCGGAAACCACTGAAAACATGAGTCAAATTAAATTCGTCATCCATTAAGTTTTATTTCTCACATATTCTATTATAGTGATGGAAAGCTAACAAACGTTCTAAAACAGATAATATGTGCAGTTCCACAGTTCCCAACATGTGACAACTTCAGGTTTCCTTTTTTTTCTGTCCTGTCCATTAGAAATTTAGAGGTGATCATTATCCCTTGCCAATAACAATAAACAGTTAAGGCTCCCTTTAACTTCCAGGGAACGCTGCCTGGAAGTGCCTGTTATTATGCCACTCTATGAAGAACTGATAATATATATTAGAGTACTCCTATGAGCTTCAAAACTACTATCCGTAGCTATTAGTTGCTTATCATGACCATCTCTGAACCTTGAAGTGCATCCAACAGTTAATGAGCAGAAAAACTGATAAAATACAAAAGACACCTGTTTTGAGAAATTTACAAATGTAAAGATCGATACAGACATCAATATAAGAAGAAAATCAAAGAAAGGAGACCTAGAATCACCTAGTCATTTTACCCAGGGACACACACATTCTACACCTTTGTGCGTAAATAGGAGGCCATGGCATAAAACAGAGTTTATCTCTCGTTGAGATAGATGTTAGAGTGAGGAAACACTGATGTATTGATGGGGTGAGTTAGAATTCCAGGAACTATATAGAAAAAGAGCTTTAAAATCTGTTGATTCCCACTGGGTCTACTTCTGAATATAAAATTCCACATGCATAGAGAAAAATTCCAATTTATGAGTATAAGAATCAGGTGAAATATTCTAAGAGCTCACAGAAAATTGGGACGTATTTGAGTTTTGACTAGCCAGAATGGATAAATTTCATTGAATAGCTGAAACAGTCAATAGAGAAATCAAAAGACGCCTGCTTCAGCAGTAGGGATACACTATGCTTTGATTCAGAATGACTACAGAGCTGACACAAAAGTCTTAAAAGCAATCCTGAGAAATCTTATTTCATAGTACCTGAATATGAAATGTGCAATACACTAATGAATTTTTTAGGCTACTCTGTGTGAACACTTGACATGTTAGCATGTAACTAATGTTGATATAAACTTGCTATATTAAGCATTGTCCCATAGGTAGGACAAATTATCCAAAAGCCCAATTGAAAGAAGGAAGATTATTTTGGCCATAATTTTGAAATGATTCAGTCCTTGGTAGTTTGCCTCCAAGGCATAAAAGATTTGGCAGAAAGAAATAGTAGAGGAAACGTATTCACATGATGGCAGGAAGCAGACAAAGAGAACACAAGTGTGGATAAGAATATGTCCTTGAAATCACAACCCCACCTCCAACGACCCCTACCTCCTTACAGCCCATTCAGCTCCTGAATTCCTCAGAGCTCACTGATACGTAGAGTATCCCATTATCTAATCATGTTCAAATCCATGAGACGTTGGTGGGTTACTTTACATCTAAGCCACATTTTTCCACTGACCCCTGAAAGACTTATGTCCGACTCATTATATAAAATGCATTTAGTCCATCTATGAGAATCACTTAACTCCTCACAGTAGCGGCACTGCTGAGATGTCCTGGTCCAAAGTCTCCTCTGAGACACAAAGTAAATCACTAGCTGTGACCCATGTAAAAATAAAAAAGAAGGTTAAATGCATTCAAAATATAGTAACGGGGTAAACATTCTCATTCTAAATGGGAATTACAGGGGGAATTGAAAGTACGATTAAAAAAATGGACAGAAAGTCTGCAGGGCAACTGTTAAATCATGTATGTCCACGTCCAGGACCCAGGGCAAGTTGTGCTGAGACATGAGCTACAAAGGCCACTGTAGCCTCACCATTGTGGCACTGACAGCTACAGCTAAAGAGCCACTCACTGTCTGTGACTTTGCTCAGCAGATCAGCTACATTCCTGGCATCTCCAAGTTCCCTGAGTGACAAGTCCACCTATGGCTTCACTCTCACGTCGCTCACATATTTACGCACCTCCGCCTCAGAGACACACAACCTGGCCTCTCAAGACCTCCTCTGAAATCTAGGTGAAGCCTCCTTGACTCAACAGCTCTTATATTCTGCATTTCTGAGAAACAAATACCACAAAGTTGACACTAGTGTCTGTTTTCAGCTTGAGCAGTAGCCAGACTGTCTTGCACTGTAGCTGTAGTGGCCTCTGAGCGTCTGGATGGCTGAACATGGGGAAACATTTCCTTTTGTGACCCTGAATGAACAGGGTGCTGTGGAACTCTCTTCTCAAAGGAGTCTTTCAAACATCTTTACCCCTCCACAGCATTCATCATGTGACAAGTATGGAGGGGCCAATTGCTAAGCTGCATTCAAGGTATCTTTCCTACTCTCCTAGTGCCAAGTACTGGTCATCTATTTAATGCTAATATTGTCAGAAGCCATGCTTTCTGTGGCCCGAAATTGACATGTGTCTTTTTTTTCCCAGCAAAACTAGAAATATTTTCTGTTGTTTGGCTTTGCATTTTGATTCTTACATTCACAGTTAATCTGGCTAAATGCAGTCAGCAGTACCCATGCCATACACCGAATGACAGGCTGTCTTGATATTTTAAGTATCAGACCAATTAGCTCACTGCTGTCAGCATCAAACTCGTGCAAAGTCTCAGGACATGGGAAAACTATAGGCAAATTTTCGGCCAAAGCTTAACACACACGATTTCTAGTCCAACTGCCAATGGAGTCATTATTTCCAGTTGAATTCTGAGCCTGTCTTTTACTATACACATTCCCACCAACATCTGGTATTGTGAGTTTTAACAAGAATATCTCTTTAATCTCTGGTTACAACATTCTAGGGCTTCTCTAGCTGATATTTCCAAACCTTTCCAAACTTCTCCCATGGAAGTCTAATTTCAAGGACTTCCAAACCATATATATATATATATATATGTGTGTGTGTGTGTGTGTGTGTGTGTGTGTGTATAGTGAAATAAATTGGACGCATGTGTATAAATATTGCACTGTTTGTCTGGTGTGAGAAACCAAAGGAATGTATTCTTGTTTCCAGTTCTGACTCAATTTTTCTCCCCTTCCCCACACACATATATATATACATATATATATATATATATATATATATATACACACACACACACATATATATACATACACACACATATATATACATATATATATGTATATATATATATACACATACACACATATTCAGGTACAGTCACACCAACACTGTGAGGCATGGTGCCAATTTTTGTACTGGACACTTACTCAGCACTGGGACAATGTATCTCAAGACCACGACTTAACCAAGATGTATATTTTGGCTCACAGCTTAGAAGATTCAGTCCCTGGTTACTTGGTTTTAAGGCAGAAACAGCACAGCAAAACAACACCGTACAGCAGCTAGGAAACACGGGTGGGGAAGGGGAGAAAAAGTGAGTCAGAACTGGAAGCAAGAATACATTGTTTGGGTTTCTCACACCAGACAAACAGTGCAATATTTATACACATGCGTCCAATTTATTTCACTATACACACACACACACAGAAGACAGTTAAGATAGTTATTCTACTACTTACTATTAACTCACTGAAAAGAAAGGTATATTCCTACATTGTTTGATCAATTTTTCATTCCAATATCTTGTCATATGAGCAACTACTTTAAAGATGACAATAGACAATGTGCTAACCATTGTTTCTCTCCTACAATCTTGTTTTGAAATTTAATAGCATTGCTTTTATTGTTCATTTTTCTTTTCTTTTAAAAAAGAGTATGGTCTCAAGGTGAAAAATGAAAAGTGCAAATAGGGACCAAAATGTGTAAGAGATATTGTGGAATAGGAGGAAAATATTCAAGTTTGACAGGGAACTAGAGAGGCGAAGTAGGAAAGGAAAGAAGGGAAGAGAAAAAACAAGAAAAGCAAAAAAAAATGGAAACAAAACTTTTGTAAATATGGAGGGGCAAAGGGCTTGAAGGGAGGGGAAAGGAATGCAAAAAATTAAAAATCAAGATATATCATGTACAGGCACAAATTCCCTGTAATGAATGTGTCCGTTATTACTAAAATATATCAATAACTTTAATTAATTAAAAAATAGTTCCTTGCAAGTTATGTCCCCATTGTCACACCTCCCACCAGACCCCAGCTCAGAAAACCTCATTCAGTTATTGAAATCATCAAAAGACGAATCCACTAATGAGTACAGCATGCTATGATCCAGTCATCTTTTCCACATGTAAGTCTTTGGTGGGGACATTTTAGATCTGAACCATAACACTTGGTAGGAAATATAACTTTGCAAGGAACATCGGAGTCTTCTACCACTTGTAATTTGCATTAGAAATGAATTTTATCAGTAATTTTTGTAATTAGCAGTGAGAATTTTGTGTTTGTGTAGCTGAGATGATTATCTGGCCTAATCAGTGCATATTCCATTTGAAAACAGCAAGTATTATTTAGACATTTCCTGCCATAACTGTTTAAGAGTCTTTGGGATTTTTAATAGATCACAGTATTCCTGTTGATAAAACATGTAATTCTGTAGCAAAAAAAATGGAAGTTGAAACCAAATAAAACACAGAAAGATGCATTGAAAATTACTTCTTAAATTTATATCCAAACCAGATTTGTCAGCTTTGTTAGATCTGACACAACTTATTCATTAGAAAGCAACAAGTGTGCACATCTGTATATTTGCATACTATAAATAGTTGTTCAAGAAACAAAAGGTTGCTTAGAATACATAACCTCTTGCTCGTTTAAATTATATGTTTCAAAGTTGAATATTATGATCTTGTTTTCAAATACATGTATGTGACTACCTAATTACAAAGCAGGCATTTTAAACATGGTGTTTATGTCTAAGCATTGTATCTCAGAATAAAAATGCATTAGATGTAATGTTGAGGAGGGAAAGGGGGCAGACCTGTTCAGGGGATTGAGCACAGATATCAGTGTGTTCATTCTTTAGTCTAAGAGACTTTTGTTACAACCGAATCTAATGTAGTGCAGGCCAAGTGCAACTCCTTGTTCATGATGATGTTGACAACAAGATTAAACTATAAAGAATCGTATTGTTTTTATCCTACTGAAGATTTATTATTTGTTTAACTGAAAATGATGAACATGGCAAACAATGGGACTAGGGTATGCTGGCACATTTTTAATGTTGTTTTTATTATCTCTTGGCCCGCTTTGTAGTAGGAGATAAGCTTTTGGGGTGGAACTTACTAATGAAGAGGGATAAATGCTGTTGGGAAGAATTTAGAGAGATTAATAAACTAGTCTGTGTATAAGGCTGGATCCTGAGAGTCATGGCCAAATTGTATGGCATCTGAAGGATTATATAAATATGGGGTTTGTTTCAGCAAGTGTTGTGGTTTCAGATGTTTTGCAGAGTAGGATCCTGGGTAATATCAGGGGAATTGGGGAAAGGATGAATAACAAGATCAGAGCATGCAGATTTCAACCCAACAGAAACATAATAAGGGCTACAGTAGATATCACAGTTCAGACACATAGACTTGAATTTAGAATAGCCTATAATACCACTTACAATTATAGGACCTGCCATGAAGTCATGAAGAAAACCTCAAACACTATAAAGCATGTATTGATATGGTAGTCATATATGCAAAAGTTAGATGTTCAATGAAAAAGAAACTTTCCTATTGGGCCTCATTAGATAGTTTATGTGCCTCTTTTTTTATACCCACTCTCTTTAAGGTTGGCTTAGAGACCCCGTGTGTCTGAATGTGTTGGTGGAGGGCAACAATCCTTCTGGGTGTGAAAGACTGGAGGAGGCAGGGTTTGACAAAGAGAGTACATGGGGCTGGGGATTTAGCTCAGCGGCAAAAGCGCCTGCCTGGTAAGTGCAAGGTCGTGAGTTCGGTTCCCGGTACCACAGAAAAACCAAAAAAAAAAAAACAAAAAAAACAAAGAGTGTAGAGTAGTGCCTCCTTATCTGTGTGTGTGCTGGCAGTGACACATATACTCCATGAAGACAAAAAGCTATCTACCAGTTTTACATCAATTCTTCTCTTTCCTTGTCTTAAAGTTCAGAAAATGTAGAGAGAAGAATAAGATTAGATGTTACACGATACTCTCTGTTAGAAAAAAAAAATATATATATATATATATACACTTAATGCTGAGTAAAGACTTTGGTGTTAGTATTTGGCATTTGTTAATGACAGTTAGATGATGCAATGCCTAACATATTTTGTGAGTCCTGAAAGAACATGAGAAGCGACTGAAAGTAAATGTGTTAAGGTGAATCCATGTAGAGGTTAACATAAACCATGACGAATCTGCATGTGCTATCAGCCTTCCACACCATAATATGGTGTTTATTTACCTGTCATTCATATATTCTTATATATAGACACTACAGTATTAACACACTGTAATTCAAAAGTGACATTTTGGTAACACAAAGTTTGCAATCTGAATCTCTTTTTAAACAGTTTATGTAAATTTACTGTTTATTTTCATGCTTTCTCTGGTCAAAGTTGAATTTTAACAGTAATAATAATTGTCTTTCACCCATGCATGCTTATAACAACTTTTCCCTCTCGAACTCATTTCTTCTATGATAAAATATTAGGATCATCACAGCATACATTTTAGTTCATAAATCCATATTGCTAGAAAACATGCTGCTATGATATAGTTCTAAAATGTCTCCCAAAATTCTCATGGGTTCATAGGTGGGGCTTCTAGGAGGTAATTGATCATGGGATCAATTCATTGATGAGTTTGTAAGTGAATGTACTGTTAGGAGGAGGGGTTTGGTTGGTGAAGAGTGTCACCGGTGTCATGATGTGGAAGGGCTTATTCTTAGCCCCAGCCCCTCTGCTGTGTGCTTTCTGGCTGTCATTAGGTAATCTGCTCTTCTTTGCCATGACTTTCTAACATGAGATGCATCTGAAACTTCAGAAAACCCTGAGCCCAAATAAACTCCCCTCCTTTAAACTGTCAGTGTTGAATGTTTCATGTCAGCGACAGAAAGGTAACTCATACAGAAATGACGTATGACCCAAGTTGGATCACTGTGACTGTACATGATCATATGATTCAGAAGACTTTGGGCCTGCTATTGGAGAGGAGATTGGAAAGGTTTGGACATACCTGCTGGAAATTCCAGCTAGAGAAGCTCCCGAATGCTATAACTAGAGCCCGATAGTTTATTATCATCAGATATTAGAAGACCAAGCTGGTGGTAGGAATATGGACGACATAGACCAGTTTCAGGAGGTTTCTGTTGGGAACAACCACTACTCTGAAAGCTGGACTAGAGACCGTGTGCATTATTCACTAACAAAAAACATGTCTATAATACTGCATGTTCCAAGGCTTTGGAGGAAACTGAGATTAAGGGCATTGGGCTAGGTAATCTGCTAGAGAAAATTTCAAGACTATCCACATTTCAGGATGTAGTGTGGGTATTGTTTGCTGGACATAACTAGATTTCTAGTGATAATTTGGACCCATAGTAGAACAAAAAAAATTATAAATTTAAATTGTGATCCAGAAAGAACCATGTGTAAAATTGGGACCAAAAGAGATGTGGTTGTGAAATAGAGTATTGCTATTAAAAGGCAGCCTATACTTTCCATCGAGAAATTGCAAAAGATGGCTTGAGGGCATGTAAGGAGATGGCCAGACCTCATGTGGGGTTAAGGATATAAAGGATAAACTTGTTTAAAGGACATTTTTTAAAGAAGAGAACCCCAGGGCTTTTTGATCTTTCAGGGCTTCCCAGAGAAGTACATTACTGAGTGTGGCCATTCAGGAATTCAGAGGATGCTAGAGCCATTATCTAATGGAGTTAGGCTGCGTCTAAACTTATGGAACACATTGGCTTTACCTAGGTGGTGTTGGCTTTTCAAGCATGCAAAAACACAACATTTGTGGGGGCATGGAGGCTTCCATTCAGATTTCAAAGGAAGGCCTGGGAAGCCAAGCAGTGCATCCCTGAGAGGGCAATGTAAACCTCTGAGAGTGAAGCCACAGATGTAAAGTACACCCCAGGAATTTTCCCATGCCATTAGTGTGATTAGCCTGTCTAGGAAAGTCACAGGAGTGAATAAAGCCATTCCACCAGAAAGAGTGTATGGGCTGCAACCAGCAAGTCCATGGAGGGAGGTGTGCCCACACTCACTGGAACTTACATCTCACTGCAACCTGAATCAGGTGCTAGATATGGAGCTATAGGATTTAATGTTTGCCGTGCTGTATTTTTCTCTTGCTTTAGTCTGATGATTTTCCATTCTTTTTTTTTCTTTCTGGAATGAAAATGTTTACCTGTACTATTGCATGTTGTGAGTATTTAACTTTAATTTAGCTTTTCCAGGAGCTCATAGCTAAGAGTTTTGACTTTGCAGGAGTGTTAGAAATATTACAACTTTGGTAAAAGTTAAAGGTAGACTAAATGCATTTTCCATAACGAAATGGATTTGAGAGACTTTTGGTGACCAGATACATAATGTTATAGTTTAGATTGAAAATGTCCCTGAAAGGCTCATGCATTCAGAGGTGAGGTTTTTGGAAGGTGATTAGATCATAGGTATGCTGCACTCCCGAGTGTATTCACACACTGATGAGTTCATGAGGGTATGTGCCGTTATACCGTTGAGTACCACTAAAAGCAGTAGGTCACTGCGGGTATGACTGGGAAGGGCATGTCTTGGCTCTGGCTGTTGCACTCTCTCGTAGCTTCCTAGGATTTGGATATAAGCTTCTTTGTTTTGCAAAACTCTTCTGCCATGATCATTATCCCTTGGAATGAGCTGACTTTGAACTAAAACATCAAAACTGTGAGTCAAATTGAACTTTTCCTCTTCTAAATTGTAGGCACTGTGTATTTCGTTATAGTGACAGAAATACACATTCTGGTCTCCAGAGCTCATCTTTGGTGCTTAGAGATAAAACTTCTATGCATAAATGATAGTCAACAAAATCTGAATCCAACTTTCTATTCAGGCCACTATTTCATGAACAAAGTGCATCTTGTACCTCTTCCCACTGAATTTAAGGAAAAACTAAAGGTGTTTCTACACACACACACACACACACACACACACACACACACAAGCACATATACTTTCAATAACTTTATTCTCAAATACTTATCTCATTTCCTGGATCATATCATTAGATATTATGTGGATAGAATAACGACAGTGCAGTCCCTGGCTCTAACTTTAAATTGAAATTACCTTTGCACACTGTGATTAATAGGTAAAACAGCTTTGCTTTTGAACAGAAAAAGAATGTTATTTTATATAAGGCAGAGAAACCAATAAGAAGTGGAAAGGCATGAGTAAGACACAATTTAGGAAAATCTTAGAATGAGAACGATATAAAAAGGTGTCATTTGTTGCAGAAGATGGTAATATCACTTTGTAGGAGATGGCTGGTATGAAATAAGGTACAGTGTAATGTTGAGAATGAATATTGTGTTTCAATCCAACATTTCAGTGAAGTTCCTAAGTCCAGTACTTTTGAAAACACTGACATCAGCCAGTGCAATATTTGGAAGAGAATTAAGCAGTATCCAAGAAGAGAGGATGTCTAGGAAAGAATCAAGTCTTGGTTTACTAAGTGACATTGGCACAGATTGTTAGGGTATAAAACCTAATCAATGAATGAAAGTAACAGGGAAATCAAATATTTCCCACCCCTGAGTAAACGAACAGTTTATTCTCCTTAGTAAGTTTCCAGTACTCTAAGTTGAAAGCTGTGAGAACTAGGATGAATGTATTTAATATTTCTTTAAAATTACTATGGATGAAGAACCTAATTAGGTTTAATAATATAACTCATTTGAGTCAAAAGTGAATCTGCTTTTTCCTAGCAAAAACTGAAAGTCCTCTGAATCTGAAATCCAAAATGTTCAATGAGCACTCAACTGCAGCATTAACCTTCACTATAGAAAATCAAATGTTCTTGTTGTCCAGTGATTTAAAATCACCAATTTATAAAGTGGAAATAAGCCGCTAGGAGGAGTTCATTTTCTATTCTGGCTACATTAAAATACATTGACTATTCTGCTGTATTGAATTAATAAAAGAATACAAATAAGGACTTGGGAACCAAAGTATTTCCTCTTCCCACACTTACATTTCTGTCAAAAATCAATCAACAAAATGAACAAAAGGAATACATATCTGTAGGATTGGACACCAATTAAATGATTTCTCCCAGTGATAGAATACTTTGATTCATGTTCAAATAGCAGTTCACTCTATAATTTTAATTTCTATGGTGTTTACGACCATTTTAGATTTCCCATCAGCTCCAATTTTTTAGAGATAGTAATCAATATTCACAGCATTTCTCTCATTTGCCTGAAATTACAGATGATGACACCAGCGCCACTGCTCTGGGCTTTTTCTTGAAAATGGGACATTGACTAATACATGAAGACCATGAGGCCCTTGCACTCACATAATTTTCATACCAAAGTGAGTTCTGCTTATATAAGCATGGCCTGAGACGTCCTCAAAACCAGCATTTCTGAAAATACTGACATTCAGTGCATATTTTAGAAAAGAAGTCAACAGTGTCCTAAGAGAAAGAACAGAAAGATGACAAGGTTTCTACTCCTATCTGAGACATATCTTGCAGTGTGTGCTTTGGCAAAGTCATTTGCTCTCTGTCTCATTTGTAAAGAGAGAGAACTCAACCACACCATGACTTTTCTCAAATGAGGGGTGGCAGGTGGGTGAGAAGAGAGATAGCAACACATACTCAAAGAAGTATAGCGGGAAACCCGGAATAATATTTTTCTAACTATGCATGTTTACTCCATTGCTACTCTCCTCTGATCTTCTGCTTATGCTAAACTATTACTTATAATAAAATGTTGCACATGTTAATAAGATCAAGGGTATAATTTGGTTAAGAGACATTGAATATGAGGATATCAAATAGTTTTTCCAAGTTTAATACTTGAAAAATTATGATATGTTCCTTTCAACATTTTAATGCAATTCACAAATAATTAGCTTTATTTTTGCTTTTTCATTGAACACTCAACTGTGACACATACGTGTACATGTATATTTATATGTGCATATGATGTATACATATTACATTTAGTCCTTATTGTGTTTTCACTATTATTTATGAACAATGAATAATTCCTAAAATATTGGTGAGAATAAAAAGATATTTCTTTCCTTTTTTTGTCTTTCTTTCCTTTTGTGTATGTGATATTGGGGATTGTACTCAGCGCTGTGACACTGAGGTACATCACAGCCTTTTAAATTTTTTTTATTTTGAGACAAGGTCTCACTAAATTGCCCATACCAGTATCAAACTTGCCTCAGCATTTTACAGTACTGGGAATCCTGGCATATAGTCCAACCCCTGGCTCTTCTGATGATCGAGATAGGAATTAAAGAAGAGTTCAGATGTCCATCTCTTTGAATTTCTTTTTTTTTTTTTTTTTTTTTTTTTTTAGTTTTTCTCCAGTACCGGGAATCGAACTCACGACCTTGTGTTTGCCAGGCAGGCACTGTGCCACTGACCTAAATCCCCAGCCCCTCTCTTTGAATTTCTCATGCAACTGTCACTAAGTATATCTCAAGTGAGATTTAGCAATTTATTTTGAAGTCAAACTGGAGTGAATATTCAAAATATTTCTCTCACGTGGCTTCTAATAGATACTATTTTAGGCTGTAGCTAAACCTGGGACAGATCAACAGATCTTCACAGAAGACACAGAGTAACTGGTCTTTATATATGACTGCTGTTTTCCCCCAGGTGAATGTCCCAAGACAACCTGATTGAGAGATATGTTAGGGCCTTTTATGTTTTAGCTTTGGAAGTCATGCAGTGTAACTTCTGTTGCCGTTTAATGCTCAAAACAGTCACAAGCATAGGAGTGTGAAGACCATATTACAGAAAAGCATACGTAATAGGAGAGGTAGTTGTCTCTATCTTTGAAATATCTGTCCTACCACAACTGATAACTTCATACTAGTCTTTCAAAGGAGAAAAGTGAGGGCCAAGTTTAAATAACTCGGAAGAGGCATTATTATAGTACATATCCAACTCTCCATTCCTCCAAAACCAGTATTATTTTTCCCGTGCTGTGCTGCCTCAGAAAATATCATTCTGTCTTAGATAATTATTTTTTTCAAAAATGTGAATTAGATGAAATTTTAGTATCAAAGGAAAATCTAGCTAAGAGTCAGAAGAACTTATTTCCAGCTCAAGTTCTATTACTTTAGTGATCTAAGGTGAGTTGCTTCTCATCCCTGGGCTTTTTGTCCACATGAGGTAAACAGAAAAATTTGTGCCATTCTGTCTCTAAGGCCCTGAGACTTCTTGCATGGTATACTCCATAATTCATACCTATAGTGAAAATGCTACAAAATAGAGAGAAAGCTGAGAGCTTTAATAATTTTTAATTAAAAGATTATAATGTCTACTTATTGAACTTCTAAAATGACTAATTTTGGTTTTGTGATCCCTGCTTGGGATCCTCATTAACCTCCAAGGCAAATGACACGTGATTTAATTAGTTGTGCAATTGTGTCTCTCCTGTGTGAATATTTTCTTTTCTATTCAATCATATTTCCTGAGTCAAGAGGCTCCCACAGGCACAAGAAAAGCTTATGGATTTTATAGATTTATTTGAGCTGTTAACTAAAATGAAATGAATTATCATGGCTTTGAATAGCAGTGGAAATAAAACAGAACTCTGGTTCTGCAGGCAGGAGGTAGTAATTTGATTCTGTACACTAACATTTGTAGGGTTGAAAAAGGAAGTCTTCCTAGAAACCTCTCAGTGAAGGATCACCTCATATAGTAATGGCAATGATATGGTGACTTGCCAGAAAACGTTCTCATTCTGGAATATACCTCTTTGAAAACATTTGTTATGTAGAATTGAATCTAATGTGTTCACATATTATTCTAGCCATTAAATTCTTTATGGTTCACAGAAATCACAGAATTAAGAGCTGTAAAAGATTGTCAGTGTAAGAGACGTAATTGATTCTCAATTCTTTTTCCAGAAAAAATATTTTTCAAACAAAATCAGAAATGGAAGCTTCATATACACCCTTTATAACTGTTTAGCTTCTCTAGCTGAAGTAGAGCTGAGATCCCAGAGCATCTCTTTCTATTACCTCCTCTCCTCTGTGCATTCTCCTACCCTGTCACAGCATTCTAGTTACTTGTAAGGAGTTTCCAAGACTTTGAAGTAACCAGTTAAAACACCATGCTTTCAGTGCATTATCTGACCCAAAATATATTTCACAAGGTGTCCTAGTGCTGGACAGATATAAAAAGGAGCAACTCAATTTCTACCTTACAGATTTTAGAGTCATTAGGGGTTTATATTCTTGGGGTGCTAATAACATTATATTTGAAAGGAAACCTAATGTGGCCTGGTGGCTACTGGATAAGAATAACTTCATGATGTGAAGTTAAATACAGTACAGTACTAATACTTGAAGAATAATGAGGAATTGTTTATGCAAATAGGATTGGAACACGAGACTGTTTTAGGAAGAAAGAAGATATATTTGTCTATGGAAAGAGGAGCATGTCACTCATGAGAAATTAAGGACATCTGCCTACAGTATAATATCTGAAGAAGGTTAAAAATAAGCATTAAAATTTAGATCTTAAGTGTCCCCAAAGAGTCATTTGTTTTAACAGCCGGTGGCTCTATTGGGATGTGGTAAAACCTTTGGGATGTTGGGCACAGTTGAAAGATTAGGTCACTCCATGAGCCCTTTATGATGTGCTAACTCTCCTCGGGGCTTCAAACACACAGTCCAGTAACAATGGGCTGAAACTGGGAGCCAAAATACATCTCTTCCCTTTTTTATTTGTTACCCTCGTGTATTTTGTTACAACGACAGAAACCTGAAAAAGTAACAAGGGATAAAGCTGCGAAAATAATCAGAGGCTACATCACGATGTGCCTTGTAAGTTGTTTTGAGAAATCTAAACTTTAAATCAAGGATGATCCGGCATGGGGCCACATTGGAAGAGATTAAAAAACTAGGATGATGTACAATGCGTTTCTGAAAGAACACTTGGGCTGATAAATGGAGGTATAAGAGGCCCAAGGAAGAAGAAAAAAGGGTATATTTGTAGGCAAAGTAGCATCATAGCAAAAATAATGGATTTGATCAATGAGGAAAAGAGGAAAATCAAGAGTAACTCTTAAGGTTTTGTACTGATATATAGATGAATATTGATAATATTAACATATATGTTGAAGAATAGAAGATGCAAAGGCAGAAAATTAAGCATATTGTATGGAAACGTGTAAGATTTATATGAGGAGTGTTCAAAGGTATTGTGAATGTTTGTAATGGTTGATACAATGTTTCAACTTGAGAAGTTTAGAAGTATAAGCAACTCAGCAGGGAGCCAGGATGTTTATTTTGTAAACATCCTCATCCTTTGCAGGAAGAGGATATGCAGATGGTGTGAGTGCTACATACACTCGCCTTAGGGGGTGGTAGACTGCTTACAGCATAAGGGAAGAAAAGAGGCTTGCCCCCCCTTTTTGCTCTTGCTGCTTTTTCTGTTTTCTGCCACCTTGAACTGTGGCCCCTGTACCACACAACCCTGCCTTGGAGCCAGCTGATTATGGACTGAAACCTCCCCAAACTGTGAGCTAAATAAACCTTTTCCTCCTTAATTTTGTGTGCCAGGTATTTGTCTCAGCAATGAGAGAAACATAACTAAGAATTTGGTACCATGTCTATATCTGTTTTCATGAGAAGCCACTTTGAAGATATCAATATGTAATACAACCACCATTGTTAATTCCCTACCACTTTGTTTGTAACTCTGTATTGTCTGTATTGTACTTGTGATATGTTGTAAAATGTTGTATGTCTGTTAATGTTTCCCTCCTTTTATCCTTAAAATAAAAAAAAAAAAAAAAAAAAGAATTTGGTACCAGGCAAGTGGGGACTTGCTGTGACTGTACCTGACCATGTGGTTCAACAGTCTTTGGAAATGGCTTGTAAGAAGAGTTTGGGAAGGTTCAGAGATGTTGCCTGAAATAGTAGAGCTGGCACAACTTAGTCTGTTGTGTATGGGAGATTCTGGTCAGAGCTCAGAAATCTGATAGAAATTCTGCTAGTAAAGACCAGGTTCAGGAAGTTTCCGCTGGGAAGAAGAACTGCATTGGGTGCTAGACTCCAAATGATGTATGCTATGGCTTGGCAAGAAGTTTTCCTGCATTTTGCTCCTGTCCAGAGACTTTGCCTGAGACTGAGATTAAGGATGGGGGACTCAGTCTGGCAAAAGAAATTTCAAGGCTGTTGAATGTTGAGGCAGTGGTATGGCTATTGTTCAGACTTTTAGCTAGACTTATGTTGAGAATTAAGAGCAAAGAGACCAGTAGGATGATTTAAAATGTTGTGAGTTTCTCCAGAAAAGTAGCTCCAGTAAAACTGTGGACTACAAAGGTAGAACCCAGGAGATCTTGATTGCTGAGAAGGAACAGATACAAAAGATGGCCTGAGAACATCACAAGAAGCAGCAAATCTCCACCCTTTGCACCCTCAAAAGTGCAAAAGTGAAAGAGTTTGCTCTGAGAAGAAAGCTGCAGATCTCCATGTTCCAGAATGGCAGCAGCACAGAAAATTTGCTCCTCAGAATTGGATTCAGAGTGCCCAGTAATCCAGGCACTCCACCCCACTGCCAAGAGAGAAGAAAGCTTGGCTACTGCTCCAGCTGGCAGCAGACATTGGCATCATTCACATAGTACTGATTTTAGGTGTATGGAGAATGCAAGAGTTGTGGGGTTAAAAAGACTTCCACCTAGATATCAGAAGGCTTAGGAGGCCAAACTGTGTGCCCCTGAGAGGGCAGTGTATGAAGCTTTAAATATGAAACTAAAGGTACAGTGGAGACCCCAAAAGTTTGGAAAATCCAGCAACATGGATCATTAAGGAAAGCTGCAAGGAGAAATTAAAGCATGTCTAAGAGCGAAGCTATGGAAGCTGTCACCACCAGAAGTTCCATAGGGATTGAGTTACTCAAGCCCTTTGGATGTTACAACTTGCCACAAATTGCTTCAGATGCTGGACATGGAATTCCAGGAGTTAATGTTTGCCCTGCTGGATTTTGGATTTGCTTTGTTCCCAAACACTTCTATTCCCCTGCTCATAACATTTAGAATGAAAATGTTATCTTGTGCCATTGAATGTTGAAAGTGTTTTAACTTTGCTTTCATTTGTACAGGGGCTTGCAGCTGAGAATTTGCCTTACATCTCAGAAGAGACTTGGTAATTGGACTTTTCAGCAATGCTAAAATTGTTAGGAGTTTCGCAACTCTTGTAGATGGACTGCATGCATTTTTTGCATAAAGGAATGTGCATGAGTTTTGGGAGGCCAAGAGCAAATCTTATGATTCTAATGTAGCATAATGTTGATAGACTTAATACTGGTTATTAAGGATTACTAAACCTGTGTTATAATGTTTAAGTTGTGAAATGTTAAGAATACACATGTCTTTGTATCTGAAAATCAGTTTAAAAAATTTCTCTGCTTACCAAATTGACAAGGCGTTGATTGTAATAGTTGATATATCATGTCAATTTAAAAAGATTAGAAGTTCAACTAAGCAACTCAGAAGAAATCTAGGGTCCTTACTTTGTAAACATCCACATTCTGTGCAAGAGGAAGGTACAGAGATGGTATGACTGCTACATATACCCGCCCTAGGGAGTGGCAGCATGCTTACAATATAAGGGAGGAAAAGAGGCTTGTTCCTCCCTGTTTTTGCCCTTGCTGCTTTTCCTGTCTTCTGCCACCTTGAAATGTTGCCCATGTGCCATGTCACCCTGCCTTGGAGCCAGCCAAGTATGGACTGAAACCTCTACAAACTGTGAGCTAGATAAACCTTTCCTTCCTTAATTTTGTATGTCAAGTATTTTGTCTCAGCAACAAGAGAAAAGTAACCAAGATAATGTTTAAATATTAAATAAATTATTAAAATAAAACACATGCTGCCTGTAATGCCCCTCAAAATATTCCTCTTCTTTTCTAGCAAACATGTCTCATTGATCTTATCACTTTCCGAAGCACTTCTAAAAGTCCTCTTTCATGTCTTTCCTTGCAGTGTCATGGCTGCCTTGATATCCTCAATGGATTCAAACCATTTACCGCTCATGGTCATTTGTATGTTGGGAAGGAGTCTGAAGTAGCACTGTTCTAGATGTTGTGAATAAGGTGGACAAGGGCACACTGTCATTTTTTATGATAATGCCTTTCTGTTAGGTAATACTCAGGAGCAGCATTCATTGTATTTTGATCCCACCTCTTAAAGACACTCATGAAATAGGACTGCAGGAAATGCTTCAGAAGGTGGAAAGAACAATGAAGTAAGTTTGTTAGAAATGAAGAACAATGGAATAAATTTGCTAGAAATGAGGGGGAATAATGGTAATGTGTGTTTTAATGTTAGAATTTTTAAATTTTATTCATTTGCTGTGTATATTCACTGTATATTCTATTCACCTTTTGTGTGTGTATGTGTGTGTGTGTATAATATCAGAGTACAAATAGAAGACTAATGTGTATATATGTAAGATATGGATGTAAATTCTAAAAGATTGTCTTGGGCCAAAAATGCAGTTTCTTTTTTTGGAATATTTATATTAGTATGTGTTTGCAGTGCAGGATGCTGAAATCCATTATGCGAAATTGCTATATGTATATAACACATCTTTACTCTTTTTCATGGATTTCCCTTCCACTCCCTCCCTTCTCCTCCCATATAGTCTATATTTTAATAATAGATATCTGGTATTTAAATGAACTGCAGTAGGTGAGATCATCCAGGATGAAAGAGTGATGTGAAAATACAATGGAGTCAGAACAGAGTTTTAATAAGGTAGCATCCCATTTGTTAATTCTCTTTAGTATATTTCATGTAGTAGGAATTTTATTCATGAATTCTCTAGCAACACTTATGTTTTCAAGATTTCTATCTACTTTCTAACCTAGTAGACTTAGTATTTCTGTTTTAATATTTAGATCTTTGATCCACTTTGACTTTAGTTTAGTGCCTGGTGATAGACATGGGTCTAGTTTTAGTCTTCAGCATGTGGAAAGCCAGTTTTTCAAGCACTATTTATTAAAGTGTCTATCTTTCTTCCAGTGAAAATGATTGGTTCCTTTGTCAAAGATAAGGTGGCTTGAGTATGTATGGAGTTGCATCTGCATCTTATGTTCCACTAATCCTCATGCCTGTTTTTTGCCTATACCATGCTGGTTTTATGACAGTAGCTTTGTAGTATAATTTCAAGTCAGAGATTGTGATTCCCTCTGACTTGCCTTTGTTGCCCAGAATTGCGTTTGGTATTCTAGGACACTTCTGGTTCCAAATGAATAAGACAACTCATAGAGTGGGAAAAAATTATTGCCAGTTTTCCCGCAAAGGACTTATGTCTAAAACATATAAAGGATTGAAAAAAATCAGGACCCCAAATTCAAAGACCAAATCAAAAAATGGGCATCTGAGATGAAAACACATTCCTAAGATGAAGAAATACAAATGGCAAATAAATACATGAAAAAGTGCTCAACATGGGTCATTCAAGAGATGCCAATTAAAATAATCCTGAGATTCCATTTCACTCTTCAAAGAATTGCTACCATCAAGAAATCCATAATACAAAATGCTACCAGGGATGTGAGGAAAAAGGAACACTTCTCCACTGTTTGTGGGAGTGTAGACTGGTTCAGCCACTGTGGAATCAGCACGGAGATTCCTCAAAAAACTAGGACTGGAACTCTCATTTGATCCAGCCATTCCCCTTCTAGGTATCTTCCCAGAAGAATTAAAAACATCATAGCACAGTGATGTATGTGCACCCATTTTTATAGCAGCACAATTTGTAATAGCTAAATCTTGGAAATAACTCAGATGCCCATCAACCAAGGAATAGATAAAAAGGTTTTTTAATATAATGGACTACTTAGCCATAAGGTTAACGAGACTTTTATAGGTATTTGGATGCAACTCAGGAGCACACTCATAAGTGAAATAAATCAGACCCGCGTATGTAAACATTGTATTGTTTCACTAGTGTGAAAAGATGAATGAGAAAATAAGATCTGAAATGTACAATAGATATTGTAAATTTGGAATAAACTGTTCAAAAGAAAAGAGAAACTGGGATTGGAGAAAAGGGAAAGCAAAGAAGGGAAAAGAAAAAAATATATATATACACACACAAGATTGTTAAGATACTTATACACCTATTTTCTGTTAGTTCCTTTAAAAGAAAGGTCTAAGCTAATATTGTTTGGACAATATCTTTTGCCTATATGTTTTACTCTGAATAACCACTACAAAGATAACAGTATACATTGTATTATTTATTTTTGCTGTTCTACTTGCCTGCTTTGAAATTCTGTTTTATTGTTATTTTTATTATTTTTTTTCTTTCTTTCTTAAAAACGAGAACAGAATTTTAGCAGCCTACATTAGTATACAACGTATAAACAACAGCAATATATAACTCACAGTTCAGGACACAGAATTCTGACATCAAGGCTCCAGGATCTTACGTTCGGATGACAGCGTGGTCCCTGCTTCATAGATGTCACCATGTAGTTTTTACCTCTTTCTGAACCTTTCAAAGGCAGTAACTCCGTTGCTGTGGGTCTACTCTCATGACTTAAATGCCTGCTAAAAGTCCTACATCTTAACAGCATGAACTTGGGGTGAGGAATTCAAATTTCACATAAAATTTTGGAGAACATAAACATTTAGAGCAGATTAAATTCCCAGTATAAAAGTGTAATTAGGACAGATAAGTTCTACAAAACAAAACTAGACAAAGTATCCAGGTATAGAAAAAAAGACAACAGGGGGCTGGGGATTTAGCTCAGCGGCAAAGCGCCTGCCTGGCAAGCGCAAGGTGGTGAGTTCAGTTCCCGGTACCGGAGAAAAACCAAAAAAAAACAAAAAAAAAAACAAAAAAAAAAGAAAAAAGGACAACAAAAATACAGATATGTGATGAAAACAAGGAAGAATGTTTTAAGAGGTTTGGAAAACTCAGCAGTTGCAAATTTGCTTCTAGTGCAAGTTAAGTACTTAGCACTACAAATATAACTACCACTACCCCAAACAAGGAAGGAGCAATGGAGAATCATAGAGCAGAGATAGTAAAACCAGAGAATAGTCACTATCTAAAATTAATTTCTTTCCTGGAAACAATAAAAATAAGGCCAAATTGGGCAAGAAAGGAAAGAAACTATACAGCTTTCAAAATCTTGACCTTGGAAAACAGTATTTTTCTGAAAGTATTCGAGGGAATGTTGAAGGACTCAGCCAAATAAACTTTATAGGGATCAATAAGGATTAAAGTGATAACCAGACCCTCAACAGAATGAAAAAAAGGCGTGAAAATGATTGCATAACTACATTTTATTTCGTTCTGTTCTAATACACATTATATGACCAAAAGGCTGGCAAGGTAAACTTATAGACACAAAATAAACAAAAATCTGCCTTACAATGTGTCTTAATATAGGATTTAAAAAAAAAGAGCCAGAAGCCAGGATTAAGTGTTGATGCTTTATTTGAGAAATTCAATTCAAAGATATTGACACTGGAGAAAAAGAAAGCTAGGTAGAAGAGAATGGGGAAGAGCTTAAATTAGGTGTTAGTCTTCTTGCTGACAGAAGAGCCCTTGGGCATGGATATGCTTAGTCAGCCTCAAAGAAGGTCTTCAAGCAGACAGGTGAGCAGACCTTCTAGCAGTTCATGAAATGAAAAACACTTAACTGCATTGCCCTGCTTTCTTCTCTGTCTCATTCCTCAATATCCACCTTTTGAGTAGTTAACGTCCCCATATTTCTGAGTTAGATCACCTTATTAACATTCTTGAGGAACGAGTTCACACTCTACAACAAGTTGGATATGCAAAATAGCAAGGAGAGCCAAAAACATTGGATGAGCACTTAGTGGGACTGATTTTCCAGTGATAGCTAGTGAGGAGTACCTTGTTCTTAGAGGCAATTGGCAGGTGGGCTTTGGCTAAGGAATCATGCAGCCTAAGTAACATACGTTAGCATTGGTGAGAGTTGACAAAGCAAGTAGCTGAATTTCATTTTCCTGAAGGAATATTAGGAAGTATGTATGACAAGTTGATATACACCTGACTTAAAATATGAAATAAATAAGTATAAATAAATCTTTGCTGCATCTTTTCTCAGTCTAAAAAGCAACAGTGATTCATTTCCTAAGATTCAGTGCATCTAAAAGTGGTCCATAGTGGTTGGACCTCCAGTTATTTTTCCTTAAAGCACATAATCTCAAAAGACAAAGAAGAACATCCCAGGGAAGAAACCTTATCAAAATTGATGCAAAGTATTCTAAAGCAAGATACACAATCAACAGAATCCTCTGCTTGTAATCCCATCTTCTCTCCTCCATTTATTGTCCTTTCTGTAAAAATTGCATAGTGTATATTACATATTATCTGACATATGTTCAATAATTTAGTATTAAAAAATAGTTGCATGGTGCATGGTACATATCATCTGACATATGTCATATGGCATATAATAAGGGAGGTTTAACAATTTACTACCATTTTTGTAGTACTGTATTTATCTTTGTTAGAAGGAGGCATTTGGAAGACGTGCCTTTTGTGGTTAGCTTCATATACAGATATATTAACTTTTTGTTAAAATGTATTTCTCAAAATATGATTTAAAAAATGTTACAAATGTTGTTGGAAGCATGAGAAGAGGGCTGAAAACTGTCTTTTAATTGTTTAGTATTCATCTTTTTTACAGCACTTTAATGTATGCTTAAACAACAACAAAATTAAATCTTTTATGATTTTATTCATATAAAGATTTTTGATTTTAAAGAGAATTTTAAAAGCTAATAAAAATGATACAGAATTTCAAAACAGGAAGACAGAAAATTAGCAATGGTTATTATATTGCATATTGTTATCTTCAAGGTAGTAGGTCAGATTACCAGATAAAGGCATGCAAAATTGATCAAGCAATATAAACACTAACTGTTCCTTTTGATCAATAGAGATGAGTAGTACAATTATCTTAGCTATCTTGTGTGTGTATATACATGTGTGTGTTTCTCTTCCTTCTTGTCTCCTTTCCCCCATCCCAGTTGTTTTTTCCTTTTGAGCAGTTTCTTTCCCTTTCACAAATATCTATGGTACCTTTTGGATCTTATTTACTCTTTCAGTTTCTTACACGAGGGAGACCATGTGATGTTTACACATGCGAGTCTGATTTATTTCACTTATGAGTATGTTCTAGAGTTGCATCCATTTACCTACAAAGGCCTCGAGTTTAAAATTCTTTATAGCTGAATAAAACTCTAATGTATAAAAATACCACATCTTTTATATCGATTTCCACAATGATTCTACTATTCTATACTCCCACAAAGAGTGGAGAAGGGTTCTTTTTTTCCCTAGTTTTTGTTATTTGTTGATTTTTTGACGTTAGCCACTCTTTCTGGGGTGAGATGGAATCTCAGTATTGTTCTAATTTTCATCCTTGCATGATCTATAATGTTAAACATTTTTCATATATTTATTTGCCATTTGTATTTCTTCATCTGAGAAGTGTGTATTCACCTCAGATGCTCATTTTTGGGTTGGGTCTTTGAATTTGTGGGGTGTATTTGTTTGTAATTCTTTGTATGTTTTAGATAGAAGTCCTTTGTCTGAGGGAGTGTTAGCTAAATTGTTTTTTCAGTTGGGTTTTCAATCACTCTGTTGGTGATTGCCGTAGACTAAAACTAGACTCATGTCTGTCACCATGCACTAAACTAAAGTCAAAATGGATCAAAGATCTAAATATTAAAGCTGAAACAGTAAATCTACTAAAAGAGCAAGTAGATAGAAATCTTGAAGATATAAGTATAGGCAGAAATTTCATGAACAAATACCAGACTGCATAGGAAATACTTCAAAGAATCAACAGCAGAGATCTCAATAAAGTTTTTGTATATTCACATAAATTGTTTTCAAAAAGAGATTTAGGAGTTTGTACTCAATGTAATACCTATACTTCTAGCAGTTGTTCACCTTTAAGTATATATTTGCTGGTTTCCATTCCCTTCCACACACCATCTTCAAAAGATTCTCTTTCTTGGGTTCTACCTTTATCTCTCCTTTACGTGAAGTCCAGTTCAGGTAGTTTTCTCGTGAACAGTGACCAAAAGTTATGTCTTATGAATTCTACTACTTGGTGTAAGACAGGTTATTGAAGTATAGAACAATAATGTGTTAAAACTGGGTAACACAGATGCTTGAGAATTTACCTCCTGTAAATTAGCCTCCTGACTTTATGGAGGCTATTTAGAACTTGAGGCAATGGGAGCCTTCAGGCCAATTGTCTTCACAGAGCTATATCTTGTTACACTATCATGCAATAAACCCCATTTTCTACATGTGCCTTGAGGAGTCAAAGGGCCAGAATGAAGAACACGATGACTGCCTTGGAATGGAATCATTTGTAATTTTTTAGTTCTTAATATATGCCAAATTATGTAGAAACCTTGGACTGCAGTAACTTCCAAAAGAATGTTAGATATTTCTTTATTTTCCTTTTACATTTAGCTTTTATCTGAATAAAAAATTGAGTGACCTCTGAATGTTTTTAATTTGTAAGCTCTCTCTGCTTTGCTGTTTGTAAGAACTGTATTTGTGCTCTTTTATTAATTTTATTGGTACACTTTTGATATACACAATATTTACATTCATCATAGGGAATTTGTACTTGCACATAATACATTTTGATTCTCCTTTTTCCTCCTTGCCCTCCCCTCCACCTGTTTCCCTTCTTTATTTACAAACTTTGTTTCCTTTTTTTTCTGTTTTTCTTTTCCCTTCCTCCTCCCTTCCCATTTGAATATTTTCTTCCAGTTGAAAGGGTAAATAAAGATGGTTGTAATATTTGTAAACTTAGTAAGAAATTTAAATTTTTATGAAGATACACAAAATATGAGTTTCTTAATATTAATTTTGCATAAATATCGACAAGTGCTTTCAATCTCTGTAAACACATTTCTTAATAATTTAAAATTTTGTTTTTCTTTCGTGCTTGAGTGAATATTTTTCTCCTGTGAACATATAAAATTCTGAGCTCCTCCAAGTCACACAGTGTTTTCCCCATCTTTAAGTGTAAAACATAAAAGGTATCAACTTAAGAAGGGTTTTAAATTTTATTTTTTATTATTAACCATTTCAAGTTTACAATACAGTGTACAGAATGCATTCACAAGGTTATGCAACCATCAGCACCCTCATTTCACAATAACTCTTAGTGTTGTGAAATAGTAACTATGTGCCCATTTAATACTAATTTCCCCTTTTCATTTTCTTCAAACCTTGGGAAGCACTATCCTATGATTTGTCTCTGTGGGTATGATTACTCTGAGTACCATATTTGGGGGTAATCACAGAGTACTTTTTATCACTGGCTTATATAGTCCATTTACCTTATATTTCAAGTTTATTTATCTTGTGGCATCTTTTAGGATGTTATGCCTTAAGGCTGGATAATGATCCTACATATATATAGGATATATATACATATATACAGTTGATCCATTTATGAGTACTTGAAATAGCTCTGTATTTTAGATATTGTGAATAATTCTGTTATGAACACAGGTATACAAGTATATCTTCAAGATCCTTTCAATTTTTGGCATCATAAACCCAGACATTAAATTGTTGATATGTATTTTTAATGTTTTAGAGAACTACTACATGGTTTCTCATGGTGGCTGCACCATTTTACATTCCAGTACACAAATGTTACAGTGTATCCAAACCCTTGTCAACACTTGTTATTTTCTATTTGTTTATGTTAGCCCTCCTAATGGAAATTAGGTAGTATCTATTTACTGTTTTGTAAACTTTGGATTTGTATTCCCTAATGGATAATGATAATCACCACTTTAAGTGTTTATTAGTTACTTGTATGTCTTCTTTGAAGTAATGTTTGTGTAAGTCTTTTACCCATTTGAGAACCAGATTGACTTTTTTTGCTCTTGTTGTTATGGAATTTTAAGAGTTCTCTAAATATTCTATCAATCCATTACACACACAAAATTTGCAAATATTTTCTCCCATTCTCTGAGTTGTCTCATAGTTTTAAATTTCCTTTATTGGTATTTGTTACATTTTTTCTCTTTATTTGATGGAATTTACTTTAAAAAATTTATCAATTATTTCCACCAATGTAAATTTTTATTTTGCTATATCAACTTATTCTTTTGTGTCATCAGTTTCCTGTTTTAGTCATTCATTTGTATATTTTTCTTTATCTCAGCTAGAATTATCATTTGTATTTTTACACTGTTTCATAAATGTCATCCTTTTCTCTTATAAACAAGCACAAACTCTAAATTTCTCCATTCTTATGACAAATCAATCCTTTTACAAGAATTAAAATTATTTTTCCTTGGTAGTTATGTGTATTCTTCTTTATTTTTTTGCAATGTTATTTTAGAAATCTTAAAATATCTGAGAAAACATTTGTAGGAATGAAAGAAAAAAAATTACTGTTTCAAAATTCATAAGAATTCTCAGTAATGTGTATACCCATCCAGGTTAGCTGAGACAATTCATTGGTACTAAATGAGGAGATTCTGTGGATTTTAAGGTAAGAATATTTCTATTGGTTAATGTCTATGAAACTATTTGTTAAAATACATATAAATATATACTTATTGCTACTCATATATCTTAAGATGCCGTACAGTCCTAGTGATGATATATCATCTATGATGGAACACTTTTCAAAGAGATGTGCATATTATTAATAATTATACTAGGACAACATGTATAAACTGGGGCTATCTTTAGAAAACTGAGAGGTATAGTCACTCTACATCAGCGGTTCGCTGCATCTCCAATGTCTGTATTGATGAATGCAAAGGAAAATGGTCTTCCTCTTTGCTTTTGGTCCCCTCCCATAAAAGGCACATCTAATGGAACTTGCAACAACATAACACCTTAAACATGTGAACTACTCTTTTCTGCAGCTTATAGTCTGTTTTGTGTCATTCTTGATAGTTCAGTTTTCAGAGATAAAGAATTATGAGAAAGAGGCAGAATAAGGATAGCTTGTTTTCGGTCTTGCTCACTAGTACATCTTAAAAGTTATATATAGCGAATTGGATGAGCTGCAGTTTTTATTCGGCTCAGAATGAAAAAAAACTTTGAACTCTATAAGGAAGTGTATTAATTTCTCACCTTGGCATGATTTGAGGGACACACTCTGTGAAAAGGGCTCTGCAGTTCAATATCTTATCAAGCTGAGTAGTGTGATTACCAGTTTTACAGCTGTCATCATTTAGGGATGTCTTGGTGAGAAGCACGGGCTTTTATGCTGGAGAAAGAAAGAATAATTGTGTAGAGCAGGTGCTAGGAGACATAAATATTGGCTCAGTTAGACCCTTTAGTCAATAAGTCAAGTAGATCATATGTAAATTTGCTGAAAGTAAGGAATACATAATCCGGAAGATCTGTGAGGGGAGTATGACAGGTGGAACTTGTATGTACGAGGTAAGGCTCAAAATTAAATCAGTGAAAATACTATAGTGTTATATAGTCAGCAAATTTTAGTAGTTGAGATAAATAAGCTCTTCCCATATGCCAGGCATGGCTCGAAGTACTTTATTTTCATTAACACATTCATTCCCTACAAAAATGCTATGAGATTAGATATTATTATCTCTACTTAACATTTGGAGAATTGGGGACTTCAAAAAGTATACTTTGGTTAAGCTATGCAGCTGACATTCATAGAGTTTCATAGTTCAAGTTCTCAGCCTCCATATTATGCTCCACATTTATAGCAGAAAAACATTCAGAGGATGCTGATCCAGTCCCTTAAAATGTACAGTTTCAAATCAGCTTATAAGGTTTTATCAGAGGAAAGAATTGATATGTGGTAGGACAAAAGTGTAACAATCACACAAAAGGCCAGTAACAAGAACAGAGAAATGCAAAGGACAAATACAAAAGCTTGTGACACCTCAGCAAAACAGATACAGACATGCTGTTTCATGATGGTATGGTCTACAACAGACCATATACGTGACAGTAGTATCATCAGATATACGGGAACTGAAAAACTACTATTAGCCACCATTTTTGGTATATTTGTTATTTTTATATACATTTATTTACACAAATACTCATGTGTTATAATTATCCACAGTTCTGTACAGTAATATACTGTGTGAGATAATATCCCAGGAGCAATAGGCTATGTCATATAATCTAAGTATGCAATAAACTATAACATATAGGTTTATGGAAGTACACTCCATGGTATCTGCACAACAAAAAATTACTTATTTCTCAGAATGTGTCCCCTTTATTAAGCGATCCATGGCTCTATAGTTACAACACACACAATGACTAGATTAACTAAACATATTTCAGACTATAAAAATATGTAGCCATGCTTATAGATCTAATTCTAGTTCAGACAAGAATTGGCTCACATAGGCTGGGTAAAGAGGTACTCCTGACCTAAAAACTAGAAGTAGTGCTATTGAATACAGGGATTCGGAAAGCAGCCATTGACTATATTCTGTATGAGTACAGAGAGGAGAGATTCTCTTGTTTAAACCTTCCTTAAAGTTTGAAATTGCAGACAGTGAGTTGCAATTCATGTGTAAGAGATAACGCCACAATGGAAACCTTACATTAAAACATCCTGATACATGTTTTGGAAGAAAATATTAGATATATAATTCAATTATACCATGTACTCATATTTAATATTGTCAATGAATAGAGGCCCATTTAAAAATTCCCAGTTGAGAAAATACTTTTTGACATGTTTCAATATTTTAGCTAGTTTCCTGACAAGTAGAATTTCAAAATAATTCAGTGTAGCCTGCTCATGAAATGGAAAGCAGTTAGAAAAGACAGTGAATGAGACACTGAAAGTCCTTTTTGACACACAGTGAATGACTTCTTCTGGAGAAAGAAATCAAGCCATTACACAATGGAAAGGTTTATTCAAAGATCAAAAACTAAAGTAAAATCCCCCCCATTCTGCTCACTCAAGTGAGACCGAGGAAAGCAGAAATTCGTCAATAGAGTCTTGGATTCAAAGGTGATAAATGCTAAGCTGTGTCCCCTCCTGTGGGGGACAGTAGGCAGCAGGGTCAGTAAAGTTAGACAGCAAAATAAGGTTTGAGTTGATCATTTTACACATCCAGGCATGGAGTCTCCCAGGACCATAAAAGCGAGGTCATCATTATTTCAGACATTTTCAGAGCTGCTGTTAGAAGTAGTGAAGAGGAAAACATTCAGAGTCATTTAAGTGTAGAAAGCAGGATAAACATAATGTGAAGCAAGGTGGGACAGTCAAGCATTTATTTTATATACTAGTTCACAGAGTTGAAGTAACTTAATAAAAACCACGTAGTTAATCGTGGAAACTTTATCTAACCAAAGCTTGTCATGATTAAAAGTCAATTTGGCTCCCAGGAATTTCTTTACATCCATGAGGTTCTCCATTTATTCTGTTTTCACTTGGTCTTATCCTTGGTGTCAGATTCTTTATTTCTAAGAGGTAATCTGCAGGTAAGTCCAGCATAAAATTTATAGAGCAGGTAGATCTGTATAGTTAATTGAGGTACTGTTTTCATAAGAAATTCAAAATAAATGAAATGTTTAAAATCACCCAAAGATGAACCCATTCTTGTGCTTTCTCGGTTTCTACTTGTATTAGTTAGGTTTCCTGTGACCAGGACAAACTACAGTACACTCATGACTTAAAGGACAACAGGTCTATTTTGGCTCTCAGTTTCAAATTTTTCCATTGTTGGCCTGTTGGTTCCAAGGCAGAAGTGTCATGCTGGAAGAGTAAAGAGGAGCAAAAATGCTCTGATCGTGGTGGCCAGGAAGTGGACTGTCTGACGGGAGAGGCTGCAGTATGAGATGTATCACCTGATGCCACTATCTTTTACAGCTAGGCATTCACCTCCTACTAGCAAGTCAACTTTTTTTATGTGGGTGAATCAACCACCTTTCAAAAGTCTCACAGATGAGTGCATGAGGTGTTCGGGGGACATTCTTGCTCTAAACCATAACACCTAACCCAGAAATAGCATGGTAGAGTGACATGGTAGAAGAAAGCTGCGTACTTCATCATGGCCAGGAAGGAAGGCCCAGGTGAAGAGTGCCAGGGAAAGATGTGCCTTCTAAAGCCATGTCACCAGTGACCCACCTACTAAGACCACATTCAGCTGTGAAGCTCAGTGTAATCCAGTCAAGATGACAATAAACAGGGCTGAGGATGTTGCTCAGTGGCACAAGTGCCTGCCCGGCAAACCTAAGGTCCTAAGTTTGATTCCCAATACAAAACAAACAAACAAACAAAGGATGACAATGAAGATACTGGCACATTACTCTTAAAGTGAACATTTCATCACTTGGGATCAATACTCTGTAACTTTAACCACAGAATTACTTGTATGAAATATCTATAACTTTTAGTATATGTGCTGCTGAAGCAAGCACAAAATATACAAAGCTTGTAATTCATAGCCAACTTTTATCCTTCAAGAACCAATTTAAATGACATATAATTAATAAAGAACTTCTTAATTCTCAAGTAAAAAATAGTCACTTTCTTTTTTTAAAGTATTCTTTTTTGTTTTGTTTTTGGAGACAGGGTCTTACTACATAGTTCAGACTGAACTTAACCTCACTTTGTAGCCCAGGCTAGCCTTAAGCTCATAGCAAAGCCTCCTGCCTCAGCCTCCTGAGTGCTTGGGTTATAGACATACACCACTATGCCTGGCGATAGTCAATTTCTTTTCTAAAGTGATCAACGAGTTTGTCCAGACCTCTGTATGGAACATAATAGGTAACATAGCATAGCCCTGCGACCTGCCAGCTATACTAGGTCACCATTCTGTTACCTTCTTAAATCACCATGTATATAATAGTCAATGTCAATTAGTATTAATGGATGAAATGTAACACAGAAGCTCCTAGAAATTATGAGAGCATAATCATATAATTCCTATAATCCTAGCACTATAGGAGGGAAAGGAAGTGGGCTTACAAGTTGGACTCCAGTCTAAGCAACCAAATCACTACTTAAACTAAGTCATTACTTAGCAAGACTGTTTCACAAATAAGTAGAGTTGGTGCTGTAATTCAGTGCAGAGGCCCTGGGTTCAATGCTCAGTACAACAGCAACAAAGAAATTATGTGTTATTAACAACATTTTAAAGATAAATGAAACTCACCTATGTTAAAGACAGTATAGTTACCATGTTTTCTAAAAAACACTGTCATTCTTTTTATTGATTAAATTATGGCATTCATTCTTGAGTGACTATAGTGAGAAGGTCAGAATATGAACTTAGATATTAAATGGTGAAAAGTATAAGGAGTTCTAGCAGAATGTAGAAAAACTTAGTTGCTTAGAGAAGTATGGGCACTCAAATTGAAGAAGATTATGCTTAAAAACTCACTAATTATATCAAGAAGCCTGATTGGGGAGCTACAGGAAGGCTGATTATGGAGCTACAGGTCCTTCTTTGTCCAGAGAGACACTGAAGTAACAATACTTAATCCACAATACCTCCCTCAGCACTCTAGAAAAAGTTGAGAAATATAACCTCAAGCCCACTCTAAAACCGAGGAGTAACTCTAATGAATGCTACAGATAAATTTGACCCACCTTTTTATTTCTTCAATCTAGTAACACATAGTGCAGAACAACTGGAAGAAAAATCTACCTTTGTTACAAAAGAAACAAAATCATGTACCATGTGTCCAACATGATGGCATTTCGGTTGGCTGCTCAATGAGCTGGTTTTGATCTCATCTCACTTAGAGCACTAGCCAAAGTGGTGTCAAGGTTCGAAATCCACTAAGAATAAAGTTTAGGCACATAAACTTTAGGCACACATGTTTAGGCACATAAAGTTTAGGCACATAAAATTTAGGCACATATGTTAGGATCATAGTTCCGCACATATATTTCCGGGTGAGGGTGATCACAAAAGGTTTGAAAAGTCTTAGTACTTCCAGAGGTATAAATTGGTCATGGTCTTTACCTAAAGAAGGCACGTAAATAAAGACTGGGCCATAAGTTGTTGAACTTTCAAATGCCCAAATAAAAGTAAAAAAAAAAAAAAAAAAATTAGAAGGAAAAAACTCAAGCAAAAGGAAATATGGCCCAATCAAAGGAACACAATGAAGAACAGAAATTGACCCTAAAGAAATGCAGAACCAAAAACCTCCTGACAAAGAATTTAAAACACCTCTAAAAAGATAGTTAGCTAAATGAAAATCCACATAACCAAGTGAAATCAGGAAATGATTCATCAACAAAATGGGAATATCAACAAAGAAAGAGAAATCATTATTACAAAACTGTAATTTGCAACCAAAAAATACAATGTTTGTAGTGAAAAAATTAGATGGTTCAGCAACAGACTTGATCAAGCAAAACAAAAAATTCCATGACTTGAAAACATGTCATTCGAAATCATCAAGTCAGAGGACTTGAAAGAATAAAAGCAAAAATTCAATATATACATTGCAGAAATTGCCAAGACAGGAAAGAAAAAAAGCGAAAGAGATTATTTAAAGAAATAACAGTTGAAAACTTCTGAACTAGAAGAAACAAATAGACATACAGATTTGAGGATCTTGAGTAACTCCAAAGAGAATAAACCCACATATAACCACATCAAGATACTTTAATGATCAAAATATCTGAAGTCAAAGCAAAAGAGAAAAACTTGAAGAGCCGCAAGAAAAAAGTGACTCATCACATACCACAAAATTCTGAAAGGTTATCAGTGGGTTTCTCAGTAGAAACTGCAGACTAGAAAGAACTGACATTATATACTCAAGTGCTGAAAGAATAAAAAATGCGCTATCAACAAAGAATACCATATCTGGACAAAATATAGTTGGACATTGAGGGAGAAATTAAGACCTCCCCATATTAAACAAACAAACAAAGAAAAAACCACCAAGGATTACCATTGTACTGCTCTGCAATAAATACTAAAGGGAGTTCTTCAAGTTTAAATTTTAAAAAGTAGAGAGAAAATCAATATTTAACAGAAATAAAATGTTCTCTGTAAAGGAAAATACATGGACAAACATAGCAACCTATTCTTTGGTAGATTTAGTGTATTCAATTGAAATTATAAAATATAAATCTATACATTTCTATTAATGGCTACATAGTAGACTGAGATGTAGTTTTTGACATCGGTAGGATAAAGAGATTGGAGCAATAAAGGAGTAATGTTTGTATGTAATTTAATTTAAATTGTAATTACAGTAGTTTAAAATGAATATTATAACTTGAAGCGTTTCTGTGCTGATGATCCTTGATTTATAAATGCTCAACTGACAATTTTCTTTGCTTTGTAATTATGTGAGGGTGGTAAGCATTTAGTATAAATCATTTTGTTAATTTTGGGGTTTTTTTCCTGATAAAGCGATATGCAGGAGGATACACTTTTCTGAATTTGGACGGTGGCCAAAAGCTATAGGTTCCAATCGATCACTTGACCAAAAGAGTAGCCAATAAACACTCCATAGGAGACTATGCTGCTAAACTATGATGTTTAGGGTTAAATACATTGAAAGCATTTTACATAATATTTTCAACTAATCATGGGCTTAGCAAGACATATATATAACAGTTGAGTAGCATCTGTAATTGCAATGGCAACCAAAGGGGGAAAAACCTTATAAAATATATGTACCAAAAGAAATAACAAGTGAATAAGAGAATGTAACAATCAAAATCAACATCACTCAAAGGAATGAAAGAAGAAAGAAGGGATAAAAGACTTATGAGACATAAAGAGTACAAGGAAAAAATGGCAATAGTAAGTTCCTCCTTATCAAGAAGTACTTTACGTGGAAGTGAATTAAACTCCACGATCCATGGTCAAAGATTTGCTGAAAGATTTTTTATTTGTAAAACAAAGTCAAACTGTGTGCTGTGTACATGATACTCACTTTACATCTAAGGACTCACAGAAGTGAAAAATAATAGGATAGAAACAATTTTCCAAGCAGAGGAGATCATGAGTGAGTGCACTGGTATCAGACAAAATAAACAGGAAAATAAAATCTGCCACAAAAGTAAATAAGAAGTTATATAATAATAAAATGGTCAAGGCACTAAGAAGTTGAACAGGTTATAAATATATAGGCAGGAAACTTCAGAGCTCATAATAGACAAAGAAAATTTTGACAATACTGAACAGAAATAGCAACACAGTAATACTAGGAGAATTCAATAGCCCATTTTCAATAATAGAAAAGTTAGACAGAAGATCAATAATTTTAATAATACATTAGACTACCTAGTTTTAATATATATGTAGAACTCTCCCCAACAACAGAAAAATATACATTTTTATCAAATGTATGTATAGCATACTCCAGGATAAATCATATGTTAGACCACAAAATGTATTGATAAATTGAAGAAGCTTGTAATCATACCTAATATGTTTCACTATCGCCATGGAATAAAATCAGAAATCAATAGTACAAGGAAAATATATATGTGTGTGAAAAAATATATATACAAATAATCCATATATATATATGTATACATAATCTATATACATATATATGTGGAAATTAAATGATACAATCAACCAGTGGGTGAAAGAAGATAACCAAGGGCAACTACTTTGAGATAAATAAAAAGGAAAATATACCATACCAAAAAAATTTGAAGTGTAGCAAAAGCATCTTTAAGAAGGAAAAATTTACAACTGCTGTCTTAGGCTCTTCCTTGTTCCTCGGACAAAGTTCTTAATATCCACAAAGTGAAGGAGGGTCGGTGTATTTTGGTTGAGTTTCAATCCATAGTCAGCTATTGTCCAAAGCAGAAACATAAGGGTAGATGGAAGCCAGAGGAAAGCAGCTCAAACCATGGCAGCCAGGAAGCAGAGAGAGGGTGGAGGAGTGGGGAACCAGAACGCACCCTTCCGGTCACACCCTAGTGAGCCACTTCCAACCCGGCTTCACGTACTACCAACAAGCTAGTTATGAATTCATCAGTGAACTAATCCACTGATGAGTCTGTATCATCCAGTCATCTTCCAATACATGACACATTTGGGAGACATTTTAGATCTAAATTTTAACAGCTGTCGATGTGTTCATTAAAGAGTAAGAAATATCTCAAATGACATACCTAACTACATACCTCAGGAAACTTGGCACAGAAGAAGATAAATGAAATAAAGATGAGGAAAAAATGTTAATATTCACTAACAATGACCAATCTGAAAAGAAATTAAAACAATTCTATTGACCTTAACTGATGATGAGTAAATATAACTAAAGGGGAAATGTGAATCAAAACCACAGTGACACATCACCTCGTGACCATTTGGGTGGTAACAATAAAAACAAAACAGAAAATGAGCATATATGAAAATGTGGAGAAATTCCAATCAGTAATACTATGGGAAGGATAATGAAAATGCTTTGCAAAATGGTGCAACCATTGCGGAAAAGGTCATAGTGGTTTGCTGCAAAATTACAAAGAATATTAGTACAAGATTTAGCAGTTCGACTTCTGGGAATATATTGTAAAAAAATGAAATCAGAGTCTCAATGGGATAATTGCATAGACATCAACAAAGAGAGGCATCTCAGAGGAGCTGCAGTGTTCAACAAAGAACTTTCAGTGCCAGTGTGCACCGATCACAGAGGAAATCCTCTGGTTTCTAATTCCCTTCTAGTCCCTCCTGCTAACCAAAACCAACCTGAAGCTCACAGCAAGAGACCTGCATGACACAGTCCATAAAAATCAACCTTGAGAGCCACAGGGCCAGGTGGAGCAGAATGAAGAAGAGATTAGGAAAGACAAACAGAGAACATCAAACACACTCTGAGACTCTTTCCTCCCTGTGAGGGGAATAAATGAAATACCCGACTCTGCCATTGTAAGGTTATAAGGACTGGGTATAAAAACCTACACAGTGCCTGGCACATAGCAATAATTGATAATAGTATTTTCAGCTATTGTCATCTAAATGGATATCCAAGACTGCTATTCTAACCATGAATGCTGGTAAATTGAAGTGCTCCCATATCAGAACTTCCATGCTTTCCCAGGTCCACAAAACTGGTCTAACTTTTAGGAGGACAACAAATCGTAGTGGTCCACTAAGTTCAATACATGCACTACAATAATAATAGCTTATGCTTGGAATATGTCCTCAATAGCAAGAGACACTGGGCTTTAAAACACAGTATTTTAAAATCTTTTTTCGAAATGTATTGTAATTTTTATGTTCTTTAAATCCCATATTTACAATCATCACTTGCAGATTAACCAATGCCCCAACATTAATGTGGGGCATTCTTAGTGCATACAGCATTGGAGGCATTAATGAAGGCTCAATCTATAGGGAAGGGAGGACAAAGGAGTTATCTCTTAGCCTCAGGTGAGGCCTGAGCCCTAAAGCTCACCACAAATATAAAAAAGTGATTGACCTACCCCTAACACATGCTAAGTTTATGGAGGATTTCTTCAGCATTCATTTATTATTTGTTTACAGCACTGGTGACTGTCCAAAATTCAGAGGCCAAAACATTCATTAGGAAAGTTCTTGATCTTTTAATCACTTGCCCTGCTGCAACGTTATAAGCATAAACTTGAGTCCATGGAGTGGGGTAGCAAGAGATTACATTATTCTTCCCACTGTCTATGATATTCAGGGTACTTTCTCATCACTTATGCATGAAACAAATATCTCTGCCGCCTGACAACTTAAATTGAGCCGTTTTCCTTTATTCAGCAGTGGAAAATAAAGTATTCCCTGTGCCCGCAATTTCTTTGCTTACCACACATGCTGCAGATTATCAATATGACTAACTTCAGTGTACACCCAGATTTTGAAGTAAATGGAGATTACAAACACACTAAATAGATTAACATATCAAAAGGAAACTTGCATATCAAGTGTTTATGTGAAACTAAGAGAAAACGAAAATAAAATGGTGACTAGAGCTTCTCTTCTGAGACACAGAATTTATCAAGAGAAAGATCAGGACATGCAAGGGAGCAACAGAACAGAAAGTAGTATCCGTCTAATCCCTGCTGGAGCCTTCCCTGACCCTCTTCTAGGCTTCACTGTTCTTGCTTTTATGATAATAGAAACACATTTTTCGTGTCCTTTTTCACTGGAGAACAAGCTGAGTAGTTTATGTTTTGCTTTCCCTGCTAGATTTGAGATCCTATTCTATACTTTTCTGCAACCCCATCATGGGGCACTGAACCTGACTCATAATAGGTACACTTTAAATACCCTGTAAAATAATGAACCTCTGGCTAAACAGCTACAGGGAGAAGAAGCATTGCTTTCTTTGAAACATAAAATATATAATGTACTAAGAACTTTAGAAGTAGCGTCATTGCCCCAAAGTGTAATCAGGCATGCCTTGCTATTGCTTCTTTCTGCTTCCTTTCTTCACATTTTAGGCACCAAAGCAGAAAGTGTCTTAGTCTTCTTGAAGTTTGCAGAATAATAATGATGATGATAAATGCTAATTATTGAGTGTGTTCAGCACTGTGTTAAAAATTTGAATACACAAAGTAACAACTCATAGATAGCCTTTGCCTTCATGGAATCTACATAACAGTTTGTAGAGCAGACATCACTGCAAATATCTGAAACAGGATTTCTTTTTCCCCTTACACCACATCTGCTCTATCTATGTGTCATATGATTATATGTGGTAAAACAAACCATTTTCTCTGAAGCTCTGGCAAGAAGACCGAAAACAAAAATGTACAATATCTTATTTTATTTTATGGTCTCCCACATTGATTCATTTTGTCATAGAACATCCAGGTGGACAGCACATGGATCACACACTTAGTCTAGCTTCTGCCTATGAATAATGAAACAGGCTGATGTTTAGATGTCAATTTTTTCATCTGAATATTATGAGGATTGGCCTAAATGACAACTATAAAGACTCAGGCAACTTAATAATCCCACAGTTCTATGACTTTTAAATAAAGAATGGTATTGAGAAATGGAGAAATCCTAGTTCTATATCCCCTTTTCTTTGGAGGGACACATACGTACCTTGATATAGTAATTTGAGGCTGAAGTTTGTATATACATAGTAATTGTAATGTAACACATACAGAGTAATTGTGGTAATGTAAAAGTGTTAAATAAAATAGATACAATTCCTGACTCTGCTTCAGAACATAATATAGATTTCACATTATTCTTTTCTAGAAAAGAATATGTTGTATATATTATTTTCTTGATTCACACCCTTTAAATTATAACCTCATATATAAATAATAAAATACACATTCTCACTTTCTTTAAAAGTCATCTTCAGTGTTTATTGAAGTTCCTTTATAACTCTCATACTCTTTTTCCTTTGCCAATATCCTTTACTTCAACCAACTCTGTGCATTGTTTGTGCCTTGAAAAACAAATCAGTGTACCTCCTCCAAGTTGTAATTTATGCTATTTCCCTTGGTTCCTGAACAAGTTATTAAATGGAACATTACTTGTTGTCTCATAATTTTAAAGCTGAGGATAGTAGGTGTCTGTCTTAGCTGCCAGCTCTGAAACTTTCCATACACTTCCCACAAGCCAGTCCCAAAGGCTCCTGAATCACATGATCAAGAATAGTCACAGCAACGACCCCATTCTAAGTACCAAATTCCCACCTCAGTTATTTTTCTTTCATTTTGAGACTAAATACCTGACACTCAGAATTAAAGGAAGGTATATTTAGCTCACAGTCTGTACAAGTTTTAGTCCATAATCAGCTGGCTCCAGGGCAGGATAACATCACAGGAGAAACAATTCATGCTGGGCAGAAGGTAACAAAATAACAAGGGGTGACCACAGATTTTTCTATCCCTTATATCTTATTCAGGCTATTTAGGCGGGGGTGACACTCACACTCAGTCTTACTGTGCTTGATCTCAGCATTGCACCATGGATCAGTTCCACTGTCACCACTCCGGGTCCAGTCCCCTCCGAAAAAGCCCCATCCATGACCACACTAGGCTTTGGAGGGACATGTAAACACAAGGCTTAAACAGTGCCAAATATCAAATATTGCAAGGACAGCTACTAGAAACATAGTCATAGAATATTTAAAAGCTGATTCTGAACTCATTCCACTGTACATCTCCATACTATATAATAGAAGTCAAAACAATCAAAACACCTTGCTCCTAAAAGGAAACAATGTTTTGTTTTAAGTTGGATATATGTGTAGTTGAGAGTATTACAGCATTTCAGTACTCACCATAACTACCTCACCCCCAGAAGAAGGAAATGGCTTAACATGCTGTGATTGATGACTCATGATGTAAATAATATTTAAATTAGTGACATAATTTGACCCATGTCTCATAAAATTCTAGGAGGCACAGAGAGTTGGACATGATCATTGCCTGGAAAAGTGTAAACACCTGCTCCTGAGACTTTGAATAAAATGAACTTCACTTGAAGCATCCAGCTTCACTTTGAAGAACTGTAAGAATGGGTTAGGGGCTGGAGATTTTGCTCAGCAGCACAGCACTTGCCTGGCAAGTGCAAGGTCATGAGTTCAATTCCTGGTACCAGATAAAAACAAAAACAACAGTAAAAAAATGGGTTAATGTGTTCAGTGGATGAACAGGGACTTTCTGGGTGGTAGAAAGTCTACCAAAATCTTGACAGTTCCCAGAATAAGAAAGCTACCTTTCATGAAAGCTAATGAGGGTTTCAAAGTAGAAAGTAATTATTTCAATTCAATGAGTGATGATGGAGTTTTGATTTTGGTTAAATAAACAAAGAAATATAAACTCTCAAATGAACTTACCCTAAACAGAAAAACTGAAGAAACTATGGAATCTCCATGATGTTACAGGGCATTATCATGTCAAAGGAAGATCTAAAATAGTATTTGAAAAAAAAAGTGGGGATAATAATCCATCTTTATTGTTTGTATTTCCCCAAAGTCCTGCTCTTTAAATAAATCAATTACAGTTACAAGATTTTCCTAGTTCCAATTCCATTTCTGGTTTTCTAAGCTTTACTTTAACTCCTGAATTAAAGCTTAATCTGAATAACTTCACTGAAGATAACAAAATGTAATATAACAACCACTGCTAATTCCTATCATTTTGTTTTGAAATCCTGTATCATTTTTAATGTTTTTCCTGTGTTTTCTTTTTATCTGTGATGTGGGTATTTTTCTATTGTTCTTTTTTAAACTATTCTCTTTAAAATAAAAAAAGAAACACTTATACCTTTAGCTTTCTGAATTTCCCTTTGAACCCTTGCAGAGCTACTTACCTAAACCATTACCATGGCATTGTTTATTCTGACTCTTAAGCTATCAACAAGATATCATCTCCCAATTGGTTTCATCAGCTGAGTGATGGAGCCAACAAAAGGGAAAGGAACTACCATGTTTAAGTGCTTACTCTGTGATAGGAATTTTATATACACTAATACTTTACTTTTCTCAGTAGCTCCTTTCAGTGGGGGAGGAGGAACTGGAGAGTCAAGTGCTTCTAGCCTATTTGATAAGAGACTTATTCCTTATGTATCATGAGAGTAATGGTACCATCTTGGCACTGGCTGATCCTTTACCTGAAATATTCTTCCTCCAGGTATCTCATTGTTTATTTTGTCATCTTCACTCTTGTCCAAATATTCATCGTATCAAAAATATTTACATTAACTACCTTATTTACAAAAGCACAAGCAAATAACCACCCTACAATCCCCTTATATCTTTATCCATTTTAATTTTTCTCCATACCCTTCATCTTCTAATGTATTATATAATTAATTGCTTGTGTACCTTGTTCATTGTCTATCACATTTCCACTAGGATATAAAAGCTTCATGAGGGAAAAAGATATTTGTGCATGTTCTGTTCACAAGTGCTAAGAACAGTATTTACTGTACAGTAGCAACTCAGTAACTAATGATGGAATACATCTGTTTCATAACTACGAGAAAGTTTAGAAAACCTATTTATTCGAGGGCTTTGGGAATTTGAAGCATTAAAGAGTATGGCTAGATGACTAGATTAATATTAGAAAAGTTAAATAGTGTTGAGGCAGGGATTATGCCATAAAATGATTAACTTATGTAGTGTAAATCTACAGCAACTATCAGGTTAAGTAATAATATTAATAAATTAAACAATGTTGATTTGTAATTTAGTACGTATGACCGGTAAAGTCAGGTAGATATAGATATAGATACCTATACTACTTGGAACACTAAATACAAGCTAATGAACCTTAAGATAACTGAATTTCTTACATGTACCATAATAATATAGTGTTGCAAAACAATATAATTTTTGCCTTACAAAGGACATAGACATTTTGTTACTGATAAAAACTTTTCTTTTGATAAGCCTTTAGAAACTTTATTTTTGATAAGACTTTTTTACATATTAAAAGTATTTATCTGCTCTGTTTGTAGCATATAATTCCTTCTCTGCTTTTCATTAGTTTGTCTTAGTAAGAAAGATAAATCTTTTATATTCAGGTTTCCCAGTTACGGATACATCCCTATATTTAACCAATTTATCTGCCTTTAGTGAAGTTTTATTTTTATTCCTACTTTGTATTACACATTTATTATCATTTAATATTGTATATTTTAGTGTTGTTTACAGTGTAAAATTATTTATGTCATAAACAGCTACATATAAATATATGTGTATGACTTCATTGCTGCTAGGGTTTGAGCCCATGGCCTTGCCCATGCTAAGCACTGATTCTACCTCTGAGCCAAGCTTCTCCCCTACACATCAGCATTTTTAAAACAATTTTGAACTAAGTATGTTACTGAACTGTCTTAGAGCTTCAAAAAATTGTCTCCATTTTTTATCATTCCCTAGTTTGAACATCATGTAATTAGGTAGAATTTTTCCTTTCCTTTTCTTTCTTTCTTTTTTTCTTTTCTTTTTTTTTTTTTGAGGCAGGGTCTTGCTATGTAGTTCAGGCTGGTCTTGAACTCACTTTGTAGCACAAGCGAGGCTCAGACTCTTACCAATCCTCCTGCCTCAGCCTCCTAAGTGCTGAGATTACATACATGCACAACTATATCTGGTGTGAGTGGAATATTTCTATCCTTTTCAAGAAAAATATATTTTTCTTATAATGAATGCAATTGCCAGAAGAAAGTTAAATTCTAGAAATAATATGAACAAAATTGTTTGCACTCCAGGTATTAATAAGAAACCTTTCATATTCAACCATTTAACTTATGCCATTTACTCCATATGTAAACCTGAGATAAGTATGTTTTATCCTTTTCATCTAAGAATATTTATATTTTAGTTAACTACCATATTACATAAAAGACTGATGTTAATACTTTTTACTTATGCCCTGTTGGAATCTTTCCAAGATAACCATATAGTTTGCTTAATTTCCCCTTGATGTGATGAACTACATTAGTAGAAGTTTCAAAAATGAAAAATATATACCTCAGTGAAAAAATTTTACTGGTTCATAATGTATTTTTCTTTAACAATAGTTGCTATGTTTGAATTGATAATATTTTATTCAATATGTGTATTTTTCTGTGAACATAAGAAATGCAATGTGCTTCATTTCAATTCTATGTATCCTTCACCAAATTAATTTAAAAGGACTTATTTTCTTTTGTGGTCCCTAGAAATATAAATGCATTAGAATCAATTAGTCCATAATAATTTAGGATAAATCACTTCCTATAAATTTTTGAACTTGTACTCCATTTTAATATAGTTTTTTTCTCTTTATTTTTCTGGAAACCAATTGATACACTTAGGTTTTCCATTTCTTCATTACATTTGTATAAGAGAAACTTTTCCTAAAAGTATCTATTTTATGAAGGCTTTTAACTTTATTAACACAATCTTAAACAGTTATGTACCTTTCATTTTCTATATTATCTGTAGTTACATTTTTTAAAAATTATAAATTTGTATGTATGCATTCCTTTAAACCCTGAGCAAAAGTTTCTATGTCTCCCAAACTCTTGCATTCTTCATGTCAGAAAAACCAGGACCATGTGGATGACACAAAAGTTGACTGCCAGCTTGAGCAGCAGCCAGACCCCATTGCAACATGGCTACAGAGTCTTCTGAGTGCTTTGATACCTCAATTCAGGTAAACAGATCCTGGAGAACCAATTATCTAGGCAGTCCTTCTGGAGAAGTGGACCCAGGTGTTCTCTTGTCAGATGAAAGGTTTATATTTTGCACCTTGAGTCCACATGGTGTCCTCCCAATTCCTGAAATACCTTCAAACCATCTTGAGTATTATTTTGATGCAAATAATTTGGTTTTATTTCAATGCTAATCTTTTCAGCAGTCTCACTCTCCTTTGCTCCAACTTTACTATGGTTCTATTGTGGCCAAGCACCACATATTTCAATATGGCATTTCTTCATAATCCTCACTGTAAATCTGGCTAAAACCAGTCAGCAATTCCCATGTAATAGTCTGAACGTTGGGCTGCTTTGAAATTTCTTCCTCCAGGTCAATGAGTTCATCATCTTTAAATTCAGCTTCATTCAAAGTCTTAGGATGAGAGTAAAATATTAAATATATATATGTTTTTTTCTAAATAAGACAAGTACTTGCTCTTTTGACTGATATTTTCACATATAAAATATCTTCCTTGAAATAACTATGTCAGCTATGGTAGAGTGAACTGCAATTTTAGCTACATGCTGAAAGATTGGCACATTGATTTTGATATCACTTTGGATCACTTTTAGAATCAACTACACTTTAGGAAATAATTTCCTCTGCAGTGTACAAATAAAGTTTATAAATTTTTAAAATATTTTGATATTATATTTTAAATCTTCATTATCATTTCCCAAAGGTATGATCTTTTCCACTTCTGAATTTTAGAATTCACTAAAGGTTCTAATGTAGCATGATGCACTACAGTTCATGAAACTGACATTTTTTAGTACAATAATTTAAGGACCTAAAATATGTTAAATCTTTTGATATAATACTATTTATTATATAAATAATTATTATCAATATACCTACACTGTTCTGCATGATTTTTAAATGTGAAATTATCATGTAATTTCCATTTATTTTAGGTTTCTATTCAAAATTTATATTTTCAATGTTGAAATATATAATATTCAAATATCTGCTTTCATTTTGCTTCATTTTCATTACAATCTTTTCTCAGATTTTGATGTTTATCTGTTTCAATGGGCTGTTTTCCACTAACAACTAAAAAAATAGAAATAACTCTGTGTCTCACTACAGATCTCCTTTCTGCACATTCCCTTGACCTACCACCATTCACAATTCCTCATTTAGAGAAAATGGATCTGCGGGTCTGGGAAATGTAGTTTTCCTGTGTTAGCAGGTATATAGCATTATTTCTACCATAGTCTTCCATTCTGGTCACCACACACTAATTCCACTATCATTCTTAAAAATAGAAGACAGCAAAGAGAAAGACAGACTTTGTGAAGTTGGTATAGGTATCTGGGGATGGGGAAAAATGGAAAGGAGGTAAGAAAAAGGGGAAGTTAATAGGATCAAAATGTGATATATACATGTACCAGTTCCCCATGAAGAATGTGTTTATTATGTGTTAAAATATATATACTAATAAACTGCTTATCAAAAATTCATCTGCCCCTCGGTGGAGATACACCAAAATGTACCAAATCTTGTCCAAAATTTAGAATATCTTTGACTAGTACATTCGTTTACAAATTGATGTGTCTCCTTTTAGTTTGGTTACAGATGAACCAAAAGACTGGGTATATGTCCACTACTAGCACTCTGGTCCAGAATATGTCAATGAATTAAGTAAGAATATTGCAGAAAAAAAAAGAAGAAAGGAAGGAAGGAGGGAGAGAGGGTGAGAAAGAGAGAGAGGGAGGGAGCAAATGGAAAGGAAATGGAGGCAGAGAGAAAGAAGGGAAGAAAGATCCTTCCATCCAAAAAAGAGAATAAAGGAATACATACTATATTAGTATGTTCAAGTTGCAATAACAAAATGCCATAGACTTAGTAGTTTATGAATATAAGACATTTATTTCTTACAGTTTTGGAGGCTGAGATGTCAAATATCAGGTCATCAGTAGAGTTTGTACCTAGTGAAAAGCCTCTTCCTGATTCACACATGGTGCTGTTTTCTGTGTCCTCACACGGTGGAAGCAACAAGGCAGGCTTTTGGAGCATCCTTTCTATGGATTTCTCCTTCATGACCTGTTCACTTCCCTATGTCCTCATTCCTTAATGTCATTACTATGTCTAATGAATACATGAGGAATTCAACATTAAAATTTGAAGAGGTAGAGACATCCAGATCATAACTAGCTCATGTGTCTAATACTTAGCAACCTGAAATTTTCAAAATTGGATATGATGAAGGTCCCCTGTCATGTGGGTAAGAGAGGTCTCTAAAATCCAAATTATTGTCAATGTGAGGTCATTATTTGATTATCATGTGACTTCAGGAAGTCATGTGACTATATCATCTTGGTGTCATACCTAAAGTGTACTCTAATATGCCAAACTCATAGCTCTCAGCTCACTACTTGATTGTGAATGATGACACTGGAATTTATTTTAGACTTCAAAATATCAGAGACTTTGAAAGATTTTCATCTGGTTGTTTCGGGACTCTTCTCTTTATTAGTAATCACACACTGAGAAGTATTTCAACAATTGCTAGTAGATACAAGTCTCAAGACTGATCTCTCTCTCTCTCTTTCTGGGTGTGTGTGTGTGTGTCTGTCTGTCTGTCTGTCTTTCCTTACCCCTTCCCTTGCTCCCTGTCTCCACTCATGGCAGTTTTCTTGACAATATCCTTTAAAATGGATGGAGCAAGCATCCTTTTATTCTGATCATTAACTTCATTGATTAAAGTACGTTACTAAAATCTTATCTTGTCAACATATTTTCCTTTCTAATTTCTTAAAATATGTGGCCTGGAAATATTTGGATCTTTCTAAAATGAGAAACCCCCTAATTCCTAAGTTTTCCTACTTTTTACAATTTCTCTTTGGCAATTATTTCTGAATTTATCTCTTGTATTATCTTAAACTTTTGTAAGGATAACCACTAAGATAGGCTATTTAGTTTCCAGTTTTGTCTCATGTAGGATTGCTGGCTAAATATACATAAAATATACTTTCTAAATTACTGCAGTGAATATTCATATTTTAGGTGTTTGTTAAAACAGCTCTCCATTTCCAGGTCCCATTCACTGTATTAAGTTATGAAATGATAAGAAACAAGCCTAACACATTTGCTAACATGAAATCCAGTGCAGATGTTGTTGACTGAATAGATATTCTCTTGGTGAAGATTCCAGTTCAGTATCTAGGTTCCTTTTGTTGATTTGCACTGCAAAGCAAACATTATTTTCTTTGAAGTAATAAATCCACTGCAGCGCTCCTCCTGTCATTTGTATCCAATATTTTGTCTTCTCTTATGGGTCGTCCTTGGCATTTTTCCAGATTTATTTTATTAAATAAAATGCCTTCAATATTTTCGATTCAGTTAATTTTGCCTTCCTTCCATTTTAGAGGTTACCTTTAACATTGAAATACATAACAGAACTTACTCATCTGTACTCATTCATTTTAGCAGTGAAGTTATATTGTTATACTATCGGATGAGATATACAGCATGCTTCTTACCAATCCACCATTTTCAATAATTTCTATTTATTTAATCTGAAATTTAACCTTCAGATTATCACTTATTTTTATGGAAGTATTTTTTTAAAGTATATCTTTTCATTTAAGATACATTTTTAGAAAAGTTAATATTTTTAGACACCTAAAAGTTTCATTACTATACTTCAGTTACTTAAACTTGGGTCTATATTTCAACTGGTTTCACTGTTCACAGCAGGTCTTTTCTTCTATAAACAGTTCATGTTGAGATTTCACTTTATTTTCTGAGGAAACTAGTGCAAATCCTCAAATTATGACAATTTGTGCTACAGAGTATCATTATGGGAATTACGTAGGTGGCATTCTTTTTCCAAAGAATTGCTGCTATTGTTGTTGGTAAGTTTAGATAGTTGCAACTTTGGAAATGTGTTTAATTTCTCATTCACAGAAACTTCTCTCTCAGCTTCTACAGAAGTGGTTACTCTAGCGTTTGACTGAAAATAAAAACACAAAAGATATGAATTTGATCATTTTCCATAAACATGTTTTTTTCTACCTTCTAAATTACTGCAGTGAATATTCATATTTTAGGTATTTTAGGTAAACTGCCTGTAGGAAAAAAACACTTCAGCTTTCAAATTAAATTTTTACCAAAATATATCTAAATCTTGTTTCATTATTTGCCAAATGTGTGATGTGCACTATATAACTATTTCTTTTTAATCTAAGAAAGAATTTCTTCTACAAGGCTTTTTTGATTGTTAATTTCATTAACTATTTTTATAATTTCAATATTTGTTCTGCCTTCTGGGCTTCATAGTAAGTTTAATTTGAGACTCCACAATCTGTTCTTTGTCTCAGAGGTCAGTTCATTATTTTAACTGTTTTATTCTTTTCCTCAGTGTTTTGCTAAAATAATTTTAAAGTGATATTATTCTTTTATGATTTGAGTCTGCATGATGCAATCTCATTTATACTTCTCACATGGTATGCTTTAACAGAAAATTTTTAATGTTTATTTCTGAAAAATTGTTCCTAACTTCACATTTTCCCCTTGTTAGCTATTCTTCATTCATGTAAGTAGTGGGAATATTCTGAAATATTGCATAAAAAAAAATCTTGGTATTACTTCAGACTCTTTTCTTTATAAAAATTATACAATTTTATAGAAAAAATTTTAGACTCATTTTTGTTACTACTATAAATTTTCTGTATGTCATAACAGTAACAGGTTTATATAAATATATAATGTATTATATAGTTTGGAAAATGTGTGAAAATTTTTCATAATTCTGTAATTTACTTTTCTGTATCTATACTGAGTGGTTGAAATTCATCCATCCATTATAAACCATTCATTTTATACACATGTAGTGTGCCATGACAGGTGTATATCATAATCTATTTGTCTGCAGTTGAATGTATACACTGATACATACTACAACACTGCAGTGATCTAACTATCTATCTATCTATCTATCTATCTATCTTGTGACACACATGTGCAAGAAGTCCTCTAATTTCTATGGCTGAAAATAAAATTTCCAGATGTTAATTTGTATACATTTTCACACTGATATTTTTAATTTCCATATAGCTCTTTAAAGTAATGCTACCACTTTATGGTTCCATAAGGAGTAAATTAGACTTCTTGTTTCACCATACGTTTATCAGTTATAGTAAACTTAGTTTATTTACTGTTTTTCAGCCATGTAATAGGATAGTTATATTTTTTCAGTTCTTTTTCAATTCAGGTGTATTTTTTACTGAATTCAATTGTATATTATTTATCAATTCGTGATGTTTATTCATATGCCTAAAGTGTCTACAGGACTATTTTTCACATACCTAATATTAACATCTTGATTACTGAATGTATTGAAAATACACTGTTCTCATTTCGATAGATTATATATAAAGTTTTATATTTGATATAAGCAAATATTTTAAATGATTATCACAATCATGTGAATTAATATATCAAATTGTCACATTCAGTATAACTTTGTCTTACTGATCATCCTTCCATTATGTTTCTAAGAAATGTACTCAGAGATTTTTAAACCACTGAATTATTTTTTTAATATTTTGAAGAGCTTTGCATTTTGGTCTTTTATTTGCTTAAGATCAATTTCCTGTATTATATTTGGTAAAGACCTACTACTGTATTACATATTTTCTCAAGTTGGAGAACCATTTGCTCCTGAATAATTTACTGAAAGTTATATTTTCACCACTGACATACTAAGTTATTTCTATAATGTATTCAATTATTGTATTTATGGTGACCAGTTTCTGGGATCTTTTTCTATACTGTTGATCTATTCACAACTTCCTTCAACAATTGCAAGAATTTAAAATGAAACATGCTTCTTATTAAGGAATGTTTAGAAATTTATATTTGTACAAATATGTTTGATTATGTGGATTTGATTTAACTGCAGTTTTGGTAAAGAAACAGAGTAAAATGTGTTTATGTTGTTATTTTCCAATCACAAAAAAAGATGTATCTCTGTATTATTCAAGGCAGTCTTTTCTATCATTCACTGTTTTGTGGTTACTCTAGTCAGAGCGATATATATTATTTATCAGCCTTAATTCAACATTATCTATGCAAATGATATTTTAAATACATATTATTCTTTATCATAGTTTTAATATCTCTTCTGAAATGCTAGGTGTTATTAATGAATACATTTATTGAATGTGCATAGCTCCAGAATTTGTCCTAAGCTATTTTGTAAATCTTTATTCATTAATACTAATATTTTTTATTTTTCTAGCTTCATTGAGATGTAATTGGTTAATGAATATATGTACACATATTTGATATAAGCAAATATTTTAAATGATTATCACAATCATGTGAATTAACATATCCATCATTTCCCATTGTTGTATTTGTGTGCTTATTTTATTGTATATTTTGAGACCATTTAATATGCAATCTTTTTGTTAACTTGAAGTGTACTGTACAATAATATTAACTATAATCATTATAGAGATTATAAATTTCCAGAATTAATTTATCTTGCATAACTAAATCTTAGTAACCTTTGACCAACATGTTCCAATTTCCCTAACTCTCCAGTTTATAACAATCACCTTTGATTTTTTTCCTTGAATTAGTACATTATTTTAGATTGCAATTATCAGAGATCAAGCAGTATCAGTCTTTTTCAGAATTATTTCAGCTATTAAAAAATACAATACACTCAGGTTTGTAAATGTCGTCAAAAATAAAAGTATTTCTTTTTGTAAGACTGAGAAACATCCATATATAGTATAATATACCATATATCATATATTCTTTACCCATTCACCTGTCCACGGGTGCTAAAGCTATTTCCATACCTGGGCTCTTGTGAACAAAGTTTAAGTGAACATAAAGATGGTGATCTCCATTCTAAAATCTAATTTGATCTTTTAATATATACCCAAAAATGGTTTTGCTAAATTGTGTGCTAACTCGAGTTTTAGGTTTTTCAGTAATTTCTATACACTTTTCCATATCTATACTAATATCTATTCCTATCTACAGTGTATGTCATGGTTTGTGTCTAGATGTCCTCTCAATGCCTCATCCAATCTTAAGTGGCGGCTGTTGGGAGGTGATTGGATCATAGGGTGTGATGTTCATTCATGAATTAGCCCATTGATGAGTCTATAGCTAAAGGTGATGTTGGAAGGTGAAGCTTGGGGGTCACTGTGGGTATGGCCTGGAATGGTATATGTCCACACATACTTCAGATCTCTCCCCTCTCTCTCTCTCTCTCTCTCTCTCTCTCTCTCTCTCTCTCTCTGCTTACTAATGCCATGTCATGATTATTTTCCTCTGCCATGCCCTTCTTCCATGGCACTTTGAGTGGAGTCCAACTGACTATGGACTAAAACTCCTACAAAGAGTCAGCCAAAATAAATCTTAACTTCTTAGAGTTGTGGGTGTTAGGTTTTGTATCTCAGTAATAATATTTTATAATAGTCATGATAGCAAGTATGAAGCGATCTAATTGTGATTTTGAATAACATTTCCTCTATGAGAAATGATATTATGTACATTTTCATATACCTGCTAGGCATTTCTACTCTTTATTTGAAAAAAATGTCTACTCAGGCTCTTTGTTTGTATTTTACTTAAGTTGTTTGATATGTATTTTAGATATTAATCCCTTATCAGATCTTTGGTTTTCAATATCTCATCAATTTTATAGGCTATCTCTCCTGTTCACTGATAATTTTCTATGCTGTGCAGAAGCTTCTTAATCTGTTGTAAACTGATTTGTATATTTTTGTCTTTGTTTCCTGTCCTTTTGGGTTCATATCCTAGCAGTCACAGTCGTGTAACAGAGATTTTCCCAATTTATTTACTAAGACTTTTATAGTTTCATATGTTATATTTATGTCTTTAGACCATTTTGAGTTAATTTTTACATAATGTGATATAAGGGTCAACAGATATTTTACATTTTAATTCCTGGTTCATTTTTGTAAAACTGTTTTTTTTTTCTAATTTCGTATTATTGACACATTTATCAAAGATCTGTTGACCATAATATGTAGATGTATTCCTAGGCTCCTTACGTTGTTCCATCAATGCGTGTACATATTTTTGTACCATATTAATTTGTCATGATTATTATAGCTATGAAGTATATTTTGGAAACAGAGTGATCCCCCAAGCTCAAAACTTTTGTATAAGATTGTCTAAAACATTTGGTATTGGGGTGGACTAATGTGAATTTTAGAATATTTTGCTATTCATGTGAAATATCCCCTTGACATTTTGAAAAAAATGTACTTGAATTGAAACTGTAGATTTCTTTGCATGTTGTGGACATTGGAGAATATTAATTTTTCCATTCCATGAACTTGCAGAGAATTAAATCTCTTAAAAGCTTAATAATTTTAATAGTGATTCTGATATTTCTCTAAAAAGTGACATCAACAATTAATGAAATAATTCATTATGCCCTTTTAAATCACTCTACCAAAAACTATTTTTTCCAATCTTATTCTGTTGAGTGGGAGTTCAAGTATAATATCAAATTACAGAGTTATAGATATTCTTGTGTTCTAATTTTATCTCAGTAGATTTATCTGCTTTAGGTTTGGAATGGACATCCTCTCTCACATTAAAGATGCAACTTTTTATTTCCATTTAAAAAATCTCCTGGGAAATGAGCATTTCATTTTAATTATTTTAATGTATTCATGTCTATGCCACTTTAATGTGTTAATATATTTAATTTAACTAAGAAATTTTCTGATAGTGAACAATCTTTCCACTAAAGGAATAAGCTCTTTTTGAGAAACATATCTATATCCATTTCTTAGATATACACATATAGGTTAGTTTGTATTATTGTTTTATATAAATTATGTGTCAGAGGTTATTTGCTCCTAAAATAGTTGGAAAATTTAAGTGTAATATTATTATATCATAAGTTATTTGTCCCAATGATAAGGGCAAAGACCATTTTGTGCTGAGATCCTCTCTCCTTTCTCAAAATACAGTGACAAGGATTGAGGTTGTAGCTCAGAGAACAGTGCTTCCTAGTAAGCACAGGGTTCAATGACGGGTATTACAAAAAAGTTAAAAAGAAATAGTTAAGCACTTTATTCCACAAAACTTAATGTGGCAGGTTTTCTATCATCCTAGAGGCCATCTGCTGAGAGGAATTTGGAAAGTTTCAGGGCTTTCTGAATGCAATAGAGAATGTGCAAGTTCCCACTTTTATTAAAATATATGCAATTAGGAAAGAGTTCATTTAACTTGAGATAAAAGAAAGAAAAAAATAGAAAGAGAATACACTGTTCAGATTAAGAGAATAAATTGAGGTTAGGAGATGTTTGCTATCCTTCTGACCAAAAAAAGGGAATAATATTTACTGGTTCTTTGACTATACTTGCACTCTGGGAGTGCTTTATTTCACAGAATGTATTTAAAATTTGAACCTTCAGATGGAACTTGTTTCTGCGCTGGGATCTATATTAGCATTTTGATCTGAAGTACAATATTTAAGCTTTCTTATTTCTCTTACATGTCAAAAGATAAAAAAAATTGCCCTAGGTATCTCACAGAGTTACTGTGAGCATAAAAAGAAGAGTACTGGATGGTACTTTATATTTTACAAAATATTATGTAAGTGTAAAGGATTGTCACCAAACAGGAAAATACTGGAAAACTACATATGACTTTTGTGATGGCCCAAATGAGTCATCTTGTCAGAGATATAAGACACATTATAAAATGAGAGAATATCCAGGATAATCAAAGTCCACCAAACATAACCTATTTGATGTAGAATAATGATCAAAGCTGAAAAATATCAATGCACTAGAGATGCTAGGTCATTTTTGACTGCTCTATATTTTATGTCTTGTATAAAAAGCTAGGGATGGAATTGAATTTATATAGACTGCAAATGTAGATGGATCAAGATCTGGGGGAAATCTAAATTTAGTAAAATTTTGCTTTATTCTGAAAGAGTGCATAAGGAAGATTTTCCTTGTAAAATGGTGCCAGTTAAGAAGGAAGATGCAAAGAAAACTGGGTCAAAGAAAGTGATCAAACAATAGCGGCACATATAGGGTGCAGCAGAGATATCTTTGGTTTCTCTAATCTATGCCAGTGATTAGATTTTTATAGTTCAAGGACCCTGTGTCAGTGATTAAATGAGATCAGGTTTTCTTCCTTCAAAGTGTGAAGTTCTTTTACCAATTCATTTTGCCTCTTGCTGCAAGGTTAAATGCACAGAACTTAAGCTCCATTTGAAGAAGCTTTTGAAAGAGAAGGCACTTAAATTATTGCTATGATCAGACAATGTGAAAACTCATTACAAATAGTTTCACATAAATCATCATGAAGACCATGCGGCAAGTCTGACCCCAGGAAAACCAGGGATGTTTTTCTAGCTGCCTGGGAGATGCTGGACTCTGTGCTCTGCCGCCTGCCACCATCACAGAATGAGTCTGAACTCTAGGAAACCCAGGGACACACAGTGAGTAATCAGGCTCAGTGCTCCACCTCCTGCATTGAAAACTAGGAGATGAATGGGCAAAATGCAATCTCAGAACTCCACCCCACCCAGAACAAGTGCAGGATACACTGACATAGAGGAACCTAAAATATTGGAAACAATAGCAGCAGAAATAAAAACAAATAACTACATCAGGTTTTAGAAGAAATAAGATCAGAAAAAAATATCCCAGGTAAAGAAAGAAATGACAATCATAATGAAAGAATTTCTCAGTGTATCAAAAGAAGACATAGAAAAAAATAGAGGAGCACAGAAAAATAATGGAGAATTTGAATGAACAATATAAGAAAAAATTAGAATGCTTGAAACTGATTCAAGGAGATATCCAGGAAATTAAAAATTCCATTGAAAGGTGTAAAAACCACTTGAACAAACCTGAAGATAGACTTTCAGACCTTGAAAATATCATAGCTGCTAGTGATCATGAAAGAAAGATCTCCTAAAAATAACAAGGAACCAGGAAATAACAATTCAACAGCTGTAAGATGAGGCAAAGAAATACACTATATGACTGATAGATGTCAATGAAAAAGTAGGAGGCAACATGGATGACATAAGAAAACTATTTGAAGAAGTAATAGCACTTAAGGAAGGCATATAGAACTCCAATTAGCCATAACTAAAATAAATCTACACCCAGAAACATAATAATCAAGATCTCTTAAATTCAGCAAAAGAACAGAACATTAAAACTTTTAGAGAAAAGAAACAGATCATCTATGAAGGCAAACCCATTAGATTCATGGCAGATTTCTTAACACAAACCATGAAGTCAAGAAGGGCTTAGACTGAAGTATTTCAGGTTCTGAAAGTAAACAGTTTGCAACTTGCAAAAATACTTTCAGAGTTAATGGAGTAATAAGATACTTCCATGAGAAAGAACAACTGAAGAAGTTTATAACTTCAAACCAACCATACAAAGAGTAGTGAAAGATATTCTAGAAAGAGATTAAAATGAGCACAATTCCAAGAAAAATGATAGAAAGGAACCACCAAACAAGGCAAATAATTAAACAGAAGGGAAAAGAAGAGAACCAACATCAGAAAAGCAACATGACAAAGATAAACCAATACATATCAATACTGACCATTACTTTAAATGGTCTTAATTCACCAATGAAAAGAAACAGACTGGCAAAATGGATCATGAAACGAAATCTAACAATATGCTGTATACAAGAAGCATTTAATTCAAAAGTAAATTCATAGACTTAAAGTCAAAGGACAGAAAGCAATATACAATGAGCCAGAAACCAGAAAAAAGCAGGAGTAGCCATTCTGATTGCAGACAGTATGGACTTCAAACAAAAAATGATCAAAAGAGATAAAGAAGGTCATTACATACCTTTTAGGGGAAAACTTCATGAAAAGAGATAAAAATCATAAACATATATGCACTAAATTTAGAAGCACCCGACAATATAACACAAATTCTAACAGCCATGCAAAATCAAATAAGCAATAACACAATTCTAATGGGGAACTTTAACAGCCTACTGTCACAAAGAGATAGATCAACCAGACAAATAATAATGAAGAAATAACAGAACTGAACCAAACCTGTGAACAAATGGATTTAGTAGACCATTACAGTGTGTTTCACCCAACAACAGCAGAATACATATTCTTCTTAGCTGCACATGGGATGTTCTCTAAAATAGACTGTATACTAGCACATAGAACATTCTGAAATAAATGAAAATGAATTGAAATCATCCTATGCATATTATCAGACCATAGTGCAAATAGTTGTAAATAATTGACAAAATAAATTGCAAAAAACTCCATAAACACATGGAAATTAAATAACAATCACCTGAATTATCAATGGGTCACAGATAAAATTAAAGAAGAAATTAAACTATATTTGCAATGAAATGAAAATGCAGATACAACTTACAGGAACTGATAAGGTGTGCAATGAAAGCAGTCCTCAGAGGGAAAGTTATAATGGTGAATTCTCACATCAAGAAAACATAACGAGGTCAAATAAACAATCTTATGCTGTAGCTGAAGCTTCCAGAAAAAGAAGAGTAAGCCAAGCCCAAAGTACAAAGATGGGAACAAATTATAAATATCAGAGCAGAAATTAATGCAACTGAGAATAAGAAAGCAAAACGAAGAATTAAGGAATTGATGAGTTGGTTCTTTGAAAGAATAAATAAAGTTGATAAATCCCTGGCAAACCTTGTCAAAAAAATGAAAAAAGAAACTCAAATCCAAGCAATAAAGAATGAAAAGAGTGAAATCCTTACAGATTCTGTAGAAATTCAGAAGATCATCAATACATACTTTGAAAATCTTACTCTCTTAGGATGGAAAACACAGAAGAAATTGAGATTATTAGATACATATGACTTACCAAAGCTGAATGAAGATATAAAAATCCTGAAAAACTCAATATTGCTCAAAGAATTTGAAAATGTAATGAAAAACTTACAAACAAAGAAAAACCCAGGTCCTGATGGAGTCGCACCTGAATTCTACAAAAAACTTAGAGAAGATCTAATGCCAATTCTTCTCAAACTCTTTAATAAAATAGAAAGGGAAGCAATCCTCCCTAACACCTTCCTAGAGGAAAGTATTACCCTGACACCAAAACCACAGAAAGACTCAACAGAAAAGAGAACTATAGGTCAATCTCCCTAATGAACATAGATGCATAGATTCTATGCATAGAACATAGAGAACATAGATTCTCACTAAAATACTAGCTAATGGAATGCAGCAAATCATCAAGAACATTATACACCATGACAAGTAGGTTTCATCCCAGGAATGCAGAGATGGTTCAATATATGCAAATCAGTAAATGTAACACACCACATCAACAGAATCAAAGACAAGAATCACATGATCATATCAGTAGATGCAGATAAGACTTTCAACAAAGTCCAACACTCATTCATGATAAAAAAAAACTTACAGAAAATCAAAATAGAAAGACATTGCCTCAATCTTATAAAAGCCATCTATGCCAAACCAATAGCCAACATCATACTAAATGGAAAAAAACTGAAAGCTTTCAATTTAAAATCAGGAACAAGACAAGAATATTGACTGTCACCACTCCTACTGAACATTGTTCTGGAAACATTAGCCACAGCAATTAGACAAGAGAGAGAAATAAAAGGAATAAGGATAAGAAAAAAAGAAGTGAAATTATTATTTGAAGGTGAAATGATACTTTACATGGAAGACCCAGAAAATTCCACCAAAAGACTCCTAAAATTAATAAGCAAATTCAGTAGAAGAGCTGGATACAAAGTCAACACTCAAAAATTAATAGCATTCCTATACCCAAAAAATAAACACACTGATAGAGAAATTATGATAACAACACCTTTCACAATATATTTAAATGGTGACAACTAGAGACCATACTCATAAGTGAAATAAATCAAACATACATGTGCAAGCACCACATTGTTTCACTAGTGTAAATCTTGAAAGAGTTAATTTAAACTCGGATGTATGATAGACACTGTGAAATGATAGGAAACTGCTGAAGAGTAAAGGGCAACTGGGATGTGGGGAAAGAAGGAGAAATTTTGTATGTATGTGCATACATGATAGTTAACATGGTTGTTCTTCTGTCTTCTATTTCTATGCTGAAAGAAAGTGTCAGTGAGTCTTTGGTTAACCAGTATTGCATGTCTATATCTGTTTTCATGAGAAGCCACTTTGAAGATATGACTATGTAATACAACAACCATTGTTAATTCCCTACCACTTTGTTTGTAACTGTATTGTCTGTACTGTGCTTGTGATATGTTGTAAAATGTTGTATGTCTGTTAATGCTTTCCTCCTTTTATTTTTAAAATTAAAAAAAAACAACCCTGATGACAGATATAGAAAGACCTTACCTCAAATTAATAAAAGTCATTTATGACAAAAAAAACAATAGCACCCAAAAAATGAAATACTTAGGAATCAATCTAACAAAGGAAGTAAAGGATCTATACATTGAAAATTACAGTACTCTCAAAAAAGTGATCAAAGAGGATTTCAGAAAATGGAAAGATATCCCTTGTGCATGGATAGGAAGAACCAACATTGTGAAAATGGCAATATACAGATTAATGCAATCTCAATCAAATTGTCATTAGTATACCTCACAGACCTAGAGAAAACATTCCTAAAATTCATTTTGAGCCAGCAGAGACTAGAATAGCAAAAGCAATCCTCAGCAACAAAAGAAAGGCAAGAAGCATCACAATCCTTGACTTAAAATTGTAGTACAAAGCTACTGTGATAAAATCATCACAGTATTGACAAAAAACAGACCTGAGGATCAATAGAACAGACTAGAAGATGCAGTAAGAACCACAAACACACTCATCACCTTATCTTTGACAAAGGCACCAAACATGTCCACTGGAGGTAAGAGAGCCTCTTTATAAAATGTGCTGAAAGGACTGGCTCTCCACATGCCAAAGACTAAAATTAGATCCATGTCGATTACCATGCCCTAAACTAAAGTAAAGATGGATCAATGATCTACATAATAAAACAGAAACACTAAATGTACTGTAAGAGAAAGTCGGAAGAAATCTTGAAGACAGGAGTAAACAGTGAGAATATGAACAAAAACCAAACTGCACAGGAAATACTTCAAGAATCAACAGGAATCTCATCTTATTAAAGAGGTTTTGCACATCAAAAGAAATCACTAACACCATAAAAAGAAAGTCCACGAACTAGAAAAACTATTAGCCCACTGTCCTTCTGACAAAGAACTTCTATCTAGAACATACAAAGAATTTTTTAAAAATCTGGCCCCCAACATGCAGAGACCCAATCCAGAAATGGGCATTTGAGATGAATACATACTTCTCACATGAAGAAATACAAATGGCACATAAATATATGAAAAAATGTTCAACAACATTAGTCATTTGAGAAATGCAAATTAAAACAGCACTGTGATTTCATCTCACCCCAGAAAAAATGGCTATCATCAAGAAATCAACCAATAACAAATGCCAGAGAGGATGTGGGGAACAAGGAATACTTCTCCACTGTTGGTAGGAGTATAGACTGATACAAGCACTGTGGAAATCAGTGTGGAGGCTCCTTAAAAATGTAGGATTATAGGTCCCATGCAACCCAGCTATTCCCTTTCTGGGTGTTTTTCCAGAAGAACTGAAAACATCATACCACAGCAATGTATGTACATCCATGTTTATAGCAGTGAAGTTTGTAATAGATAAATCTTGGAAACAACCGAAATGTCCATCAACTGAGGAATGGAGAAAAACAGATGTTATATTTTTATACAATGAAGTATTACTGTGCTATAAAGAAAGATAACCTTGAGCCTTTTATAGGTAAATGCATGCAATTAGAGAATATATTCATAAGTGAAATAAATCAGACCCACATGTGTACACATTGTACTGTCTCCCTGAAAGTGTTAATAAAATCTGAAAGGTACAATCGATATTGTGAATGGGAAAGAAACTTCTCAAAAGGAAAGAACAACTGGAGTGAGGGAAAGGAGAAAAGTAAGCAAGAAGGAAATGAAAAACATATATATATATATATATATATATATTTACACACATACATATATACATATATATATACACATACATAAGCTAGCTAAGACATTTGTACTACTAATTTCTAATTGTTTATTGAAATGAACAGTTAATGTTTAGTTGTTTGATCACTCTTGCATGCCTATAACTGGTAATCTGAGCAACTACTTTGAAGATAGCAATATGTAATATAACAACCATTGTTAATTTCCTATCATCTCTTTTTGGAATTCGGTATTGTTTCTATTGTTTTTGTGGGGTTTTTCTGTTACTTTGTTTTTGGTCTTTTCTCATTTCTTTGTTTGTTTGTTTCTCATTTATTAGGAAATTATCTAATGATCTGGCAGTTAATCCTTTTCACATCAAGTGACTATTTAAAATAAACTTGAAGATGACCCTAAAAAAATAAAATAAAGTAAAAAAAAAACAAATCGTCATGGAAATCCTGGAGGGTAGGTATTGTTATTTCCATTTTACCTGTGAGTATACTGAGTTTCAAAGATGATCAATAATTTTGCCAGTGTTACCCATTAAGTTACAAAGCTGAAATATATACTCAGATCTGTTTTATACAAAACTACCGCATTTCTGCAGCTGAAACACTCCAGTGGAAAGATGAGCAAGTTTTCAAGATATTTGTGAATTGCAAAATGAAATCTGAACAATTGTCTATGTGGTATTTTCAGAGGAAAGGATTATACTTCGGAACACTTTAATAAATTATAATCCCCATTCCCAAAATGAGTCTATTGAAATCAAGGTTAGCAAGTGGATTTCATCTTAAGCTCCAGTTCTGATGACTTAACTATCACTGCCTGAAATACTATTACAATATCTTCTGAACAAGGCATCTATAGCCTCAAAAGGAAAGGGTGTATGGACAATTAGCAATGACTAGTGGGATTAGTGTCAAGTTTCTGCCATCAAGAAACGAGACATTTATTATTTTGATTTCAGTGCAATGAAAATCTGCTGTTAATAGTCCACTTCTCTTGAGAGGAGGCATACATAAAACTTCATCATTTCTTATGCTTCGTTCTGAAAGCCAGTTAATGGGTTATTATCCTAAGAGAAGCATTTGATAGTCAGAAGAGACAAGAAACTGTAGGAGCACTGTACTCATGGTTAAGAAAGAAAGAAGCTTTGGGGATAACTGTGGGAAAGGCCAGGCATTTAATCAAGATATGCTCATTTCATGATGTGTCCAGAACAGCATTGTTTAAAAGCACCAAAATTTAATCATAAGTCTATCTTGGTTAGTTTCATTATTGCTTAATTTGTGTTGTTTAGTATTATAAACATACCTGAAGCCTCATAAAAATAAAAATTGGTATATGAATTAGAATTTGCTTCTGCTTAAGTAATGAAATTGCTTTACAGTCTTTGATAGGATCAAAAGGAATTAGTCTGAAGAGTGGTGGCTTGCTAAAGTAAAATTGAAAAAGCTATGCCTCCATTTCATATTCAAGAATTAGGTCAAATATTAGAAAATAAATCTCGGTGGAAGTGATAACAAAATAGAGTTTGAACTAAGGTACATAGTCCCTATCAGTGAGCATTGTTCAGTAGCAATCCAGAAGAAATAAGGTCAGGTGGCTTATGGTGAAAGTAGATAATAGTTATGGAACAATAGTATAAAATCAAATATCCAAAAAAGGCTGCAGAAAGGACAAATAGTCAAAAGTAGGTCACACTGTGTCTTACTTATTGTCAGTTTAGTGAACTTTTCCACTGCAGAAACAAACTACCAAATATCCACCACTTGCCTGAAAAAAGATTTACTTTGACTCCTGATTTCAGAGGGTTCAGTCCATGGTTAGGTGACTCAAGGTCAGAAATGGCAGGGTGTATTGGAGGAAAGCTGCTCAACCCATAGCAACCAGGAAGTAAAGAGTGGAAGAGCCAGAGGGAGAGATATACCCTCCAATATTGTGCTCCTAATGAGTCTCTCCTCCAACTAATCACCCACCTTCTAACAGCACATTCAGGTATGAACTAGAAAATGAATCAAGTAACTGGTAAGCATAGTCCCCTGTAATCCAATTTCTAGATTCCAGAAGCCCCACTTCTAAATTCCACTTTCTCTTCCAGAAACCTCACTTCTAAATGCCACTTTTCTGTGGCATTTTCCATTTAAATCCTAGTTCTTCTTAATATTGAACCCTATCACAGTAACTATTCTCTCTTCAGCCATATTTGTCCACTTATATGTTGCTTTATTCAAATGACTGGACCAATATTTTCCATCAGTTAATAGATTTGAGTGGATGTTACAGATACTTGGCATTCATACCAGCAGACTTTACTTTATATTGTAAATCTTAATTTGCTGCTTGTCTTAATTTTCTAAAATTAATAACAGTTATATATTTAAAATTTATTTTTCAACAAAATTATTAAAATAATTCATGTAGGGGGCTGGGGATTTAGCTCAGCGGCAAAAGCGCCTGCCTGGCAAGCGCAAGGTCGTGAGTTCGGTTCCCGGTACCGGAGAAAAAAATAAATAAAATAAAATAAAATAAAATAAAATAATTCATGTAAGCAAAATTAAACTTGATATGATTTCCAATAGGAAATAACAGTACGAAGTGAGTTTCTTTTTACTAATATAATTTTGCCCTTAGCCACTATTCAGTTAAACGAGTAATATATCTAATACTGTCACAGAATTTAATTGGCCCAATAGCAAATAATTGTACAATATTTTCAAGATACTCCCTCAGGATAGGGAACACACTTAGAGAAATTAATAGATGAAATGTCAGTATTGGAGAACTCTAGTAAAGACTGTGCATATGTTCTCATAGATTCGTAGTAAAAATTCCAGGAATTAAAGAGTGGAAGAGCCAGAGGGAGAGATATACCCTCCCTAAGGCAAGCAACCTGAAGAATCAGAGAACTTTAATGATGTCATGTGTAACAGGAATATAGTTTATTCTATTGACAAGTTCTATGACCAGGCACCTAGGAGCCCAGAGGTGATGGCAGATGAATAAAAACATGTATTCAAATTAGAATAAATAATGATTGTGTGTCATATTAGCATTCTAAAATATATTTTCAAAATACTTTTATATGAGTAAAAATTTATAAAGTGGTCAAAATTGTACAAAATAAAATTTTAATAAAACATGAAATTTTTGGTATAAAATGTCAGCCATGTTGGTAACAGATAAATATCCTTATAATGAAGTGATGGATAAACCAATTGGTTTTAACTTCTTGTGGATAACCTAGGAGCATGCATGATATTTTAAAATGTTTATACGTCTTTGACAAAATTATTTTACCTCAGGCAATTGGCCTAGAGAAACACACTAAGATGCAATGAAAGATTTATTCATACAATTTTTCATTGAATAATTATGTACAATACAAAAATGAAAAGCACTTAAATCATAAATTAATACTATAATTATGTCATCATGAAAATGTTAGGACACTGCAGACTGAGTTTCTAGGCGCTGGGAGGCCCAGGGGACGGGCGGGGCGAGCAGGCCCTCGGAGCCGGCGGAGCAGGCTCCCCCAGCCCCCCGCGCCTTGCGCCCAGGCAGCGAGTTCTCCGGGAGC
>NW_004955539.1:2111480-2135457 GCF_000276665.1 Chinchilla lanigera | reverse complement strand
TATATATATATAAAGTCTTTTTGAGACAGGGTCTCACTGTATGGTTCAGGCAGGCCTTGAATTCACTTTGTAGCTCAGGCTGGTCTCGAACTTATAGCGATGCACTTGCCTCAGCCTTCTGAGTGTTGGGATTACAGGCGTGCACCACCACACCCAACCTAAAAAGTATATTAAAAGAGAAAAATGTTAACCCAAAATGAATTCCATACAGGCAATTTTTAATTTTATCTGTGTTCCACATTTACCAATATCGCATTTTATTTCACTAGCAATTATTATAATGAGTAATCTAATAGGTAGTATTATATTTGAGTAAAAAGATCAGATTACACAAGTGCTATAGACTAAAAATTTATGTCCCTTGATTATTCTCATTGAAAGCTAATACACAAGGTGGTCATATTTGGATGGTGATTAGGTTATAAAGGTGAAACCACCATGAATGGGATTAGTGTCTCCTGAAACAGACCCCAAAAACTCTTTTACCTCTTCCCCCATGTGAAGATAATGAAGAATTCATAAATCAAGAAGGTGGTCCTCTCTTAGACATAGAATGTGATAGCAGCTTGTTGGACTTCACAGTGTTCCAAACTTGTGAAACAGGTTTCACCTGCTGACAAGCACACAGTCTGTGGCATTCTGTTGTAGCAGTCTTACTGAACTGAAACAAAATTGATACTGAGAAATAAAGGGACTGTTGTACTAAATACCTAAAAATGTAGAAGCTGCTTTGTGATGGGTAAAGGATGAAAGAAATTTTAATGCAACTTAGAGTGAGCCTACATTGCTGTCAGTGGGTCTTTATAGATAATTCTGATGAGGGCCTAGAAAGAAAAGAGGAATCTGTAGAAGCTTCAATTTTCTTAGAGACCTAAGTAATACTGAACAGAATGTTGGTAACAATTTGCACACTTAGAACTATTCTGACAAAATCTCAGACAGAAATGAGGAAGACAGAAATGACACACTTGCTAAAAATGTGGCAAAGAACTTAATTGAATCTATTTCATGTTCTAGCGTTTTGTGGCAGGTAGAAGTTACTAGCTGTGAACTTGGAGATTTACATAAAGCAACTTCTAAACCAGGTGTTGATGGTGCTGTCTGTTTAGAGTAATTCTAAGGAAGATAAAAGCATAGTTGGATTGTTAAACAAAATGGAAACAAAATTTACACATTTAGAAAATTACTAGGCTGCACATATTTTTAAAAATTAAGTCACTGAAATCTTTGATATAAAAATTAGTAATGACCACCAAGGTAATTTGGAGTTTATCAGACATGCCATTTTCATCACAAACTCAAAATGCAATTGCTCCTTGGCAGAGAAATTTCTCAAAAGGGGTTAGCCCTTCTCAGTGCTGTCTCTCATCATGCGTTCTCTTTACCCAAGATGCAGGTTTGGCAGACATCTGTGCAGCGCAAGTCACGGCAGCCATTGCCACTGGAGGGTGCTGGCAGAAAACTTTAACATCACTACCATGTTTTAGGAGACACTGCTACCTCCTAACCAGGCTCCAAAGGACCCACCTTAAGAGAACCAAGGAAATACCATCTAGGTATGAAGCTATCGAGAGTCATCCCACAACCAGGAGATGATGTTGTCGCTCTAGGTTAAACTTCAAGGCAGAACATCAAGCCAGAGGAAGTTCTTTAGTCCTAATGTCTAGTAGATTCACCCAATCAGGTTTTGAAATTACTTGAGATTCGTCATTCCTTTCTGCTGTCCTGTTTCTCCCTTCTGGAAGGGGAATGTTTGCTCCATGCCAGTTCTATCATTGTATTTTGGAAACACATACCTTGTTTGGTTTCTTCCATGTAAGGGGAGAGGGAGACATCAATTCTACCAGCATGTTGATCATGGATTTTCCAGCCTCTTAAACTGTGAGGAACACATTTATGAAGCACCCAAGCTGTGATATTTTGCCTATAGTAGCCCCAAACAGCTTAAGTCCTTCTCGAACATTACTTCTACTTTATAAACGTGAGCACAGAGCTGCAGAGCCATTTTGTCATCCAAAATTACAGCACCTGTAATTTACAGAGCTAGAATTAAAGCCCGTCTTTTGTGATTATTCACCCCATACTGTTTTACTAACCCATGGTGCTTTTCCCAGAAAGGGAGTTCAAGAAGGCACATGCAGTATCAATAGTTTGTGCCAATAAATCAGCAGAGGACTAGTTTAATACAGTGCTGTACACAGAACTGTATATGAGCTTATCACATAAAACAATGGCTTTGCTTCAACTAAAACTTTGATTTTCAATCCATCACCGTATTTGATCTTCTTTGAGAATTTACACTGTCAATAATGTGTAAGTTAAAGTAAAAAATTTCCTAATTTTTCCAGGTCGTCTTTTTATTTTTTTTAAAAAAAAACTACAGGGCTGGGGATTTAGCTCAGCGGCAAAGCGCCTGCCTGGCAAGCGTAAGGTCGTGAGTTCGGTTCCCGGTACCGGAGAAAAACCAAAAAAAAAAAAAAAAAACTACAATTGCCTCAGTTACTTTCACATGGTTGGGACTTTTTTTCCAAAGGAAGTGCATTAAAATGCCTAGCAAAAGCCTTCCTCTCAAATTGTTCTATTTCTTCAAATCCTGGAGAGGTGCAATACATTGCCTTCCTAATAGTGAAAGTTTCTTGGCACATTAAGTGCTTTGAAGTGTGTTTTAAACCACCTTTATGATATAAGCTTGTTGAAAGCACTTAAAAAACACAACCTGTGAATTATTTAGAGCCTCTGAAGAAATGGTCCAAGCACTAAATTTGCAAGGGATGGGATGTCTTTCAGTTTTAAGACTTCTGGATGCTTGGGGGTGGCTATGAAGCTTAAGCCTCAGAACTCATGCAGTTCTAATTTTGGTCTTATTTTCTGGAAATGTATTGCCTCTCAGTTAATTTTAGGGTTGGAAGAAGCTAACATCACAAATCCTGCCATTCACGTAGATTAGACCAATTTAGGCCATCTGCCAACCTCTAAAGAAATCGCTGTGACCAGCAGGATGCACTGAACTAATTCGCTTAAGCCAGCCACCCAGCCTGGCCCTCTTGTCCTCACTAACCTCTGCTTACTGGTTATTCCCACCGTGAACCACCCACAAATGGAGAAAGCGAATTCAAACCAAATATATCTGTAAATTATGACTTAGAGCAGACTGACAAAGTTGCCCAAGAATGGCACATGTTTTTTCTGTACTTGACCTAAATTAGATGCACACTTTTAGTTTTCAAATTAACCTAAGAGTCTTGAGTGAATTCAATCTCTAAACAGATCAAGGTAGTAAAGTAACAGGTCATATCTTTACTTCCTTGAACAAACATCTGAGTACCTGGTGGACACAGTGGGTCCAAACTCCAGGCTTCATGCAGAGGTTACGTGGGAGATGTGGGAAGGAGGCATTAGCAGCACGTGACTGTTCAGCCGTGGGTCCAAGACAGCTGAGATCTATGTGTTTTTAAATTCTTTCTCTCAGTGCTCTGTCTTCTTTTTTCTCCATTCAGTGTGTGCATTTACCTGTCACAAAGCCTGCTATTACACGTCCTCCTGAGAATTATAACATCGGGTAATTAAGTTGTACAAGATGCTAAGAAAATTTATAAACAAAAGAAAAGGAAATGTGTCCTATTAGAAAGCCAGAAAGGGAGCATCTTCTCAATGGAGCTCCTAAAGTTTACATTCTTCATTTAAAGAAATCAATCCTTAATATGTAGAGGAGAAGTTTACATGTATGGTTTTATATTTTAGAAAGTATGATTTTTAGATGTTCCTGAGGCACAGTTGAAATGGTGCCTATAGGAATTTCAAAAAGGGCCAAATGGTAAAAGTTATGAAGGGGATTCAGCTGGAAATGATGATGGATTTCATTCATCAACTAAAGGATTTCTAAAATCAATAAAGAGAAAGTTCAAAGAATACATTTAGAAAATTCAGGAGCCAGCATTAACCAATGTGCTTCGAGTTTGCATTTGGTTACATAAAGCATGTAAAATGTTATACATAACATTTGCTGTATCCAGTGGGAGTTGTGTTCATTAGTTCTTAGTTATTAAAGTCAGACAAAGGGCCTATTTTTTTTTTTTTTTGTGGTACTGGGGGTCGAATTCAGGACTTCTCTCCTGCCAGGCAGGCGCTTGTGCCACTGAGCTATATCCCCAGCCCCAGACAAGGGACCTTAAACGGCATGGAGCACTAAGAGCTTTGGCAAATGAACAGTTTACAGTTACATGAGCACTTAATTTTAACCTTAAGGGAATATATAACCATATCTTTTTCCTCATTTTTTCTTTTCAAACATGTTAGCGGAAAATGTATCTGTTTTGCAGGTCCCTCCATTCAATACAAGCAAGACCCTTTAACATGTATTTACCGTATTCCCCGAGACAGTGCTCCACTGTGCAAATATCACCACTTCGTGTGCATAGTACCTGTTCAAGACCAGGAACTTTAATATGCAATGGACATACAATCGTACCATCAGAAAACTCTCAGTTTAAGAGGACAAGCTTCTGAAACCAGTGAATATTGCAGATTATACTACTCCAGATAGATATACTGGAATACAGAAGCCCCTAGAAACACACTGCTCCTTGGGTTGTTAAGGAAATATAATATTGCTTGCGTTTGAGCTGCTCATAAATAATGTGCAAGAACTTGACCCGCTGAGAAAAGTTAGTCATGTAATGGTGAAGCTATCTTTTTAGTTTGCAATGTTCCAAGCACAGCAGAGGAGATAGCAGGTAAATTCATGGTTGCAGAACGATGACCAGATGTGTAAAACTATTGCATTTGCTTTGTTATAATAATAAAATAAAACATTAAAATCAAGAATAATAGCTAAGTGAAATGTCCTTTTGCCTAACAGGGAAAACTAGCATCAAGTATGCCTTAATACTTGTTTTTGAATAAAAGCAAGCATGATCCTCAAATGCAAACACTATTATATTTCCATAACAGCCCAAGGAACAATGCAATCTCTTTGAGCATACCTTTTGCTTCTAATGGAAAATAATTAATCTTAATGGATTCTTCTGTACCAACGTGTTTCAAAAGTTGTGTTCATTAATGTAGTCCAGTTTTTAGTCCAGTTCTGTCATTTTCCTGCAGTGACATCCGAGATAATCTTCCCAAATTTCCTTTTCACATCAGCAAGCCAATATAAATAACTATGCAGAGTGCATATTAAAATAAAGTTATAGAGTAATACAAATGGAACTGTTCTGAAAAATTACAAAATATTACATTGATTATTGCTATTCAAACTCATTTTTAAAAATAGTGCACCTACAATATAAAGTATCTATATTCCTTTCATTTTCATTTAAATGTTGTCTTTCTAGTGAGATATTCGAAGTTCTCTGGCTGTCATTGGCAGATATATTTTCAAATACAATTTTGAAAAATAGAAGTTACAGTAGTTCATGGTAAAATAAATGGAATACTATAAGGTAATCTAGAAATGTATTCTTGTGGGTTTAATTTGAACCCACCATGCACCATGGTTGACTAAAATGCATGTTGCCTCTTTCATTCATCTGAAAACAAATTGAGTTATTAGGAAAAAGCAGCTGCCTTTCTGTAAAACTGGAAGAAAATATCTCATGTATAATTTTATAAATTGTGAAGCGCTTTCATATCCACTACCACTTTGATTGCCCAAACAACCTTTTACATTGGTAGGAAACTTCCAACACAAAGGACCTTTGCGTTTTTACCTTCCTAATGCTCTATAAACTCAGGGGTGAAGTGGCTTGCTCAGATCATCAAGCCATGCAGCAGGAGAGCTGAGTCTAAGCCCTGAGCCTCTGGCTAACTTGCCTGATATACTTTCTCCTGGGCCATAGTGCTTTTTCAGCAGTACAGCTGGAGCCAACAGTCAGTATCCTAGAAAAATGAGTACTATGCTCCTTGCCCAGCATCTCAGCTGTCCTACTTTTCAGAATTTAGGAACTCAGTGAGACTTTAGGAACAAAACTTACCACCAAGCCCTGAAAAATTCATTTACAAGGCTATCTGGGAGGATACTTGATTATGATTTCTTTTAATAGCTTAAACAAACATCAAAAGTAATGTTCAAAAGGGGATACTTTGAAGCAGCCTATATTGTTTTATTCTATACACCATTAGTCCCTATAAATATGATATCAAATGCATATTATTAGTAAGTATTAAAGGATGCTTTTAATAAGTCACATGAAAATGATTAACCATGTCTTGGTGATTCATTTGTTTATGTGGCTTCTTTTTCCCTTAAATGCAATCTCTTTGAGCATACCTTTTGCTTCTAATGGAAAATAATTAATCTTAATGGATTCTTCTGTACCACAGAACACCACAGATTCTTATATTACAAATATATGAACCCTGTAATTCCCCCCAAAAGCCTGCTGCTTCTTTTCAATATTTTAAGCTTTAATGCAGACTGCTGTAAAGTGGTTCTATTCTATTAGTAGTTCCCGAGTTTAGCATAATATCCTGGGAAGGCTTACCATAATTGATACAAAATTATACATATAGAAAAGAATTGAATAAGGTATAAGCTGCAAGGGAGTGGATTTCACGGTTTTTGTTAATTCTTTAAATTTTGAAATCAAATGGTTTTCTCTTTTTGGCCTAAAAGAGTTCAGCTCAATTGCACATAAAATTTTCATCTGTAGCAACAAATCCAATGTGAAGGAAGAAATGCCATGTTAAGCCGTCTCCTGCTCAAGCAGTTTCAATTATATAGCTTTTAAAATAATATACTTGGTACATATACTTTGATTGTCAGGAGTTGGCAACAGTTTCTTAGGACTATGTAAAAAAAGTGCTACAAACTCAGTGTCTTCAAATAACAGAAATTCTTGTCACATATTTTTGAGTTCCCGTGGGTTTTGGGGAGAAAAAGCAGGAAATCAGCACAGCCACACTCCCTATGAAGAATTCAGGGGAGGATTCTTCCTTATTTCTTCCAGCTACTTATAGCCCCAGATGTCCTTTGGTCACTGGCAGCATCAGTCAGATCTCTGCCTGCATGGTCACATGGCATGTCCACTGTATTTATATCTGTTTCTCTGTGACTCTTGTTCTCAGGATAGCAAGCACACTAGCTTATGGGACCATGCTACACCAGTATGCCATCATCTGAATGTAATCAGTTACATCTGCAAAGACATTCTGAGGTACTGGGGCTAGAACTTCAGAGGGCTAGAGTTCAACCTGTAGTAGTGCTTTATTCATATGAGTTAAAATGGACTGATCCAGTGAAAGCACTTTTCCACCATTGTGTCGCAATTCTATTTACTGTTTCTCATGTAGAAACTAATAGTCTTGAAAGCTCTTATGAAGTATATTCTAATTTCTTGACCACTTATATAAACCTCTGAGCTCCTCGTTGTGTTAATTTGTCAGTACAAATAGATATTCTTATTTTCCTTCTTTTAAACAGTAGACATCAGACTATAACATTACTCTTTACTTATACTTTCACTTAAAATGAATCCAGGAAACTTGTCCAAATTGACAGTGACAGAAATAGTTCATGCTTATGTGGCATGGCATTTAATATATACATATACATATATGATTTATTAAAGATATATTAATTATAGATGTATTAAATTTAATGACCATGTAAGGTTACTTCCAGCATTCTCCCCACTTTACATATGATGAAAATGTACCTTACTGAATCTATGATATTCGCCCATGATCCCATCTTTCCTAAGTGACAGAGATGTGAGAGGAACTCAAGATTTGGTCTTATATCAATGGACTAACACAGTTCATGAAATTGTCCCTGTAAAAATTTCTTCATGCCTTTATAAAGTGAGATTGAAGTCCCAACTAATATCAGTGATTTACTTCACCTTTTGGAGCATTGTACAGATGCAGTAGAACTTTTAAATTTTGTTTTATTTTTATTCACGTTCCTATCAGCTCAATCCTTGATTTTGTAAATGAGTTTGCAATGAGTAATAAGTATACATCATTTTACGCATGCACAGATAAATATATATACATTCAATTTTCAAAGTGGAATTCTTTGTTCAAAGGATATATACTTTGAAAATTTGATAGATATTGGCAACTTTTATTCCAATGCGTACTTCTATCAAGGGCAAATGTAACTGCCTGTTACATAAAGGTTTACCAATAAATATATGACCATGCTATTCAATTGTAGACAATCTATTAATTTAAAATCAAAGATTTCAAAGATTTCAAGTAATTTTGACTAGAATTTTTTTTATTATAGATCAAAATGGCTGGTTAACTTTTCCAATTGCAAATATTCTGTTCATATCAGCATTTTGGCTTTTTTAAGTTGTCTCTTCCTGTGTCATTTTTCTTTATTTCTTTTGTATTTATTTACTGTGAATTTGACATCACTTTTATTCCTATTTCATGAAAACAAAGTATTTTAATAAACAAATAATAAGTGTATTTATAAAATGAAATGTGATTTTTATCTAAATATAAATCGTGAAAATGTGGTCAAGCTAATTAGCATAGCCATCACCCCACCAATTTATTTTTTTGTGATGAAAATTGTACACATGTATTATTTTAACAACTCTGAAATGTGTAACACTTTATTATTATCATCTGGGTTGTCATGGAGTGTAGTGGACCACTACGTCATGTTCTTACCATCTAACCGAAACTCATTTATGTTTTCCATTTATGTTTTCCAAATCATAGAGTGAAAAATCTCTCCCACTGCAAAGCTTTATATGAAATAATTCTTCATTCTAACTATTTAGGGAATTCATTTTCACATTTAAATTAATGTTTCAATTAAAGTGTTAGCTCATAGAAATTTTAAACTGCTGATCTACTACCTTCCTTTAACTGGATACCCATGTTTTACTAACAGCATTGATAAAGTAAATATATATACTATACTGATTTGAAATGACACTTTGATCATAATACTAAACTGATACATATGCTTGGTTCTATTCCAGCACATCAAATTCTGTTTATCTTTTGACTGTTAATGTACTAGTAATACTGCTTTTATTAATTTACTTTATTTTAAAACATTGTTTTTAACTGGTAAATTAAAATTATACACATATATAAATCAGATCAGACAATACATTTATGGAATACATTGTAATTTTGACATGTCTTCATTGTGGAATGTCTAAATCAAGATAAATAAGTCCATTACCTCACATATTCATCTCATCCTGTTGAAAATTTTTTGCTCTATTCTTTTAGCAAATTTGCAATATAAAAGACAACTTTTTTTGTTACAGTAATCATTCTGTGCAATGGATAACTGAAGCTCCCATCTACCTGAAACTTTGTACCCTTTGATTATCGTCTCCTTTTCCTCATCTACTTTCCACCCCGAGCTTCTGTTTACTATCAAGCTACTCTCTACTTATAAATGCTCACGTTGTCAAGATGCCATGGATGAGCAAGGCTGTATAGCATCTGTCTTTCTGTGCTTGGCTTATGGCTCTTAGCATAATGTCTTCCAGGACAATCACTGTCCCAAATGACAGCATATAATTATCTTATGTTTAAATAATACTCCATGTACCACATTGTTCTTCTCTATCCGTCTCGATGGACATTTAGATTGCTTCCTTATCTTAACAAAGGTGAATCACGCTGTGATGAGCATAAGAAAGCAAGTATGGCTTTAGCATACCAATTTCAATTCCTTTACAAATGTTCTCACAAATGCAGTAGCTGGATTCTAAGGTCATTCCCTTTTTGTTTATCTGAGGAACCTCTGTACTATTTTCTATAGTGACTCACCATTATTATAGTCCTAAATTTCATTTTTCACATCCTCATATAATTAGACCTTTTTCAGTACGCTTCAGAATATTCTATATTTTCATGTTCATCTGTGAATAATATAATTAGTTTTTGTCATTTATGTTTTTTGAGATAAGGCCTCACTTTGTAGTGCAGGTTGGTCTCAAACTCATGGTTATCCTCCTGCCTCAGCCTCCTGAATGCTAGGATTGCAGAAGTGCAGCATCACGCCTGACTAGTTTTTTTTTTCATTTTTTTTACAAAAATGCACGTTATTGTATCTATTGAATTTTTATTAAATTTACAGATTAATTTAACAGAATTATTAAGGTTATATGTTCAATAATTCCTATTTGGGGAGTGTATATTACCTATATTTTTTATTTTAAAATTTTCTTCTTGTATACAACTTACCTAATACTTTTAGTATTTACCTTATATACTTTATCATTTTTGTTGCTATTGTCAATGTGCAGTTTTTTCTGTTATGCTATCTCTTCCATTATAAAAGTAAAATGAGTATACTAATTTTATATGTATAAACCCTCTTCTTCTTATGTTTATTTCTCTCCTACTTTAGTAATTTTTGTTAATTTTCCAACTAGTTGTTTGCCTTTTCTATAGATACATCATTTACAAACAGGTATAGCTTTATTTCCTCTGTGCAATTCATATGTAACTTTTTCACTTGTTCAATACTTTAAGTTAATATTTGTTCATGTGTACACTGCCCACATTTATTTTTAAATTGGTTATATAGATACGTTTAGATATATATAATGATAACACACATCATGGGGAATTTGTACCTGTACATGATATATCTTGATTCATTTTTCCCATTCTCCTCAACCCCTCTTCCTCTGCTTATTGAGAAAATCTATGTTTTCCATTTTTTCCTTTCCATTTTCATTTTTCTTTTCCCTTCCTTCTTTCTGCATCCCCCTCCATAGTTCCCCTTCCTTTACGAAAAATTTTTTCCTATTTCACAATATCTATTACACATTTTTGTCCTTATTTACCCTTTTGATTTCTCACACCAGATAAACAATGTGCTATTTAAACATGTGTGTCCAATTTATTTCATTTAAGAGTATGGTCTATAGTTTTTTTAAAAATATTTTAATACTACACTGTATAAAAAAGAACACATCTTCTTTATCCATTCATCAGTTGATGGGTATTTCCTTTGTTTCCAAGATTTAGCTGTTACAAATTGTACTGCTATAAACATGGGTGCACATAAATCATTGTGATATGATGCTTTTAAATCTGGGAAAATACCCAGAAGGGAAATAGCTGGGTCAAAGGGCACCTCTAGTCCTACTTTTGTGAGGAATCTCCACACTGATTTCTACAGTGGTTGCACCAGTCTACACTCCTTTTTCCTCACAGCCTCTCCAGTATTTGTTGTAGGTTGACTTCTTGATAATAGCCATTCTTTCTGGGGTGAGATGGAATCTCAGTGTTGTTTTAATTTGAATCTCTCAAATGACAAGTGATCTTGAACATTTTTTCTTATATTTATTTGCCATGTGTATTTCCTCATCTGAGAAGTGTCTATTCATTTCAAATGCCCATTTTGGGGTGGGACTTTAAATTGGGGGGATCTGATTTTGTTTTAAGTTCTCTATATATTCTAGATAATTATCCTTGGTCTGTGGAACAGCAAGCACCATGTTTTTCCTACTCTATGGGTTGTCTCTCCACTCTCTTTGTTGGTTTCTCTTGATGTGCAAAACCTTTTTAATGAGATGAGATCCCAGTTGATTCTTTGTGGTATTTCCTGTGTGAGGGAAGTTTCTTTCATAAAGTCTTTAAGAGTTTTGCCTATTCTATCTTCCAGCAGATTTAGTATTTCTATTTTATTAATTGGATTTTTGATCCATTTAAATTTTAGTTTAGTACTTAATATTTCTGAGAAAGCAATAAATAACAATAGTGGTTATTTTTTATCTAGTTTTTTTTTGTACTGGGAATCGAACGCAGGACCTTGTGCTCGCCAGGCAGGCACTTATGCCACTGAGCTACATCCCCCGTAGTTTTTTACTTTTGTGGAAATGCACATACTTACTCTCCATTAAACACAGTGCTATATTTATTGATGAGAATCCTCCCCGGTGAAACTTACTTGTACTTTATTTTTTTCTATTTTAATGAGAGAAAGAAGAAAGAAAACAATAAAAATTATACCGAATTTTTATTATATTAAAAAACACATACATTCTTCTTTTGCTAACTAGCTTTAAAATCAAAGGTGTGTTGAATTTTCCTATGTTTTTCAGCATTTGTAAGTGAATTGAAATTTTTTCACCTTAGATGTAGTATGAGGTGTTATGTTAGTAAGTTCCCTATTGCTACATTGTCCTTGCATTCCTAAAATAAACACCACTTACTTACTGTGAATTTGTTCTAATGTCTTGCTGCAATGTTAATATCGCATTCTGACTTTTACATGAATTTCCCTAAATAAGATTAGTGCATGCTTTTATTTGCTGCTATTATTAGATTTCTCCTGACTGGTATTAATATAAATTTGTAGAAAATAAATATCCTGATTGGGGATATAGCTCAGTGGCATGGTGCCTACCTGGCAAACATTAGGTCCTGAGTGTGATTCCCAGTTCCAGAAAAAAAAAAAGGAAAAGAAAAAAAATGTCCTTTGGCTTTGTTCATTTCCCATGCTCCAAAGTAATTTCAATAGTTGTTCTTCAAGTATCAGAATCTTGCAGTGACTCCAAGTCACCTGAACTTTCCATTAGTTTTTATTTTTGAGATCTAGAATAATTTCTTTGACATTTTCTCAGATACTTCTCTGTAAATTAGTATGTTGAGAAAGTATGTATTATTGACAATTTTAGGACAGTACATTTTTCTAGAAAAAATTCCATTTCATCCAATTTTTATATTTATTGGCATTTTAGCCCTTTTTATTGCTCAACAGGGACTTTGGTAGTCTGGACAAATCATCTAAGTCAAAAAGTTCTATATGTTTAAAATAAAAAAGTTAACCTCTTCTTAAACTGCTCGTTGTGTGTCAAAGAAGCAAAAAATGGCTGGAAGACCTTCCAATTCAATGCAATATTGTTTTGTCCATGAATGCAACCATTCACCACTTGGAAACTAAGAACTCCAAATCAGCAGAGTTTCAAGTTGCCAGAACATAAAACAAAAATCTGTTCTTAGGTGATTTGCAGTCCTGGGAAGAGGAGTCACATCTACTGCAAACCTTCATGCATAGATCCTGTGATGGTTAACATTGGATGTCAACTTGCTGGGAGTGAGAAGCACATAGAATTTATTATTTTTTTATTTTAAAAATAAAAGGAGGAAAACATTAACAGACAGACAACCTTTTACAAAATAGCTAAAGAACAGCACGGACAATACAGAGTTATAAACAAAGTGGTAGGAAATTAACAATGCTTGTTGTATTACATGAGAAACACATAGAATTTAACAAGCCATGCTATTGGGGTGGGGGCAGGGGAGTAGGTTCAAGGTTGATTTACACTCAAAACAGAAAACTAAGGGAGGACACCTTCCCTAAACGTGGGTAGTGCCATCCACTAGGGTGGGGACCTTACTGGGAGAAATGAGGAAGAAAATGAGAAAGACCAGCAGTGTTTGCTCCCATTCTGTCAGCCTCCTGCCTGTCATAAAATGAACATGTTTGCTCCTTGGTGCCCTTGTGCCTTGATGTACATCCTCAATATCTTCCAGAATGAAATCTCTGAAATTTTGAGCCAAAAGAAACCTCTCTTAAAGTTGTATATCTCTAGTATCTTCTCACAAACACAAAAACATGACTGACAAAGATATTTCAATGAAATAGTTTCAATATTCTTTCAAATATATCCAATAAATTGTAGACTTCATGATTTGAAACCAATCATTATCATTTATATAAACAGATATGAATAAAGTCTTCTTTATAGGCAAGATATGTACATCTTTACTTTTTCTGCTTCAATGGATATCATACTTCTACTTCGGTCACATGATTTTATCCTAATTATAAATATTTAATATTTGAATATGATACTCCTTCTTTGATTGTACCATATGATTCTAATCTCTGCATTTTAAAAATTACATATTAACTTATTTGCCTTTGTAGTTCTTAGAACATAGTGTATAAAAACAACAGAAGTCTACTATACATTTGTTAAATTAAACATGGAAAGGAAACATGAAAGGAAAACTTTACCGGAAATATGTATATGAGTTAATGATATGAATGAAAAAGTTTTTTTACATAATTCATTTATTTGTGAAAAAATGTCACTTATTGAATATGATATTTAAACTCTGAAGGAAACAGGGCTTCACAGCTATTCATTTTTTATTATTCTATTTTGTTGAAAGGTAAGTGTTATAAGAATATTTGTATGCCCAGTTATGAAAAAATTTTCTGAATAATATAAAAATAATTGATCAGCCAAAAAGTTCAGTGCAAAATCTTTGTTTGCAACAAAGGATAATCACCTAGTTTACAAAATAAAAGGTAAAGAAATATAAAGTACCTAATTATTCAATATTTGTACTCATGGAATTTCTTAACAATAATGCCAAGCTTTGAAATTGTCCCTTCCTTTAGTTCTCTATTGAGGAAATAACCAAGGACTGTGGGAAACACACTTTGTAGGATCAAGAGGGTGAGGTGTTTCCCCTTCCAGTAAAAGAATGTGATTTTCTTGTTTGAATAATTCTGAAGCTTTCAGATAAAATAAGCAGGCACCGAAGTCGATCCCATGGAGAGTAGATTTGTTTGTCAGGGGTCCTTATTTGGGTCAGGTGGGTAATTTCATTTGGAAATACATCAAATCAACTCAGTAACCCAAATATGATCCTTGATACTCAAAGTTTTGGACTACTAATTTAGAGTTATAGATCTAAGAGTACAATCATCATGGTTATAGACGTACATTTTCTGTTACTTTTTCTGGAGGTGTTGACTGCATTTGTCTAATCTTATCTGGGAATTTTATAGCCCTATAAAATAGGTGTTCTTTGAAAACTACAACAGAATGTTTTTAGCCCTAATTCCAATAAATCACTAGCTTTCCAAATTTGTGGATTATAGATGATAATAGAAGGCCATAACATATCTCTATGAAAAGATCATTAAGCAAATCTAATTGCAGTTAATTTTGGTGTGGCTAATTTACTGTTAGTATGATCCGTGAATGTTTTTGTTGCTTCATGTTTTCTTTCTTGCAGGAGTTAAAATATTTGGAAGAATGAACTCTTTTGACATGGAATGTGACATTTGTGTGTTAAAGAATGAAATGTCAAAACCAAGGCTACTCAAATGTTATCATATTGTAATTGAGGACAATTAGAATAACAGAATTAATAGAGATAAGTTAATCAGTTTGTCTCTTTAATTCTTTCACTGTTTACTTAATTGTATTATTTAAAAGGACTAAAATGCAAATTGATTACTGTGATTGTGGCTTCAATTTTATTAAAGCTGTCAGTTGAAATATTTATGACAACATGAAACCAAACACAACAAATTTTCAGGCATAAATCCTTGTGAGATATTATGCAAGGTTGTGCTGCTGCTTTTTATTTTCCATTCATGTTCTGCACATCATCAGCAAAAACAAAGTGATACCCAAAACCTGAGTGGCTATAAGCGGTACTTTCCTGGAAAGTCAATGGTTCTGAGACCCTATATATACTACCCTGTTCTTTCTATGGCTAATGTATAAGAAGTTAATAGGAGGTGGTTCTATCTATCTATCTATCTATCTATCTATCTATCTATCTATATCTATCTATCTCTATATCTATAATAACATTTCATGCTATATATACTATAACATTTCAACACTGGTGTGTGAAAAGATTGTTTCCTTCTGTCTTCATCAACATCGACCATAGTCTTTAAAGTCGTTTTTGGCTATTTTCCCAATTACAAAGTATAGTTCATATTGTTTTAATTTACACTTCATTTATTACTATTGAACAATGATATATTTCATGTACAGACATATGGCAAAATACGGTATGTTCAGTCCCACACCAGTGAAATGAAGTGATTATCACAATGAAACAAATGGTTTATTTTTGGGTTTCCCTGTGCATATAAAAGTTATCTTTATGTTAAAGTCTATTATGTGTATAATAGCATTAAATCTAAAATGTGCATATCTTAGTTTTAAAAATACTTTGTTAAAACTTCTACTGATCATCCTATCGGTAAAAAAGTGGTGGCAGTAAACTGCCTGTTACAAGGAGTCCAAAAGCCTTCAGGTTGTTGAACCACAGTGCATGAGCAGTACGATCAAATGAAGTACAGTAAAATGATGCCCGCCTATATGTTTTAATTCTGCCCTATAAATACAAATCTACATAACCACATTTCAAATTAATGTGTCTTCCTTAGATTGATGGCTTGGAAATCTAGTTCTTTCATACTTTAGGTTTATTATTGGCTTTGATTAAGAATTAATTTCATTGTTTTTCCAAAGCCTTAGAATATTTTTAGTAACTCTAAAGCTTTTATAAAACATTCAGTATAGTTTTCACGTCTTATACTACTTTATTAATGCCCAAAAGTTATTGGAGTTTTTATTAAATTTTATATACAAATTAAGGAAGGTATTGAAAGATTTAAAATTTTCAGTTTTTCCATGTTAAGAGCATGTTTTGATGCCACATTCAAATAAAGTTGTCTACATATTGATTTTACTTATTTTCTTAGATCTGTAACTAATTTTTTTAGATTTTTACATTTTTGTTGCAATTTCTATTATTTTTAAGTAATTTTGTGTATGCAACTAGCATGAACATATTGTGTAGTCATTATTAAATTTTTCAGTTGTTTTTCTTTAATTTTCTATGTAGAGAATATGACCCTATGCGGAAAGATGTGTCTCCTCTGTTCAGTTACTTTCCTTTATTATTCTTTGATGCAAATCAGAGCTTTCCAGACAATATAAATTAATAGAAGTGATTATCAGAATCTTCATTTTCTCTTTGATTTGCAGGATAAACTTTGTGTAATTTTTTTGGATAATTATTATACTTTTAGGTAGGCAACCTTGACTTTAAGAAAAAGTATGTACTAATATAATATAAATTTAATTCAATAAAAGGCCTTAAATTCTATTAAATCTGTTTTACCATCAGAATATTTATTCATAATGATTTAAATCTCTAACACTTTAGTGTTTTATTATTAAATTAAATCATTTAAATAATAATAATAACAAATTAACTCACTTTAAGATATGTCTTTGTCAGCTTCCTTTCTACGTGACAAAACCTGAGATAATTTACAGAAGCAAAGTTGTATTTGGGCTCATAATTTCAGAGGTTTTAGTCCATGTTTGTTCTTCAGGGATGTCTTTTATGTAGCATGTTCTTGGTTTTGTGTCTCTCCCAAGATCCTACCTTCCCAATTTATTAAGAGTGAGATGTTGATACTTATTTGGCTCATTCCTCAGCCTTTTGGTACTGGACTATGGTGATGGTTATTACCCCAAACCTTCCCAGTGTTGTTATACAAGGAAGAACAACTGATTGCAACAGATGTGACTTCCTAGCCAAAGTAGTACAATTAGCAATAACAATATCCTCAAGCATAGCTTAGAAACTCGCAAACTGTGGGAAATATTAATTTGGTACCTTTAACCATAGGAGCAAGGTCTATAGTTATATAACTGAACTCAACATAAATTGGGAACTTGTGTGCGAAGTGTTTCCCCTTAGTGGTTTTACCCTGTGTTGGGAGTGTTTAAGTGGGATAACAGATAAAACAGAGACAAATGAAGAGAAATATCATTGCAGCCAGGCTGGAGGACAAAGTATGATATACAAGATTTGAGAAATTAGAGAAGAAGACAGAAGAGAAAGAATAAAGGAGTAAGCAAAGAACTATCAGTTAAACAGAATATTTACTCATGAAAAGATGATTAAATCAAGAGAGATATTTGAAGAAAAGGAGAAAGAAGACAAATATCTGAGATCAAAACAAAGATAAAAGAGCTAAAAGAAGAGAAACAAGATAAACTAGAAAAGTAGAAGAAAAATAAAAATAAAAATAAAAATGAAATAAAATAAATGAAATTCCTCTGGTGTCCACCAGAAGCCCAAAACTACTGGGTAGCCCTGTTGGGATTGCAAGAGTTTGTGCTAGATTTGAGGCTGATCTTGGCCTCCAGATGTATGAGGCTGGGGCCAGAGTCTTCAGCCTGTACTTTTTGTATATCCCTTAGCAGTCCACCCACTAATTACCCTCTTTCTCTCTGTGTCACTCTCCCAGTTGCTGTGCTACCCTCAGACAGAGAAAGGGGGCTGCTCCCATTCCCACGTATAGTTGGCACTTCACGGTCCTTGCTCAGCCTCCTGTGCTCCTCTTCCAGTGGTAAGTCTCTGTCCTCTCAGGTCACTAGTTGCAGGGTGGCTTGGGATGCTATGGTGCGGTCTGACAATCTTCTCCTGCAGGTGCCATCCAAGGCTGCTGAGTCCCAACTCTTACTCCTCTTCTCAGGGGGTAGCGCTAACCCCCCACTTGTTGCTGTGTGAGGTACAGTGCTGCTTAAGTCCATCAAGGTGCTGGTAGCAGGGCAGCATGTGTGGGGGGCTCAGGAGTCACGCTCTTCTACTTGTGCTTTCATCAGCACCTCCGCTACCACCGCCACCTGCCTCTGCTCTAATCTGTAAACTTTTGCCAGGAAAGATGGGGTGAAGTGCTGTGGAGTGAATTTCTGCTCCTGCCACTGGTGAGGGGACAGCGCTGGGCTGTTCAGTCCCTCAGAGAAAGGCTGTTCAAGCTCACACATCCCTTTAGGCACTGCTCAGATGGATGGAGTGGGGTTGTGCTGCTCCATTCACTATGTGACCCCGCAGTCTTTATTTTTGTCCCTAGAGGTTCCAGGTAGTGCTCTGGTTCACAAAAGGAAAGGAAAGAAAGAGAAGAAAAGAAAAGAAATAAAAGAAATAACATCAAATAAAATTTTTAAAAAGCTGGCTGCTCATCTGGGAAGGAGCAGTTCACTCACTCCTACCTGTGCCAGGAGAATTTGCTACTGGGCTACAGCATCCTCTGGAGTAAGTCAGAAAAGGCAGAGGACCCTATATCCCAGGTCTATCCTGTGCAGATTGATTTAGCTGCCCTCTTTCAGTCTACTCATTTTCCTCCTTTTGTTCTTTTAAACTTCCTAGTATGGTGGTCTTGTTTCATCTGTGGTCTGGAAATGCACGGCCAGGCCTGTGGGCTTCGTGGCCATTCTTTTAAGTCTTATATCTATGCTTTGTTTGATCTATGAGTATCTTATTTCAGATTGATTTTGGCTTAGGATATATGTCCCTCACTCTCCTCCAATTCCCTGTGGTTTTATAGGTGAATTTCTCTGAGTAGCTCTGCATATGGCTTGTCCTCTATTCAGCCATGTTTCTCAGGATGTCATCTTTTTAATAATGACCATTGTAATGTGAGAGGTGATATTTCATTTTGGTTCTCATGTTGCATTTCCCTGATGATTAGTAATATTTATCAAATTTCTATGTACGTGTTGGCCATCGCTAGGATTTTGTTTTGAAAAATGTATCTTAGGGCCCCTTGCCCATTGTCTTAGCTCATTTTGTGTTTCTCAAAGAAAACACCTAAGACTGAGCAGTTTGCAACAACAAAAATGTATTTCATGTAAATCTTCAGGCCAGGAAATCTAAGACTGAGTGAGATCATCTGGTGTGTGACATGTAAGAAAGTATCACTTGGTCGTAGAGAAGCAACGCGCCAAATTTGGTCTCTATTACACTTCCTATGAAATCATTGATCCCATCATTCTGATCTCATCCTCAGGAACTCTTAAAACCTTAATTATCTCCCTAAATCAACACCTCCACATATCAACTATACAATTTGGAATTCCTTACCAAATGCTGACTTTTGGAGGTTGTAGTCAACACAGAGCATTCATTTTTTAATAAAGTTACTTGGCCGCTTTTAATTAATTGTATGGGTTCCACATTTTTTGGATATTAACCCATTATCAAAATATAATTTCTAAATATGTTCTCCCATTATCTGGGTTGTCTTTTTACTATGCTTTTTCGTTTGCTATGCAAAAGCTTTGGAGTTATTGCAACCATAGTTGACTATTTTTACTGCTGTCATCTTTGATATTGGTGTAAAAAAAAAATCACTGCCCAAAGTAATGTTAAAGCTTTTATGCTTGCTTCTATTTATGTGGTGTATTATATTTTCTGAACTCCCCAAGAAGAATATAATAATTATGTACTACAAATATGTACTAACTAAAATAATAGGAATAGAAAAAAAGAAGCTTTAACTATGTTTTCTTCTACAAATTTTACAATTTCAGGTCTTGTGTTTAAGTCTTTAATTTATTTAAATTGACTTTTGCACATGGTATGAAATGCAAATTCAATTTCATTGTTTTATGTAGATATCTCGTTTTCCCAATGTCAATTAATGAAGACCATCCTTTACGTAGTGTGTACTGTTTACACTTTTGTCAGATTGACTATGGACAATTTATTATATAATTTTTGGAATTTCTCCTCTATTTTCTTGGTCTCTGTGCTTATTTTTAATACTGGTACAGAACTTTTTTATTACTATGTTTTTATAGTGTGCTTTGAAGTCAAGAATTGCAGTGCCTCTAGCTTGTGTTTGATAGCAACTGGTTTGAACAATTCCAAAGGCTAAACTTTGGAACTGTGGGATTGGTTTTATTCATCCCTTAGTTATTCCAGTTGGATATTTCTAATGATTATACTGAATCACTGAACCTATAAATGCCTGGGTATTATGGATATTTTAATAGAATAAATTTTTCCAAAAGGTGAACAGAGATATCTTTTCATTTATCTGATTCTTATTTGCTTCAGAAATGTTTAATAATCTTTGCCAGAAACTTTCCCTTCTTTACTTACATTTATTCCTAAGAATTCTATTTTTACCATAATAAATAATATTGTATTCTTCATATCCAGATACTCTTGTGTGAATGTATAAAATGTTACTGATTTATATTTGTTGATTTTGAATCATGCAAGTTATCCTAACTCTGTTCAGTAGTCATAAATTTTTGTATTTTTAAGTTGTTAGTATGTTCTATGTATATGATCGTACAATCTAAAGAGATAATTTCCTCTTCCTATCTGTGTTTGATGCCTTTTATTTCTTCTTTCTAATTTCTCAGGCTATAACTTCTTTCACTATGTTAAATAGGCATGCGAAGTCTAAATATCCTTACCTTTGGCTAGATGATAGAGGAGAGATATTTGGTAGGTTATACTAGAAGTGAGACTTTCTTGTTTTCCCCTTTTCTTTAACATGCTTCAATATATATTTGCTTAATATTTAGGAATTTCATCAAATTCTTTCTCTACATCTATAAAGGTAATCATATATCTTTCCTCATTAATTTCACACTCATTTTCCTTTGTACCCTTGACTATGTGATAGATTATTGGCAACATAGGTAATGTAAAGTTAAGATACAGTCAATTAGCAAGCTTTTCAGTCTTAGAGGCTTTAAAATTATACTGTACATGTCTGAATTTTATTTTATTTTATTTTATTTTGGTACTGGGGATCGAACTCAGGACCTTGCACTTGCCAGGCAGGCACTTATGCCACTGAGCTATATCTCCAACCCCTGAATTTTTTTCCACATTAAATGTTCCATAAAGGTAAACACTTCCATCTTGAATCTTTTTATAGTGTCATATTTTGTAGAAATTATACATTTTTGAGAGTTTTAAATGTGCTTACTTTTAGTAACTTCATCCAAGTGTAACTGATTAAGCAATTGTGTATATTTAATTTTTTTCAGTTTGATGAATTTGGATATATTCATGTGACAATGAGTCAATCATTATAGTCCAAAATAATATATAAATATACTAAACCTTTTTTTGTGCATTTGGGTTTTTGTTTGTTTTTTTTACTTTTTTCATGGTAAGAATACTTACCATGAAATTTATTATTACCTTCTTATTTTTTTAAAGCCTTATTTGTAACTAGCATTCTTTATTACTTCAGCTATATTATTTTTATTTTGTCCCCATTTAATAGATTTCCACTGGACTACTTAGTTTTTTCTTCCTTGAAATCCTTTGTGGGCATTAATGTCATAGAAATGATGGAGGATGGAATAGACATAAACTTCAAGACAGGATAAAGTAAAATTCTCCAGTGAATTTAAAAATAAAGGTAAATTTAGAAGTCAATAATATGAGATTTTAAATACTTCTTTGGTTTTATGTGATATACATTGCAAGCACATAAAATGATGAAAATTTTATATTAATGACCAAACAATCTATAAAGATGATTTTATAAAAATAACAATCTAAAGGGTTATATATATGTGGGAGCAAATTTTTTTATTCTATTAATGGAAACTCTTCAACTTACTCCCTGTTCATTTCTTTTTCTGAATAGTCTTAGGGAGTCAAATCAAACACTAGAAAAAATAGAAACAAAATATACGAAAATATGCACAGAAACAAGGAACAAAATGCATAATACACAGAAATAAATAGCAAATAGCAAAATGGTAAAATCTTTCTCTAGCATTAATTATCATAAATACAAATTGATTAAATCCACCAGTTAGAAGCCTGACATTGAGCCTTGTGTGATAGTTCTTGCCTCCAAACCCAACTGCTTGGGAGTCTATATGAGAAGGATCATAATTTTGAGGGCAGATGGCAAAATTTAATGAGATGTAGTCACAATAAAAAAAAAGGAGGGGATAACTGGGATTGGGACAAGGGAAAGTATACACACACAAAGATAGCTAGAATAATTCTACTGTTGATGTCTAGTGGTTTGCTGAAAGGAACAGTTAATGCTTAAATTTTTTTAGCAATTTTCATGCTTATATATGGTAATCTGAACAACTAATTTGAAGACAATAATATGCAATATAACAATCATTGAATATCTAGTCTTTTTTAGCAAAGCACTGTATTGTTTCTAGCTTTTTAATTACTTCTTATTCTCTTTAATTGTTTGATCAAACTTTCATTCTTACATCTGGTAATCTGAGCAACTTCACTGAAGATGACAATGTGTAATGTAACAACCATTGTTAATCCCTATTGTTTTGTTTTGAAATCCTGTGCCACTTTTATTGTTCTGTGTTGTTTTGTTTTTGTCTTTATTGTTGTTACTTTGTTATTTTTTTACTCTTTAAAGTTAAAAAGTAAAAAAGTAGTACAGATAATGTAGTCCAATGGTAGAGTACTTGCCTAGTATACGCAAAGCCCTAGGTTCAATCCTAGGAGAGAGAGAGAGAGGAAGAAAGTACAAAGGGAGAGAGAGAAAGAAACAAAAAACAAAGAGAGAAAGAAACAAAGAAAGAGATAAAGAAGGAAAGATTGACAGGATGAATGAAAATCATAGTCCAAATTCATTCCATCGAAACATAATTGCTTTGGATGCAGAGGCTTAAAGCAAAATTGAAACTGTAGAAAATTATACTCTAAGCAAAATAAACAAAAGAGAGTTCAAGTGACTATGCTAATATCATATAAAGTAGATTTTAATCCAAGCTGGTTCAAAGCACAAAACTGCCATTATGTATTTAAAAGAGATCAATTTGCCAAAGTATATAATCATTATAAATATGTATATATCACAGTGAAGGTCACATACTTTCGGAAGCAAACATCGACAAAATCCGGGAGAAAAAATAATTCCTAATAATAGTTGAAAACTTAAATACTCCACAATCAATGATGATTAGAAATTCTGCACAGAAGGTCACTAATAAAATTGAAGACTAAACAATAGACCAACATGACCTCAGGAGAACATATAGAAAAAGCTACCAAACAACATCACAATACATATTATTTTAAGCACACATGGCAGGTTTCTAAAATAGGCTATATGTTTAGACATACCACAAGTCTCAGTAAATTTTAAAAGATATAAATTTCACCAATGATGCTCTAAAACAAAAAGAAAATGAGTCTAGGAATAAATTTAACATAAAAATACTGGAAAATTAAGAAACACTAACAAACACTATTAACAAACCAATGGGTCAAAAAAGAAATCACGTGACAATTCCCTCCATAGATAAAGAAATAAACTAATAAATTGAAAAGTACAGAAGTACTTTAAAAGTAATTTGTTTCTTTGAAAAGTACAGAAAGTGACATACTTTTAGCTAGAGTGAGCAAGGTAAAAGAACAGTCAAATTAAGAACATCATGAATTAAAC
>NW_004955539.1:2060819-2110451 GCF_000276665.1 Chinchilla lanigera | reverse complement strand
AACTGCATGCAAAAAAAAAAAAAAAAAAAAAAAAAAAACAATGACCAAGTGAAATTTATCCTAGGTTGTTAGGGTGAGCAGTTAATGTAGTACACCATTTAAGAGAGCTAAGAAAACCTCTACATGAGCATCCAACTTGATTCTGAAAAGCAACATATAACACCTGATATGGTTTCATAGAACAAAGATAGCCTCAGACAACAAGAATTAAAGGGAGATTCTGCAATATAATAAGACATTCATGAAAAACCAAGAGTAACAGCTTACTCAATGATGAATATGTAAAATTGTTCCTTCCAAGTTCAGGTAGAAGACAAAGATTCTTGTTTCACTGTTGCTATTTAGCATTTTAGTGGAAGTCATAAGCAGAGTGATTAGTCAAGAAAAATAGATGAAAGGCCTACAAATGATGAACAAAGCAATGAAACTATCTCTGTTTGCAATAGCATGCTCCTGTACCTAGAAAACCCAAAGAATTAACAATACCAAAAACTATTAAAGCTAACAAATTAATTTAGCAGTTTCAGGAGAGAAAATCAACACGGAAAACCCAAGTGTTGCTACATGTGCACAATACACAAACAAAAGGGAAATTTTTAAAATGCTTCACTTAAAATAGTGTCTAATAGAATACCTGGAAAACACTTTCACAAGTAAGTGAAAAAGGTGTGCATTGTAAGATAGAAAACACTGTTGAAAGGAATTAGAGGGCTGGGGATTTAGCTCAGTGGCACAAGCACCTGCCTGGCAAGAGCAAGGTCGTGAGTTCGGTTCCTGGTACCGGAGAAAAACCAAAAAAAAAAAGAAAGGAATTAGAGAAGACCTAAATCAATAAGAAAGTCCTGTATTTCTGAATTAACGGTGTGAAAAGACAGTATTACTCAAATTAGAGTCAATGAAATATCTAGCCAAATAGATTTTTTGTATTTTATTGAGGCTTTTGCACTTATAGTCATAGGAGATGTTTTTGCATTTATTTCTTGCAATTTATTTATGAATTTGCTACTTAAACACTTGTGACCTCCTAGAATTAGTTATGATTTGTTTCTTTCTTCTGTACTGTTTGGAACAATTTATCAGGAATGGGTACTAATTCTTAATTAAATATTTGGTACAATTCACCACTAAAAGGCTTTCTATCTATTTTGATTGTTAAGCCAATCTTGTTAATTACTCTGTTTTTAAATTTTGTATTTTCTCTTTCTCACTGTGGTAATTTATATGCTTCAAGAAATTTATTCATTCCACCTAGGTTGTCTACTTTCCTTTCATATATTTGTTCATAATATTTTCTTATATCCTATTTCATTTTTTAAGCTAATAAGCAGTATAGCTTACTATATTCTTGAGCTTAATATTTTAGCTTTTATCCAAGTTTCTCATGGTTAGTCTATCTAAAACAATGTTATTACTCTTCCTAAAGTACTGAAATTATTTATTTACTTTATTGTTTTCCTGTTTGTTTCTTAAGTATATCAATTTCAACTCTGATATTGATAATTTTCTTCTTTTTGCTCTTTTCAAATGTTTTCAAGTGACTCACATGAAAATTTAAATCACTGATTTAAGACCTATTTTATCCTTAATACAAGCATTTATAACCATGAATTTTTATAAGAACACAATTTTATGGAAGTCTCAGTGCAATGTGTCTTTTTCTCATTCATATCAAAATATTTTCTTGTTTCTCTTGTGATTTTTTTGACTGTTTGGATAGATATAGATAGATAGGTAGATAGATAGATAGTTTAATTTCCACATGTTGGTCAATTCCCTAAATTTCCCATTGTTTTGGTTTCTCATGTCGTTCCAATGTAGTCAGAGAACTTACTTTGTAGAACAAGAATCATTTTTAAAATGTTGAAGTGTATTCCCTAGGGTGTGGCCAGTTATGTGGAATGTTCCCTGTATCTGTGAGGAAAAAAAAAAAATCTGTTCTCTACTTTTGGCAGACAGTGTTTTATATATTCCCATGAGATCTAGTCAGGTTTCTAGTTTTTGTCAAGTTGTCTATTTCCTTCTGAAATGTTGACCTACTTTTTATGTCCATTAATGATAAGGAGGAATAATATTGCACTGAAAGTAAGCACAGCATCAGATTTATCGATGTATCAAGGAATGTACATTCAGGTATTGATTCCACCTCTTGATTTTATGATTAAGACTACTGTGAACATTCCTGTACAAGTTTTTTTGTGTGTGAGCCACTGCTATCATTTCTCTTGCATTTATATGTATGATTGCAATCACTGACTGCATGGTACACTATGTCTACCTTTTTGAGGAAGAATCGGTGTTTTCTGAAACACTACCCTGCCTTGTGCAGTTTACGAGGGCTCCACTTGGTCTGCAGTGGCTGTTTATTTGTTTCATGTCAAGCTTTGGTATTGTCTCCATACAACTGACCCCATAAAAACAAACAATTTTTCACCAGACTCTTTTATTATTTGAAAGATTCAGTGAAAAATTGGTAGTAACTCTTCTTTTAGTGGTTAAATTCAGTAGCAAATCTTTTTGGATTGGATTTTTCATTGTGGGTATTTTTTTATTAAGTCAGTCTCCTTTTATAGATCCCTTTGGTTTTTCTATTTCAACTTGGCAAGTTTTGTTTTCTTAGGAGTATGTTCAAGATATCTTATTGATTAAATTTATTAGTATACATCTTTAATATTCACATATTCCTTAATTTTTTAATTTTTAATATTTCTAGTAAGAATCATTCATTCCTTTCTGAGTTTATTAATTTATGTACTATTTCTCTATTCTTGGTCAATCCAACTAAAAGTTTATGATGTCATTAATCTTTTTAAGGAATAATTTTTGAGTTGATATTTTTATTCCCCTTTATATTTTTTCTACTTTTTATTATTACATGTTTGCAGTATAGAATGGTTACATTTATTGTGGTGAGTGTTACAAGTACATGACACATCTTAATTCTTTTTTCATTTTCTACCCTTTATACCTTCCCTGGTCCTTCCATCTCTTGGTCCTATTCCCATTTACAAAAGTTCTAATTCTACTTTCTCCTTCATATTTTTTCAGGGAAAGAGGATGAAAATAAAGGATCGATAATCTTTATTGTTTTTGTATTCTCTAGTTCATTAATTTTCATTCTAATCTTTTTTTCTTCTCTAATCTTTATGTGCACCTTGTTTCATTTTTATCTTCCTCTAAAAATACTTTCGGTTGGAATGTTCAGCTAATGAGTTGAGATTTGGGATATTTTGAAACTATAGGTATTTATGGGTTATATTCCCTGGAATAGAGCTTCTGCAACACAAATCTCGGGAGAATAAGAAATACTGACATCATCCTGCTCTAGCGAACTGCCTTAACCTTGACGGAGGAATGCGAAGAAAGGGTGGGCTTTGTGCTTGCCTTCACATGGCAGCAGAAGAACTTCAATTACACTAAATTGAGATTGTGATCATGTCTCAAATGCCACACTCTAGCCCTTGCTTTTATGAAAACTGAACTAACTTTCCAAGTAATCCTTTCCATGTATTTTTTCCCTTCAGAAAATTTCCAGAGACTTGAAATAATGTGTAAGCATTATTTTTTAATTTTATGGCTATTTTGTTGGGAAGTGGATCTGCAGAACTTCTCATGCTACCATTTTGCAAGGGCTTCTCCATTTTTGAGGGATACAATTCTCAGAGTGCTATACAGCCTCATCAAAATCTTGCAAATTTGCTTTTAAAAGAATATAGCGTTCAAAGTGTGTAGAAAACCTGTTGGGGAAGTACTCTTGGTGGCTTTCCAAGGAAGTATTCATGAAACAGATTTATAACTATATAGTTTCCAAAATGGAACATTTTTTGAATAAGAGTTAGGTAGTGGTAGACGAATAAGAAATATTTTCAGTCATTTTAAAATCTGGCTGTATTTCATGAAGCAAGGTCTGTGTAGAGCAAGAAGTGAATTCACAGTAATTTCTTCTCAATAGATTCATGTCAGCTTTATAGTAACTTGAAATTCTTCTCATATTTGTCAAATGACTTTCTCAAAGGACTATTTTTAGTGAAATAGCCTGTTTTCACTGGTTTGGTTTATGTCAGGAGCTGTTAATCCAATGCCACTTTTAAATATGAATGTCAATCATATGCTGTTAAAATGCACTGGAAACTCTTAAAACAAGGTAAAAGACACTATGGAACCGCAAGTGAATTCCTATACATGTTACAGTGTTAATAAGAAGGATGTTTATGCATTCACTGAGTAATGACAAAATATTTTTTGTAACAAAAATATTAACATTTCCTTCAGCAGTGTTTTAGAATGTGAGAGAATAATGTGTGCCTACAGTCATCAATTCAAAAGGCTTCCTTAAGGACCTCAGCTACTACTGTGGCTAATACAACATGAATTCACTCATTTATAGTTTCGGAGACCAGAAATCTGTAACAGACTTCCCTAGAGAATATCATTGTGTGCACTGCGTTGTGCGTCCAATCGTCTCAATAGGAGATTCCATTTACTTTAATTTTCCAAGTTCCATATGGATCCTCGTCCTGCGTCACATATCTCCTTATACTGAATTTCCCTCCCTGCTTCCATGACAAACAGCCATGTTTTCTTCTGTCTTAAAATCTTTCTCTGCTAGTTGGGCTAACAGTGAATGGCTGCACTCCCAGTACTCTGCGAGTCATAAGCCAAGAGCTTCTCAAGTTTGAACCCGGTCTGAGCAATTTAGTATTTTAGTGAGAACATATTTCAAAATAAAAGGACGCAGGGATATAGTTCAGAGCAAAGCCTCTGGGTTTAATAGCCAGTCCCCCCAAAAAAGAATAAAACAAGCAAAGAACAGAAGAAAAGAAAAGAACAAAGAACAAAGAACCTCTCTCTGCCTCTCTCTTCTAAAGACACTTGTTTGTATACTTAGGCTCAGGTAAACAATTCAGGTAATCTCTCCATTCCCCAACCCTCAATTGCCCCACAAATGCAATGATACTTCAGTTGTCAAAAACAATTTATTCCAAATTCATATATGAACACTGAAAAGTGTAAAAATCGAACATATTTTTCTCAAAGAAGTCATGGAAAACCAAGTAATTGGTTCTGAGATCCTAAAGTTATATTCATAAATTCATTTTCATTTTTGCAGGACTTTAATAAAATTCACAATGATTTCTTTCTTTAACTCTATCATGGTCCTTACAATTTTCCTCTTAGCTTTACTACTAGTGTCATTGACTTTCTTTGGAGCCATGGTTATGACATTTTATGCAAATGAAGTGAAAAAAAGCACAATAATAAATGTCTTAATCCACTAACACAAGCATTACATTTTCTGGGGCAGAGCGGCACCTTAACTGAAGCACTGTCACCCCTTTGAGTCCACAGCAAAATGTGACACATGATTCACTCCTAGACCCTACAGGTCTTTTCTAAGGCTAATGAGTGGATTTGGTTTTTTTTGAAATATGCTATTTGAGTAGAGTGGGAATTTGAAGCTTGGAGCCATTTGACAACTGAGGTCTAACTGAATAATGTACATTTTGACTGTATAAGGTAACATTCACAGGTTCCACGCATTAATGCTGGATATCTTTGGTGTCATTATTCAGTCTTTTTCAGTCATTTAGGCAGGCATTGAGAAGATGAAGAATTACATTCTAGTGCCCTTATATCCTTTTGGCTGGAAGTCTATCACATATCACGCTTTAATTATTTTTATTTAGAAAATAACTAACTATACAACAGATCTCATTTTATGCTCTTCACAGATATTAACTTGTTTGGATAACAGCTATATTTCACATATGTGTGGAAAAATAACTTGACAAAGTATATTCAGTTTGTAATTAGAAGAGATAGGAGCTGAACCTAGTCAGTTTGCCATGAGATACTGGGTTTTTAATCATTGCATTTTTGGTGATAAATGCTGTTTATTTACAGAGTGAGCATGATTTCATGATTTACTGTAATCATGTTGCAACAGTTAAAATACATCAGTATTAGGTAGAGCTACAGACACCCACACAGTCCTTGTATGAAATAATTAGATAGATTTCATCATAGTTTTACATGTCTTTGGTCATTTCATTAGAAAATGGAAAGAAAAAAGTATATGTACTCACATAGTAAACCTAAGTATAAATCCAATTCCTACCTTTACCTCTCTTTCACCTTGAATTACCAAAACAATATAATGTAAGGTAATGAAAAAAATGAGGTCAGAGATACCTGATTTTGAATACGGCCACAAACAATTTAATGATCTATGAAGCTTTTGGTAAGATGCTTCATTTCCTTTAGTTTCAATTTCTTGTAAAATATAACTGAAACTATACTCTTAAATTTGTTGAAAGATTCAAACAAATGATATATATGACCTAGCAAGTACTGGATTTGTGGAAAAGTTACTTAACATTACTTAGCTTTGGCACATTCCTTTTATATACATGCATTTATGTGGAGCCATATTATATATCTGTACTAGATTGATGAACTCCCCTTTACTGGGACTCAAGACATGACACCTATAGCTTAAAGGATGAGAGTTTTACTTTGGTTCACAGTTTTAGAGATTTCAGTCCATGACTGTTTAGAATCCAGACAAAGACATTGTAGCAGAAACATGTTATAGAGCAAAGCTGCTCACTGCATGGTGGCAGTCGGAAAGCAGGGCACAGGCAAAGCATGTCAGAAATAAAGGGACGAGGGACTAGATGGAGTACCCAAGGTCATGTCTCCATGACCCGCCAAGAAGCACCCAGAAGTGTGCCTTAGTAATCCCGTGGGCAATCAAGCTGATAATCCTTCTAAACTGTCACGTTCCATTCTTGTAAACCTCTCACCCAAATGCATCTTTTTACCTTTTAATTAAGTTTATTAGTTTATTTTAGGTATATGTAATGATCACGTTCATCATAGGAAATTTGTACCTATACAAGACATAACTTGATTCTTTTTTCTCCCCTATTCCCAGTCACGCCCTTCAACTGCTTTTTCCCTCCTTATTACAAAAGCTTTGTTTCCATTTTTCCTCCTCTTCTCACATATCTTCTTTTGCTTCCTTCCTTTCACCCTTTCCCCTCCCTAGTTTCCCTTCCCATTTGAATATTTTCTTCCTACTTTACAATATCTACTATACATTTATATTTTCGTCCTTATTTACCTTTTGGTTTCTCACACCAGAGAAACACTGGTATTTAAATAAGTGTGCCCAACTTATTTCTCTCAAGAGTATGATCTCCAGGTGCATCCATTTACCTAGAAATGTCTCAAGCTTATACTTGTTTATGTCAGAGTAGTACTCCATTGTTTTAAAAAATAGATCTTCTTTATCCATTCATCAGTTTATGAGCATTTGGGCTGTTTCTAAGATTTAGCTATTAAAAATTCTGCCACTCTAAAGATGGGTGTGCATATATTGCTGTTATGATGCTTTTAATTCTTTCAGGAAGATATCAGGAAGTAGGAATTTCAGTGTGGAGATTCCTCAAATACATCTCTTTAAACCATGCGTAATTTCCACATAAACACAAGATCATAATTCCATTGAACAAAATATGACTATTTCAGATACAGCTGAAAACAAAATAATGCCTTCCCAAAGCCCTCCCAGTTCTACCTTTGTTCAGAACTCCAAACCTAAAGTGTGCTCTGAGACTCAAGGAAAATGCTTAGCAATAAATCCATGAATAATCAAAAAGGAAGTTGCATATTTCTAATATAAAATGATACAGTGTAGAAATGACCATTTCAAGTGGGAGAAACAAGAGGATAGAAATATTAGGACCAAAATAAGGCCAAACCCAGCAAGGCAAACATAAACTCCAGTAACCCCATGCCCAGCATTTGTGGGACACTGTGAGGAGATGTAAATTTCAGAGGATTTCTGTGGGCCTATTCCTATGATCTTGCTGGTAGCAGCCCACATAGCCTGGTATCTCCACTCAGACTTTGATTTTATTCCTATTGCTTCACCCAGTGCTCTCTTAGGGGCCAAGTAGACCTCCAAACATTCTTCCTTTGAAATCTGTGTGGAATCCACCTTGACCCCACAACTTTTGCAATCTTCATGCTTGAATGACCCTCATCCCATGGGTGATATTCAGGTCCACTGCCAGCAGGAACAGTAAACAGTAGTATTTAGACCATGGCTGCAGAGCCCTCTGAATGTTTGGATGGCTGAGCATAATAAAATGAATCCCAAAGAAGCAATATCAGAGTTGAACCTTATTGAATGGGAACCCACAGGCTGTTGTTTAAATGGAAATGTTACAACTTTGCATGCTTGACCCTGTTACTGATTTTTGATGTCGTCAAGAATCCATTCTTGTTTCAGTACAAATTACGTGGTTCCTATTTGACAGCACTGATCTCTTCAGCAACCATATTTTCTTTGCCCCCAATTTTACATGTAGCTATTTTCAGTCCTGAATTCATTTTTGAAATCATTATTTTATGCTTTTAGGTCTTTTTTGTAAATTTATTAAAAAACAAAATTCCATACAAAATTATAGGAGAATAACAATAGTTATACATTGTGTATTGTTATCTTCAAAGTGGTGACACAGAGTACAAGATATGGTCATAAAAGTTTTCCAAGTGATATTAGCACAAACCTTTCTTTTCATTGAACTAATGGAAATGAGTAGTATAACTAAGAGTAGTATAACTATTTTGTGTTTTTTCTTTTTCCGTTCCTTCCTTTCCCCTTTATCCCACCATAGTTTTGCTTTCCTTCTGAACAGTTTTTTTCCCAGTTCACAATATCTGTTGTACATTTTGGATCCTATTTTCTTGTTCAATTTCTCATACTAGGGAGATAGTAAGATGTTTACACATATGGGTCTGTTTTATTTCACTTATAAGTGTGGTCTCAAGTTGCATCCATTTACCTATCAATGTCTCAAGTTCATCTTTCTTTATAGCTGAATAGTACCCCATTGTACAGAAGACCATACCTTTTTAATCCATTCTTAAGTTGCTGGGCATTTAGGTTGTTTCCAAGATTTAACTCTTATGAACTGTACTGCTATAAACATGGGGTGCACATACATCACTGTGCTATGATGCTTTTAGTGTTCTGAGAATATACCTAGAAGGAAAATAAATAGTTGGGTTGAATGGGACCTCTAATCCTAGTTTTTTGAGAAATTCAGATCTTGATTTTTTTCTATAAACCCAACTAAAAGCAACCAGCAGCATCCACAAGACATACTAAATTCCTAGTTGCCTTGAAATTTCTTCTATCAGAACAATTAGACAGCCACCTTTAAATTCAGACTCCCACAAATTCTCTGGCCATAGGTGAAATGTGCACCCATTTTCCCCCAGAGTGTAATATGTATGGCCTCTAGTCCACTTCTCAATGCAGTCCTCATTTCTAGCTGAAGCAAGCTGAGCACCTTTAGTTCTGACATTCCTGAGCAATGCCATAGGACCAACTGCAGATCTATGCCTTAAGGATCACTACTACAATGCAGAGACAAGAAAAACAGTGACCTCTGAGCCTGTGCTGGAAGATTCTGAAATCTCAAACCAAGATGCTTGTACACCAGACCTGCTGGCATGATGTATATTAACCTTTTTTCACTCAGAGTTCACTGAAGGGTCATGTATATGGACTGCATCTCATACATCCAATTATAAAACCATGAATTATGGGAAAGGATATGTGCAATACATACAGTTGACTTGATTCAGCACCCTATCAATCACGCTTTCAATCATGTTGTGAAAGACCCCATAGAAGGCAGCCTAGACCCAGCATAACACTTTAAATTCTTGATCCCAATGGCCTCAAGAGCCTGTGACTTTTTCCTTCGTGCCAGGATAAGCTTGTTCACTCCAAGTATACTGTTATCTGATTAAAACTTTGCTGCTTTTTGCTTAACATCACATGCCACATCCAATTCTTTGTTTGCCATGCACAAGAATCTAGAAACCTATCTGGAACCCTATGACCTATCATTATATTTGGCAAGCGCAGGCAGGAGGTGAGGCCCTATTTTGGGGATATTTTTTATTTCTTCTCTTTTTCCTGTCTTTTTTCATGCTCTTGTTTGTTCATTGCAGGCACAGGTCAGACTGTTCAATGACATTAGGGTGTCTGCCTCATGAACTGAAAACTCCCTTGAAAGGATAACCCTGCCATGAAATGAAGAATTTTAGCCTCTGCTGGGAGCAAGATGACTTCCATGCATCAGTGAGGTTTGTGTGTGTGTGACCTTTCTCTTGCAACAAAGCCCCACAGCTTGGGCATTCCCCTTCAGTAGCTAGAGGTTGCTAAGCCCTGAGCCTAAACACTTTTGTGTGAAGGAGATCCTCTGAACTGCTCCTTCCACCCTCTGTCTCAAATCTGACAGGTATAATCTTGATCTGTCTGATACTATGGCTCCCCTTTTTGGGTGTCTGGAAACATATCCTCAATCATGCAGATTCATGCATTCATCCCAGTGATAAATCACACACACACAAAAAAAGCAATGGGGGCTTGGGATTTAGTTCAGTGGCACAGCGCCTGCCTGGCAAGTGGAAGGTCGTGAGTTTGATTCCCGGTACCAGAAAAAAACAACAAACAAAAACAAAAAAACAAAACAAACAGATAAATCACATTATTCATGGTATCTCATGAAGTCTATGAACTCAAACTGAGGAGTAGAGTTTTTTATTCCTCTTGTCTCACCTGAGAAAACCCAATCCTTTCTCTCCCATTCAGATTTTCTCCTGTCTGAAAACCCAAGTCTGTTCATTTGTCTGACATTAGTTATCAAGGAGAGGCAGAGAACTAGAGGGCAGAAGAGTCTAGGGTGTCCCAGCTTTCTGGAGTGGAAAAGGCCATCGTGTGGCCTCTGTTTGAAAGGCTCACAGACCCATGGAAAGAGTGCCACTTTAGCCCTCTTCAGCTTTCTGCCACAAACTTCCTGAGTCCTGGGACCACTCTTCAAGCCCCAAGTGTGAGTATTTCTTCCTGGGCACTGGGGATTGCCTCTTTTTATGCTAGTTCTCTTCCTCCATCTTACTTGGTTCTTGTATTCTTATGATAATTTTGGCCTCAAGTTTATCTCCCTATCTAAAATGCTACATGAACTGTGTTTGGTAAGTGACTTCACTGTGAAGTTTCATCTACCAGGAAATCCATGTTTTCATAATCTGGGTTAGTGAGAAATCAAGGGAGTTGGAGACAGAAGAATGGGCTGCGGAGGGGTGAAGAGACTGTACAAGAGCTCAAGTTTTTAAAGAAATTTCCTACTTGGGCCACGGGCAACAGCAGTTTTCAGAGTCCCACTTCTTCTGTGCTAGTAGCTGCTCAGATGGCTTCCTCAGTTTGTTGGTATCTTTCACTGAAGACTCCTGCTATCTCCAGATTTTAGACTGTCACCAGCCAGGTTCCTCAGCTATTACAGTTTCCTCAGATCTTTGCACGCAAGCTCTACCTGCTCTATTTGGAACGGTTGGGGAAGAAATTTTGAGGATCCAGAGGTCCCAATCACAACTGAAGACCATTTTTCAACTTACCCAATTCTGGCATCAAAGGTCCCCAAGAGACACCTACAGAGGAAAATTTGTCAGGGTTTTGTTGAGGAAAGCACTTACTATCCCTCTGTAGATGGGCATAACATGATGTTAGATGATTTTCCTAATGGGCCAGAGGCGTCTATCCAGTAGGGAATCCAAACTGCAGACTTCTGGTCCAAGGGGTGGGTTGTGGCCAAAGGAGGAGACCTAAAGTTCCACAGGAAGTGGCACTGGTGCCCACACAAGACAGGAGACGTGTGGCATTTGAATCCTAAGGAGTCTAGATTTATCAGGTGATGTCCTGAGGCTGTACGTGTCAGGACTAACCAGAGGCTACCTTATAAGGCTCTCAGAACATACTTCTTATTCCTCCTGCCCACAGATCCATCATGGAAAACACCTCCTCACTTTTACCTGATTCCCCACTTGGACACCTCCTCTTTTCAGTCCCTCCCCCAATGGGCTCTCTGCTTACGACCTGCACTATTGGTACCAACAGTGGATAGGGACAGCCCCTTGTTCCCATCTCATACTAGGTCTGAGTCTGCCTACCATAATGCCCAGACTTAGGGAACTCAAAATCTAAGCCTGCCACCATTCTACACCTTGGAGAAGTGGCAGGACCAAGAGGTACTCTTTGACTTCAGGTCCTGTTTTCAGTCATAGATGTCAAACAATGCAAATAGAAACTGGCTAAATTCTCTGAAGACCCTGAGAAATTTGCTGATGGATTCCATACCCTGATAATGGCTTTTGATTTGACCTAGAAAAACTGCTCAATTCATCATGGTTTCTTGCTGCACAACAATAGAAACAGATGATTGTAAGAGCTGCTAGACCAATGATGATAACTTTGCAACTGTACGGAATAACAATCAGGTGACCCATGTGTTATTTATGCCCCAAGAAAGGCCGAGGTGTTATTAGAACCCCGGGGATTGAGAAACTTCCAGGTCATCTTAGTTGGTATTCAGGAAGTTACAAACAAGCCTGTACATTTTCATAAGCTCAGAACTACCAGTTGGGGGTCTGCTGAAAATTTGCCAGCTTTCCCACACTGGTTTGAACAGGCCTTCTGTAAATACACTAATTTAAATCTACAATCTAAAGCAAGCTTCATTATCCTTGGACAGTATTTTATTACCTCATCAGCACTAGACTTTAAGAAGAAGCTCCAGAATCTCTAACAGGGCCCACAAGTTGGGAAAAGTCAATTGGTCTATGTGGCTTACACCATTTTTAATAACTGTGACGAAGAGGACAAGGTAGAAAGGGGAAAAGGTAGGCTAAAGTCACACTTGCCTGGTACCAATTTTCTGTACTTAACTGATTTCCCTTTGCTGAGACACAATACACAAAACTCACAATGTAAAAAGAATAAAGGGTTCAGAGGTTTAAAACAATGCTCCACTGGCCTCAAGGCAGAAATATCATGGTAAAATATGTGGTGGAGCCAAGCCACATACTTCATGGTGGTGGTTGGGAAGCAGATCACAGAAGAGGAATACAAGACAGGAAGATTGCAAGGGTCATATGTATTCCCCAAGCACTGGCCTCAGTGTCCCACCTAGACACACCCAGAAGGGCAGAAGTGTGCTTCACTTTTGCCCTGCATTGCTCTCCACCTATTCAACTGGACAATTCACCGTAACCTTCACATATAGGTTTGAAGGTTGTCTCCCCTCCTGTTAAATTTCAATATTGTGCAATTTGGATTGTTCATTTTCTTTTCCCAGTTCTGCACATTTTATCACACTGTGGCTACCTGTCAAAGCCAAGGTCACTCCATGAAAGGTTCTACACTGCTTCTTCCTGTATGTAAGTAACAAGCCCTTTCCCTTCAAATTTTGCTGCGAGTTTTCTGAAAAACATTTGTATTTAACTCGGTGTCTACTACAAGACTACAAGATAGGTAGTATTGAGAAGAAAGGGGAAAAATGGACAAGAACTTATAGGGAAAACCCCACCCTCTATGAACTATGAACAAGAGAATTTCTGTGGAAATATTTCTTATAGTATACGAATGTACATATATTTGATACTATAATTGGGAAGGTGGATTCATGACACTGCCAGAAAATTTATCTAAACTTCTAATTCCCATTCTTGTAGCTAATTAATGTTTTGCGATGACTCTTCTCACATGTTTGGGCTTTTAATGTTATTTCACAGTGTCTCAGAAAAACTACAGTTCCTATGTCATGATATATAACTCACGGAAAATGGTCAGTTATTCCCGCTATACACTGTATGATCCATCTGCTCTTACACACACACACACACACAAACCATTTTTTTAACAGACAGCTTCTCTTGTTTTCAATGTTTTCTCCAAATTCTCCAGGCTCCATCTGTTTTACCTCTTTTTATTAAATGCAGAATATTTGAAGCACGATGGTACTTGCCTTCAAAGAAACCACTGTAATTTACTTGTCCTTCCCAAGCAGTTTTAAGATAAGGAATGATGGACATATCAGTCCCATCACCTCAGTCAACTACTTTACTGTGAAATTTAGTCCATAGCATATGTTCCATGTTGTATCAGCTCTTTAGAGGTTTCCCAAGGCCTTCCTTATACACAGGCCCACATGACTTTTCTTTCATTTCCCAAGAGCAAACTTCTTCAGCTAAGGAGTAAAATTTGGCAAACTTTTGCTGAATTTTAAAGAATAATTAAAATATCATGATAGAGATTTAAAAACTACTTAATACTAGCTACTGGATATCATTGCACCTATAAGCAGTAGCTTATGACATTCCAGAAATTGATACCTCAAATATGTCCAATGTGCCAAAACAAAACAGAACAATTCACCATCTACAAGGGAAACAAAAGACTTTTAATCATCTATCCCCTATGTTTTCACAACCTTCCCCAAATGTGGTCCTTATTAAAGAGTAAAAATGAGCTACATCTTCTTCCATCCAGCCATGACATGCAATTTCATCTGTCCAGCAACGATAGGTTGTTATACAGACATTCCTTGTTTAATGACTTACTTGCTTCATGACTGTTTGGACCTATGAATCAAACTTATCACCTTTATTTTATTTGCAGAATTCTACACTTCTTGTTTGTCAGGCATCAATGTCTTTTTCTGTACAGTACACCTTATGTATACAGTGTTATAATTTTTGCTGATTGTACCATATAGTACACTACTGGAGTTTTATGTTCTTTTATACATCACAGCACTGCATGTAAGAGTTATGCAAATAAAAGCAAAGTCATCAAGTTGGAGTTTCCTTTGATTTTTTATTTGTGCTAAATATTGGAATGTGCATACTATATACAATTCCTAATGAAATTGATGCAGGGACCAATTCATTTAATGAACTAGATGCAGGAATTGAATTTTGCCACCAACTGAGCAGTGTCTGTATATATAAAGTAATTGTAACAAATTTATTTTACATTCTATTGGTCTTCCTCTTTCCAGCCTATCATGGGCATTGCTTCTTGTCAAGTTTTGTAGTGACTACATTTTCATTCCTTTGACATCACTAACATCTAATGAACTTCTATTGATAGATATTAAAGCCATTTCAAATTCATTGCCATCCTAAAATCCTGATGCACATCCATCTTTGCTATTCTTTTCATTTGTTTTCTTAGAGATGAATATCCTGAAACAATTGCATTCTTTCTGTAAGAGAGAATAGGGGAAATATCAATACATTATACATACAAATACACACACACACACACACACACACGCACACACACACACACACACAAGCTAGCTAAGATAATTGTACTTCTAATTTCTATTCATTTATTGAAAGGAACAGTTACTACTTATATTGTTTGATCAATTTGACATCACCATATCTGGTAATCTGAAGAACAACTCTGAAGATAATAATATGCAATATAATAACCATTGGTAATTTCCTATCATCTTGTTTTGAAATTCTGCATTGTTTTTATTTTTTATTCTCTTTAAAGTAAAAAAAGAGAAACAGTAGAGTAATATGTACATAATTTTGATAGGTTGATCAAATTACTGGCTGAAAAGAGTATAAAAATGCATGCCTATTGTATGAGTTAGCTTTCTCTTTGCTGGGACAAGATAACTAACACCACAACTTGAAAGATAAGAGGTTCAATGTCACTGAGGATTTTGTGGTTTTAGCCAATGGTTGGTTGATTCCATGGCAAAAATAGCATGGGAGAAAAGTAGAGTGGATCTAAGGTGCTCACCTCATGGCAGCTAGGAAGCAGAGAGTTAAAGGAGGAACTGGGAAAGGAGAAATAATTTGCAAAAGCCTGATCTCAGTGACACATCATTCCCAACCAGGCCCCACTTCTTAACAGTACACCCAGCATACCATCATCAATGGACTAATCCAACAAAGAATATAGCGGCCCCATGATCAAATCATGTTTCAAAAGCCCCACCTCTCAACAGATGAAACCTTTGCGGGAGAGGAACAGTCGTAATCTAAAAAATAACACTTACTCATGCCCTCATAAAACCAAGTATTTTCATAATGTTAAATTTTGACAAATTATGAATTACCCCTTTTTTTGCCCATACCATGCTGATTTTACCATAGTGGCTTTGTAGTATAATTTCAAGTCAGGGATTGTGTTGCCTTCTGCCTTTCTTTTGTTGCCCAGGATTGCTTTTGCTTTTCTAATCCTCTTCTGGTTCCAGATGAATTTTAGGAATGTTTCCTCTAGATCTGTGAGGTATACTAATGGTATTTTCATTGGGATTGCATTGAATCTGTACAATAATTTTGGGATTATGGCCATTTTCACAATACTGGTTCTTCCTATCTGTGAGCAAGGAATATCTTTCCATTTTCTGAAATCCTCTTCGATCTACTTTTTGAGAGTACTGTAATTTTCACTGTATAGATCTTTTACTTCCTTTGTTAGATTGATTCCTAAGTATTTCATTTTTATATGCTATTGTGAAAGATATAGTTTCCCTAATTTCTCTCAAAGTATGTTTCTTGTTTGTGTACTGGAATGCTATAGATTTTTGAGTGTTGACTATGTATCCAGCTATGCTACTGTATGTAGTTATTAAATAGAATAGATGGAAATAATTGTACTGCTGATGTCTATTGGTTTATTGAATTGAACATTTTATGCTTAAATTTTTTTTTCTTGACCAATTTTGCATGCTTATATCTGGTAATCTGAACAACTAATTTGAAGACAACAATATGCTATATACAACCATGGCTGAATCCCTACCATCTTGTTTAGTGAAGCTCTGTATCATTTCTAATGTTTCTTTTTTATTACTTTATATTCTCTCCACTTGTTTGATCAGTCTTGCATTCTTACATCTGGTAATCTGAGCAACTTTGTTGAAGATAACAATATGTAATATAAAAACCGTTTTTAATTCCTATCAGCTTGTTTTGAAATCCTGTATTGTTTTTATGTTTTTGTGTAATTTTTCTTTTTTGTGTATGTGTAGTTTTGTTTTTGTCTTTGTTTTTGTTATTTTGTTATTGTTTATTCTCTTTAAAAAAAATAAAAGTAACAAACCCATAAAATACAAATAAAGAAATAAATGAATTGCCCATGATGGTCATACATCAGTAAATGTGCACTTTGAGTTTTAGTACCAGTACCAATAGAATGGGGACAAACTTCCTAACACTCTGGCCTATTTTCATGTGTGAGATTATGGCTCACATTCTGTTCTTTGTCATGACAAGATTAGTAGCAAGAAAAAAAATAGATGATGATCTCCAGGGTGATAAAGAGAAAGCATCAAGGCAAATTTTAGGGTTTTTATTTTTTTTACAACTAGCTAGATTATCATAAGAATAATAAGTATATTATTTCATAAAGCATATTATTGGGGCAGAATTATAGATATAAAAGGATTTATAGGCAATAGTAAGAAAATAGAATAAAATACATAGTAGGACGGGAAATCACGCCTATCAGCTCTTTCTACACCAAAAAGTATTATTAAATTTAGTGTCACACAGACTCAGTGATGTATTATTTCTAATAATTCTGTGTGTTAGTGGGTCAGTTTCTTTGCTGGTTTTTCCAAAGTTAATTCATGTGGAGTCACTAAGCTATAGCAAGTGATGGATTAGAAGGTCCAAGATCACCTCCCTTTCATCTCAGGCATTTTCTTATTACTCTTGGCTGTAAAGGCTCTATCACATTTAATACATTCGTTTTTCCTTCAACAGTCCAGATTACCTGTTTCCCATGAAGAACTCAAGGTGCCATTCCAAGAAGTTGAATACTGAAACTGCAAGTCAACCTTGAGCCAAATCTCCTAGATTTACATGATAATATTTTTATAACATCCATTAGTACAAGGACAGATAGAAAACAATCTCTTCATTAAGGGGTTGGGAAAAGGTGTTATCTCTTAATAAGAAATATAACAAACCCATTGCAAAAGGCTGTCCTTATTAGGATATTAGAAATGCTTGGCCAATAACTTACCACATACTAAGTTCTTTTAAGATGGGAAACATATAATTTCAATTTTAAAATGTTCACTCTGGGTAGGGTAAGCTGAATGAATTGTACTGGCACAGATGTAGAAAGATCAGATAAAGGGTTAATTCTGAAATGAAGAATACTTTCTTTAAGATGTTTACTAAATATTACTATACATTTCTCACTCAACGTCATAGATATTGCTATAAATTTAGAGAAGACACTGATATTTTCTATGTTTATTGTCTTTCTAAAATTATTCCATCGTAGCTAAATAAGAATAAAGAAAGATAAGTCTCTATTGGAAATGGGCTTCAAAAACTGTTCAGAAAGTTTCAAAAATGTAATAATCAGGATCACCTATGTTAATTCACATTGGACTTATTCAAATGTGTTTCAGTTTTTGTTTAGAAAATATTACCATATGATCAAAATGTCTTAAAAATAATTTATTGATCTTTTTTCTCTTTATACTTTTGAAAAATTAGATAACTACCTTCCCAGAATCTTTGAGCATGTACTCCTTGAATATCAAATGATATTCCTGTGACCTAATTAAAATTTAAACCTTAGGAACTGGATGAATCTATTTACAGTCATGGAGAACTGATAATGAGAATGCTGTTTCTAAAAATGTCTCCATTAGAAAGATAAAGGGAGTTGATATTGTATGCAATGACGTGAAATGATATGCTGTTCAGTTCCAAGAAAAGGTAATGAATGAGTAGCCAAGGAGAAGAAAAAATATCCATTAATCCTAAGTAAAGAATTACAGAGTTCGGTTGAATAAGGACATTTAGAAAAGGAACGCAAATGTGCTAGATCTTTTCAGTCATCTAGTTATCAGACTGCAGATACTTCAATGTTAATTCTCAATATAGGTAATGGTATAGTATGACAAACACTGTACTACAGTACTAGAGGCATAAATTGCTATGATGTTTTGGAAAAATTTTGTTTTTGTGTATACTGAAATTTTGAAAATATATTTTTACTAAATATTTCTAATTATAGCTTTATGAGAGAGAGAGATGCATATAAAAGAACATTATCACAGTTCACAAAGGCAAAATATTACATTAAATTGCCAATAGCATACTCTTAAATAAATTACGAAAACTTAATACAAGAACTACCATGAAGTTATTAAAAACCACGTTTCAGTGCCTTTATAATGATGTGAATATTCTCACTAATTTTACTGATAATATCTGGTCATAAACTTCTTTTGACAATGTGGCCTCAATTATGCAAGAAATGCATGCACTCGTAGGGGGTTAATGCTATGGCTAAGAAGGAGTGGATGATTTGAAAATTTCTATTCCACTTTAAAATTCAAAATTGGGCAAGCATTTGATCACAGCCATTTAAGATTTATGGAAATTGGCCTAAGACAAAGAAAAAACTCCAAAGAGTTTATTAACAAAAATTGGTTTAAATCCAGTAAAAGTGTGTCTCTGATGTTCTGCTGTAAGGTTACACCCGTCCTTCAATCAGATCTGATGCCAGAACAACGTTGGCTGTGAGTTATTGCCAATACATTCTGACTTGATTTACAGTAGAAAGGGGGAAAATCATATCCCAATACCAACTATCAGTAGTCTGCAGCCTTCCTAATAGAATGTTGGTGTTCCCATTGGTTTGGGTAGATTATTGGAAGCCTAGTCACAAATTTAACACAGGGAGCCAGAAATTGATTATTTTATACAGAGGTTCAATAAACACTACATATAGAACTGTCCTACTCATCCAAATGCATAGATGCAACCCAAGGAAGCAGCAATTGTTTAAACAACCCTGTGTGTCTGAGAGATTATTGGAGAGCTGAGAGATCACAAGGTTGACCACATATTCCCAGATGACTGAGAGACTGTACCAATGCATATGAGAAAACAAAGAGGGCCCAGAGGAAAGCAAAAGCTGAAAAACTTGAAGATAACCTCCACAGCAACAAAATCCATACTCAGGTCACACACAAATGCACCACCAAAGTATAAAAACTTATTGATTTAAGTCATTTGACCAAGAACTTACCAACTGTTGCCAAACCACTAAGTCACAACAAATAAGCATCACCCATGAGATGTCAAAGAAACTGAAATAATTAAATGAAATGAAAGCTGAGTATAAATTTCAGCAACTACATATACCAAACAAAGCACCACAGGTTAATAAGGAAATCACTTTAAAAAGCCAGTGACTGAGCTGGGGATGAATCTCCACAAATGATAACATGGATGAACCTGGAGGACACTATGCTGAGAAGTAACCACACAAAAAGACAAATACCGCACTATCGCACATATACCTGGAAACGAAAATAGTGCAACGCATTGATATAGAAAGTGGAATGGCACTTACCAGAAACTTGGAGAAGATGAACAGATGTGCAACGGCAAGATGTTGATGAAAGGGTATGAGTTCCAGCTAAGAAAGGAAAATTAGCTTTAGTGATCTTGTCTCTTCCATGGTGTGTTTGTGGGAGAGGCTATTTGTACTCATGTTACTGTCCTTGTGAGGCAGTAAACTTACTAGAGGAGCAGGTGCCAGAATGACTCATGAACTCAACACAAAACAAGCATTCCATGGAGCAGAAATGAAAAAAAAAATCGAATAAAAATAACACCAGAGAAATAAGGTACATCATTAAACACACAAATGTGCATGTAATGGAGTAGAAGAAGAGAATAATGACAAAGGAATAGAGGAAATAACGTCTGAAAAAAACCAAATTTGAAGAAAAATATTAATCTTAAAATCAGAACAAATGCTAAATCGGGTAAAAGAAGAGATCTACATACACACACATCATCAATCAAAAGACAAGGAAAAAAAATCCAGAAACATGTAGACAAAAGTGACACAGCAGGTACAAGGGGACTCCAATAAAAACCACACCAGGTGGGCCTGGGGGCACATGCCTGTAATCCCAGCACTCGGGAGGCTGAGGCAGAAGGATCATTGACAGATCGAGGCCAGCCTGGGCTACAAAGTGAGCTCAAGGCCAGCCTGAACTGCACAGTGAGACCCTGTCTCAAAAAGACCAAAAAAAAAAAAGAATCACACTTCACTCCCACAATAAGCAATGGAAACCAAAAGGCATTGGGAAAACTTCAATAAAGAGTTGAAGAAAAGGGAAAAATCAGGCAGGAGTCTTGTATCCAGACAGACTGCTTTTCAGAAATGAAGGTAACATGAAGCTCTAACATATTACCAGATTTATAAAAAACAAGAACATGGGTGTTTGTTTTAACAGAGACTCTTTAAAAATCCTCCAAGAAGTTCATTAAGCTGTAAGGAAGTAAAAATAACTAAAATTCAAATCCACACAAGGAAAACAAAGAACATCACCGAAGGTAGTTATGTAGATAATTCCAAAACACAGTGTAATTGCATAGCTCTTCAGTCTTCTCAGTGATTTATAAAGCTATGAAATAAAACATTATGTTTAACAATATTGATGAGTCTCTCCATATAAAATTATTATATCTTTGCCAATAAGGCCAAAAAGGCAATGTGAGGAAATAAATTTGCACTTAAATAAGAAAATATGAAATGGTAATGTAGATCCAAGTGTAGAAAAGAAGAAATGCAAAAAAGTATGGTAAGGCTAATATGACAATATTCACTTCTCCATTATATTATGAAAATAGATAGCATAATTAAAATGTATTTCTGAGTTTTTAACATATACACAATAATAGTGGTACAAAGTGGAGAGAGAAACAGTGGTATATAGGGTTGAAAATTTTTCTATGCAACAGTAGACATCAATTATTATATATCTGAAGTATATTCTGCTACAACTGATAATCTCTAAAGAAATGTAAAAAATACATTGCAAAGGTTCCATTAAGTAAACTAAAATGTTACCCTAAGAAATATTCTTTTAGTGCCCAAAAAGAAAATAAAGAAGGAAGAGGGCAAGGAAAACAGACATAAGACAAATGGAAACAAAATGACAGATGTTCTTCAAAAGATACAAATAAAAAATTATTATGAGTGGCTTAAGCAATGAAACAAAACTCAGAGAATATTTTAAAAGATTAAAACTGAATTGTAATTCTGTACTACATACTGGATACAAACTTTAGATTCAAATGTAGATATATTAAATAAGAGAGGGGAAACATATCATCCCACTGGCAACTTTAACAGAGGAGTAGCTAAATATCTGACAAAACAAATTTTTAAAAGTTCTCAAGTTGTGGAATGTTGTATATGACTATAATCCTAGCATTCCAGGAGGCTGAGCCAGAAGAATCACAAGTTCAAGACCAGCCTGGGCAATATAGTAACATATAGAGATCCTGTGTCTAAATAAAATCTAAAAATAAGAGTTGAATCAGTAGCTGAGTGAGAAGGCCTTGTCAAATGTTTTTTAGTTCTTGGCTCCAGTACTACAAAGGAAAAGAAAACAGGTTGCTAGAGATAAAATCAGATATTTTAAAACTACAAAATAGTTAAATATTCAGAAATATATAAACTTTATAAGTATACATATCCAAATTTATAAAAAGAAAAATCAATAGACTTTAACAATAAAGGTTACATATTTCATTCCTCAGCTCTCAATAATGACAAAAACAACTAAAGGATAGATCATTAAAGAAATGGAAAATTTGAATAATGCTACAACCTACTTAATCTAATAGATACATACAACATTATACCAAACTGTAGCAGAAGAATCCTTGTTCTGAGACACAACGTTTTATAAACTACTTCCAATAAATCTAAAACAGAGTTATATTGGAAATTAATCCTCAAGAGAAATTTGGTTATTACTATGTGTATAAATTAAAGAAGAAACTCTTAAAAAAGCAGTGGTCAGAGAAAATATGAAAATGAAATGTCATAATTTGAGAGAAAGGAAATGACGATAGCACAACAAAAAGTATTGCAACTAAAACACTGCTTAGGAGGAAATTTATAGATGTAAACATTTACATTTAAAAAGAAGTACTAAATGAAAAATCCTTAAAGATATACCTTAAAATACAGGATAAAAAAAGAAAGTATCTCTTCAAATAGTAGAAAACCAATAAAGTTCAAATTTCTTTCTTTGAGAAAATCAACAAGATCACTAATTCTCTAGTTAGACTGACCAAAGACAAGGAGCCAAAGACACCCACTTGAGAAGTCATTTTGTCCTGTGTGATGGTATTGCTTAAAGCCTAATTTTACGCTTTTCCATATTTCTTACACTGACAATGCTACTTCCATAATCAGAAAAAGTAATGTTATTCAAAAGTGAAGGATCTAGTCACAGGTAATAAGCACAGTATTTGTCACGGTTCATTTCTGATATTTATTTAATAAATATACATGAAACAGCTAATCAGGATGGAGCCCTTCCTGAGCTACTGGGAAGAAAGAATAGAAATAACAGGATTTCGACTTCTACCCTTGAGCACTCAATATGGCTAATCATTCCTAGCAACTAGGAGTGTGAGGACAAAATCAAAATCTATAACCAATGGATCCTGCAATACACAAATTATTCTTACAAATACCCAATTTAATTGATGGGCATAATTTAAAAAAACCAACAGAGAGGAATGGGCGGGGTGGAAGAGTTGTGAAAGCATTCACAGAGAAAGTCATACTTGATGCAGAGTAGGAGTTCGCTACTGGCAGGAAGAATCACATAAGACACACAGAAGCAGAAGGAAGCACAGATGATTGCTCTCTAGTGTGGTTCCAACCACACAGAGGTGCAAGAGGAGAACTGGAGAGGATGCTCGGGCCGGAAGGAAAGAAACCCTATTACCAAGCTGTGGGTTGTAGCTAATATTAAGAAACTTTGATGTAAAAAGAAGTGTGACACATTATAATTTGCTCTTCACAGGGTTAATTCTAGGGTTACCTACTATGGAAGGAATCAGTGCTGTTATTCTTTCATTCTTGCTTATGATTTTTTCGAAGCTCAAAAAACAAAGTTGTGATAATGAACTCCATGTGTTGTATTTCTCGAAGAATTTTCTTGTAAATGAATGTGTCAGATCCCCAAGAATATGACTAAAGTGACATTACAAATTAAGATTACCATATGTCACAAAGGAAGGAAATAATATACAAATCATGTAGAAGACTTCAGGGAAAGGAGAAATAGTTTAAAACAACACAGAGGCTTGAGGAATTTATGCTCTAACTCTATTTAACCATTACTATGAAATTTCTTTATGTGTTTGCATCATATAAACTAAATATTTTACCTACACACAGGTGATAATGTGAACTGTAATTTTTATTTATCTGCAATTTTTAGTTTAAATTTATTGAAAGGAATAAGAACCAGGAATCACATAGAATAATAATTAATATAAGAATAGCTCTTATTTGTTCAATGTCATATATCCTGCTTAAGGTGACCATGTAAGTTCTCATATAAACAAGGACACTTAGGATGGCAAAAGAGGACACTAACTGATGATGATAGAGTTATAAGCCCCAATATGATGAATTGATATACATACCAAGTCAAGCCAATTTTCAGCCACTCTTAAGAACACAGTCCGAACAAAGTTCTTTTTATGAACATGAGGTTCAGTTCTTTTTTGATGACAAAATATTGTTTGCTTTCCAAAGGAGAGATGAAACATTTACAAATGTTGCCCTAGATTGAGGCCCTCTTCTGCAGGCCCTGACATATGGCCGTAAGGATACTGGCTTGCACAAAGCTACCTGAGGGTCTAAAATCAGAAATGTACTTTACCCACATGATGTTAAGCCTGTGAGTACACTTGCCTCTTAGGAAAGCCTTTTACCCTAGAGTCTTTCAGCAGTTAAATGGAGTTGTGGTGAGAAATGCAGATTAGGCAGAAGAAAATTCAAACGAATACATCATCTTCCACAGTGTGAGATAGCATAATCTAGAGCAGAAATTTAGTCCACCAGTTATTTTCTGTCTGTAGAATTAGCTTCTGATGGAAAGTGTAGATTGATATAGAGGCAGGTGTTGAGTAGACAGTTTAATACTTTATAGTTTCATTTGCTCCTTATTATGGGAGGTGAAAAACCGATGCAGTAAATGTTGGAGGCATCACAACACCCACTTTCAAAGTATACTACAAAGCCATAGTAACAAAAATAGCATGGTATTGGTATAAAACCTGCCATATGGACCAATGGAACAGAATAGAGGAAACAGACAACTACATGCACAACTACAGCCATCTGATTCTGCACAAAGGAAGCAAAAACACATGTCGGGGAAAAACCAATCACCCTAACAAGTGGCGCTGGGAAAACCGCGTGTCTACTTGCAGAAGACTGCCATTTTCAAAAGGCAGTCCCTATTTGAAAATTGATCCCTTTTCTCACCCTGTGCGAATATTAATTTAAAAAGGATCAAAGATGGAACAAGTCCTGAAACTTTAAGACTCAAAAAAAAAAAAAAAAAAAAAAACAGGAGAAAACAACTCCAAGTCATGAGAACAGGCAAAGAGTTATTGAATAAGACTCCAATAGCACAGGAAATAATAGTAAGGATGAATACATGGGACTACATCAGATGAAAAAGTTACTGCACAACAAAGAAAACAGCTAACAGAATGAAGAGACAACCTACAGAACGGGTGCAAAATTTTGCCAGCTACCTTTCTGACAGGTTTAATATGTAGAATATATAAAAATTGCAAAAACTTAGCAGCAAATAACCAAATAGCCTGATCATTGAATGACAAATGTGCTCAACAAACACTTTTCAGAGGAAGGGTATATTACATTTAAGTATATGAAAGAAATATTTAGCCATTACAGAAATGAGGATGAAAGCTACATGTACAAATTCCCCATGAGAAATGCATGTACAGCAATAAATTTGAAAAAAATTGAGATTTTATCTCATCCCAGTTAGAATAACTATTATTGAGAATACAAAAGACAGTAAATACTCATGAGAATGTGGGGGAAAAGAAACTCTCTACACTTGCTGATGGGAATGTCAGCTAGTACAGATACTGTGAAAATCAGTAAGGAGCTTCCTCACTAGCAATAGAGCTGCAGTTTGATCCAGCTGTATCACTCTTCAGTATATTTCCAAAAGAATTAAAGACAGCATTCTGTACAGATACATGCATACCTATATTTATTATGGCACCATTCACAATAGCTAGACTTTGAAAGCAGCCTAGGTTCCAGACATAGTGTTATATACCGAAGTATTATTCAGCCATATTTAAGAACACAATCATATCATTTTCAGAAAAATAGATGGAACTGGATATCAGTATGTTTAGTGAAATAAGCCAGGCTCAGAACCTTAAATATCACATGTTCTGACTAACATTTGGCATCTAGGAAGACAAAAAGGGGAGATGAAAAGAAACTTGAAGGATGTTACAGTTTGCAGTAGGACCCCTCCGGAGGTGTGGGGCAGGAACAGCATAGTGATATCAGCCTCTGTGTGTGCACGTGCAGTTCTGAATAAACTCTGTAATAAATTATAACCAACCAGACTGTGAAATGTTAGTGTATGACCCTATAAGGCAGACAAAGGCACAAAAATTACATAAAAGTGTTCAATTACACCACGTCCAGCACTCATCCTTTACACACAAATCCCTTGAATCAGTGGTGGCTCCAATAAAGCTGCTTCCAGAGAAAAAGGCCACAGTGTCCCATCTCTACACAAAAATCCCACAGCATTTTCAGGAACGGGACCAGGGTAAGGGAGGAGAGAAGGGAGAGGGTGTAATGAAGGAAGGTAATAACCAAAAGCCGTATAAAGATGGAAAAATGTAACACATTATTCTGTGTAATAAACACACCTATATAATTTTTAAATCATGCATTGAAGGGAGGGAGATTTGTGAAGGCTGCACTAGGTCATGAATCCCTCAAGTCATAGTTCCATAACCCTAAAAGCAATTTCCCAACTTCTTGGAAACATGACTACAAACTCTCTTAGTATAAATGTTGAAAATATGTAACCTTCTTCTAGGTGAGTATAGTACCCTGAAAAATCAGAGGACTTCAGTATCACTAACGTAGATGAATACTCACATTGGCCCATCCACTGCTTGGATTGAAAAATATGATGAAATGCAGTGCACACATGCTAATACTCATCATTTTACAGCATGTGAGTCAGTGGTCATTTACGTTTATTGTTTGAATATTTTGAACACCTCAAAAAAAGAAAAAAGAAAACCTTGTACAACGATTCATGGATTGTGTAATATAGCAGGATGTCATAAATAGAAAGTACATAAAAGTAATTGACAGTCCATAGTACTTACAGTTCCACATATTAGTCCCAAACTACCATCTTGCTTCTTTTTCAAAATCATCAGTTTTATTTACATACTCATATAAGTATTAATTTTCTTTAAGCGTTTAGTTTGGGCTCGCTACTTCCCAAGCACTGTGCTAGGTATTGAGTATATAACTGTAAACCAGACACTTCTCGTTTCTACAAAACTAATCCTTCCTATCTAGTGAAAGAAGACATTGTTTTTATCAATAATGATAAATTAAAATTATGATAGTACTTAGAGGGAATAAAATGTATAAAGAAATTTGATTTGCTTAGAATTCAGAGGCAAGGGAGCTTTCTCTAGTGAAAGAGTCATTGAAACTGACATAAATGAAAACTAAAAACCAGCCAAATGGAAAGTTGGCCCTGAGGCGGGAAAGAATATTTTATTTAAGGAACTGAGATAATTGTAATAATAATATTATTATCCTAAATTTATCTGGTTCTTAAATGTGCCACATTTCCCACTTCACTTATTTCTGTTTCTTGACATTAGCTTCTGCCTTTTCTTGCCTGTTCAACCATTTATACAATGTGTTCCGGCTAATTGACTTCACTTTTCTATCAGATAACATGACTTGCTACAATATTCCTAAACCACTTTTATTTTCCAAAAGAACAGTGTTCCAGAGAGTGACTACTCCTAAAGTCCTCAAAGTGTAGCGGTAGATTTACAGCATCTAGGGTTTTTCTTCTTAAAAACAATTTGAAATATTATTTCAGCACTTCTTGGGTTTCTTTCTCCACCTTTCTACAAGTCTGGATCTTGATCTTCAGTTTGCATTGAAGAAAGCTTCAAGTCTCAAGTATCCAGCAACTGAAAACCTATTCTCAGCAGAATAAGTTTGAAAAATGTGAATCAAGTATTTGTGACAATGAAAATGAGTAGGAGGAATACGTGCACTCACATGTATACATGCCCACAAACACGACACACACACACTCACACACATGCACACAGACACACGCTAAGTAGCCAGAGTCTACTGGCAATTTAATCTTAGACTTTCCAGTTTCCAGAGCTGTGAAGTTTGTTGTTTGTACATTTCCCTGTCTATGGTATTTTGTTATAGCAGCGCAAACTAAGACAGAAACTTTGCTGATATGCTTGTATAGGTAAAGCCCTCCTGATTGTATATTACAAATGCTTCTTCGATGTCTACCTTCCCAGCTAAATTGTAAGTGACTTATATAATGAATGAATAAGTGTTAAGAAATTAATGAGAAGAAAATGAAATCAGGTCTGGCCAAGCGTGTGGCAGCCATGGTACCCACAGTGGGTGCCATGCTGTGGGAGCTGGGCCCGTTGCTCGCCTTTTGGCTCCGGCTGGCCTCTACCTTCCTGCTGAACCTGCTGCTGCAGCTCACGCCCCCTTCCCTGCTCCTGGGCTGCGAGCTCTTCCAGGACCTTATCCGCCCAAGCTGAAGGGGCCGGCCACCTGCCGCGCCTTTGGCCTCAAGAGGTAGTGAGCTAGCACTTTCTGCCTTCTTGGTACTCCTATTGCTGTGGCTTCACACCTGGCGCAGACTCTTCGAGTGCTTCTTCATCAGGGTCTTCTCCAATGCCATGATTCACATTGTGCCGGACTGTTTCGGCCTTGTCTACTATGTCCTCCTCTGCCTAACTGTGCTAAGCCAAGTGCCCATGGATGGCTGCAGTGTGTATGGAATAGGGAAAAATCCATTGATGCAAGCACGGTGGTTCCACATCCTTGGGGTGATGATGTTTATCTGGTCATTTGTCCACCAGTATAAGTGCCATGTCATTCTCGGCAACCTCAGGAAAAATAAAGCAGGAATTGTCATTCACTGCAACCACAGGATCCCTTTTGGAGACTGGTTTGAACACGTTTCTTCCCCTAATTACTTAGCGGAGCTGACGATCTACATTTCCATGGCTGTCACTTTTGGTTTCCACAGTTTAACTTGGTGGCTGGTAGTGACACATGTATTCTCCAACCAGGCTCTTTCTGCTTTCCTCAACCACAGATTCTACCAAAGCAAACCCGTCTCCTACCCAAAGCATAGGAAAGCTTTCCTCCCTTTTTTGTTTTAAGATAACCTCAGTCAAAAAGAATGCCGGCTAGATGACAGTGTGAAGTCGGAGACTAAAGTGCAATTTCTGCAGGACTGGCTGAAATTCTCTGTTCTACTCTTACATCAAAAAGAATTTTATCACATAAGCAGAACAAGGCCCCTCCAGAAGATGACTCTTCAGAATGTCTTCAAAGAAGAAATGCTTCTGGCAGACCTGTGGTTCACTGTCTGCTTTCTGCAATACCTTATAAAGCCAGCCAAGTGACCACAAGTAGATAAGCCTTCTCCAGCCTGCCTCACAAGGACACTAACCATTACTACAAACAGCCTCGCCCACAAACATGCACCACGGAAGAGACAAGATCACCTGGGATTGCTTGTTAGGGATAATGAGGGATGTAGTAGGAGCTCGATAAATATTTGTTACATTTCCATAAAATCAAACTGGCCTTTGAAAATAACATTAAGCTGCGTGTGACGGTGCATGCCTGTAATCTCAGCACTCGGGAGGCTGAGGTAGGAGGATTGGTACAAGTTCAAGGCCAGCCTGGGATACAAAGTGAGTTCAAAGCCAGCCTGAACTGCATAGTGAGACCCTGACTCAGAAGGACCAAAAAAGAAAGAGAGAAAATAACACTAATATGTAACTTTACACCAGTGGTATCAAGAAAACAGTGTTTTTTTGAATTAGTGTATACTTTCCCATGCTACCCCATATTCCCATACTTGCCAGTATTACCACAGTATTATTCATACTTCCAGTAATGTAACAATTACAAGCCATTTCCACTCATCTTTACCACAAGTCATAGTCTAATGGGAAATTTTGAAAGCTCTTTAATTTCCTGTTGACATTCCTTTCAAGAGACTACTTCAAAAGTGAAAGGTTCAGAACATAAAATATTTTTGTACTTATGCATACAAATCCTTTTTTAATGCCCTGGATCAGTACTGAAGCCTCATTCATCAGTAATTATTCAAATTGGAGTGGTGTCTGCTGGAGTGGATTTCACCTAGCAGAATGAAATTGAGGATATCGAAGAGTAAAGTTTACACTTAAAGAAGCTTAGTTTAAAACATACCCATGAGTATGTCAAAGGGAAATAAATGTATAGTATTAAAGAAAAACTAAAAGTTGAAAAAAAACACGAGAGCCTGAGCAACTGTAAAACCTGCACGTGCATATAATGTATGATCTTCTGCCCTACTGGCTGAGGTATCACCTCCTTTTATGCAGATATCATATTATAGTCTACTAAGTAGCAAGGTTTTGCACCTGTACCTTGCCTTGGGCAACAGAACCTCAATTAACCAGACATGTCAAGTGCAGTTTTAAAAATGCGTTCTTCCCCCTCCATCCCCGGAGTTATGAAGTAAGGCTGGTAAATGGAGATTCGTGTGTGCATGCACACAATTTTTTTTCCAGTGCTGGGGATGGAATCCAGGGCCTTGTACATGCTAGGCAAGTGCTGTGCCACTGAGTTACACCCCTAGCCCTTTGAATATAGCTAAATGCATGCATAGAAAAACATATCCTGAAGTTCTTACATTAGTTATTATGTAGCATTTTGTCTCCCTACAGTCAAATACAACTTACGTAAGAGTACTCCATTGTTTGATCTGTTCAAATAAAAAAATTTCATTTAAAAAAAAAGAAAATGAAATCATAGTTCTGAGGGCCTTCACTTTTTGAAATAATTTCCAAAATTTCCACCTTGGTGTAATGACACCTCTTAATTCATTCAATTTCAAAAGCCTCTGGGGGGGCTGGGGATTTAGCTCAGAGGCACAGCACCTGCCTGGCAAGCGCAAGGTCGTGAGTTCGATTCCCGGTACCAGAAAAAAAAAAAAAAAAGCAAAAGCCTCTGGGCTAATTCTCTACTGGAAAGGTTCATGACACACTGTAAGATGACTGGACACTTATGCCTTTTGGTGTCAATTCATCAAATCTCTTCTTTGTGCTGGGAGCACAGCACTGAACAAGAGGACGGGATGGTGCACACAATACACCTGGACAAACTTTGTCACAGGAGCGCCCAAATAAGTCCCAAATATGTACTCAGCTAACTGAAAGTATCTGAAAGTAGCTCCACATTCTAAGACAAACCTGTGGCTAAGAATAGAGAGCTAGACGTTAAGGTCATTAACCTAGCATGTTATCAAGTTCATAAATTTCTCATCTGGCCCAGAAAGCTTTCAGAACAGTTAATGCATGAAGAAATTTTTTTCCTGGTAATCTTGTACAAAATAAGAATTCAATTTACCAGTACCTTTGATTCTATCCCCAGAGTTACTCAGAGCTTGTGTGCTTTGATATTTTAAATAAAAAATGGGAACAGGGGTCTCAAAAATCAAACTTTTACCTTCAAACCTTTTCAGGTTCTTTCAATAATAAATTTCCAGTAAGCAATCTTTATCTATTTCTATGACCAGACACCACCAGCATTATATTAAACTGGAGCAATAAAATAATACTAAAAACAGCCAAAGAAGATCCTAGGCTCATTTTAAATAATGCCTCTTGTGCCACACTGTGTTCTGCCATGCTTTCTTGCTCTCTGAACACATTGGCTGCTAGTTGAGGTTAAGGAGAGGAATGGTTTTCAAGAGATCATTAAGTTGTGGTAAACATTCACAGCTTTCTCCTGCTCCTCTCCATTCATCTGCTCAAGCTGTTTATTTGTTTTTCATGCCTCTGGGGGGCAAGCAACATGTCCTTGGTTAACAGTTCGGATCATCACTGCCCAGGAATGAAACTTTTCAGCACAGAACGACTTCAGTGGTGCAACTGAAAAATACAGAAAAAGGGAAAGAGACAGAAATCTAACATTATCTCATGATAGGAAATCATTTATATGAAATCACAGTCTTGAACAAAATTGCAAGGCAATTTTCCTCTTGTTAAAATTTTTAAAATCATAAGTTGGTGCAAATGCAATTTTAACAATATTATAAAACCATACACATGGAAATCCACAGAATTAGACAGTATAAAATACTCAATTCCTTGGCAAAATGCCTTAAAATCCAACAACTTTTACTTTCTAAATATACAAGTTGGACTAATGAATAAAATTCAAACACTATTATTGACCTTATGTATTTTATCCTTAAATTTTAAATACTATCTATTTAACAAGGAACAAGTAAAGTGTGTGTATGGGTGTTTCATATACACCTTGCACATATATGTGTGTGGATATTCATATTTAAAAATATCTGGTAAATTGTTCTAGTTGCAAAGAAGAATATTTATCTGTGACTTCCAATTCAAATATTGGAATATTGTACAGTTTCAAATCTGTTATTTTTAATTAAGGACACATTTATGAGAGTTATTTCTGCTTTTTATTCTTTACAGTCATACCTCTTGAGTACTATGGATGCTCTGCATTTTTATAGGGCAGAGTATTCTAAAATGGAAGTCGCAATTATCATTTCATCATTGTTTTAGATAATACTGCCAAAAGACACAAAATCTGAGAACCTTTCAGATGTCAGTGACTTTCTATATAGGGCAACATTATTTTAGTGGTGAAATGGAATAAAATGACATTCAGCTTCAGATCATGAGGCAAGCAGACCTGGGCTGGGAAAGGGTAGTGCTAACCATTGTACCAGCCCACTTTTTTGAGCTAGTGTGTGTTGGTGGGTGTTCTGTCACTGAGAAAAGATTGATCTTTAAATCTTTTGAATTATTCATTTGTATTTATAGAATACATACAATTTAGGAGGTTCTTGAATGATGTGTTTATATATGATAGCTCATGAGTGCTCTGCAATATCATACTTGCCTAGCAGGAAAATGTGTTCTAATTTCTAAAAGTCAACTAAGTTGATATAGATACTATAAATTTTCTTGTTACTTGACAGTGTAGATTCTGTCATTTCCTATATAAAAATTATTGTTTCTCTTGTTATTGTTAAATAGCTATATCAGAATGGGAAACAAATCTCAGGCTTTCAATTAGACAGCATCTAAGTTCCTGTCCTGGCTCTTCCTGAGGAAACTGTGCCCACTTTCCCCAATTCTAAAGTGCACACAAGTAGAAGAAGGACTATGGTTCACAGGAAGTGGGCCAGGGAGATGCGAGGAGAGGGGAGAGACAATAAAGGAGGATGACCAGAAATAACCCACATTGCATGCATTTATGAGTATAGCACAGTGAATCCCATCAGTTTGTTCAATTCTTGTGTTAATAATTACTGATGGAGATCATTATGCAACAGGCCTGAGCAGGATTTAAATTAACCAACGGACTTTCCATGTGTACTTGTGAGTCTGCCCAAGGCCTAATCTCCTTGTCTAGAGATGGGTGGTGGACTCACAGTAAGTGAGTCACTGATCCTTACTAAGGCCTGTAATGGCGGATGAAGCTGGAAAGCCTCAAAGGATAAGACAAGATCACAGCCTAGGACACCTGGGTCTGATCTCAACTAGATAAAGACTAGCCTCAAGCATCTCACTCTTGTGAGAATCTACCTTACCAAGTAAGGTATTACATTAATACCTACTTGAGTACTCTCCTCCCTTCTTTTGATAACTAAAGAAATATGGGTCACCCACAGAAGGTCTTGGTTTTAGCCCTGAGAGAATCTTGAACTCTCTGAGAAGGTTTTTATTCTCCTGGAGCCCTGAAATCATTCCATTTGCCTCTTTTTCACCATACACTCATTTGGGAAAATGCAGACCTGATCAGCCCACAGTAACTGAAGGGTGTTACTTACCTGATAAATTACAATAAAAAAGAAAGTGAAAAGATAAAAAACAGAAATGAAAAAAAAGAAGCCATAAATAAAGTGAAGACAATTATGAACTACGTAGATCAATTGGCCCAGAAAACCTCAACTTTTTATGACTGCTTTATTGACATATGATTATTATTAAAATTGTCATTTTAGGTGCATACAATTTGATAAATTTTGAGAAAGCCCTGGCTCATAAACTGGTGTAGTAGAAATCTCAAGAGAGGGCAACCTCCAAGTTAAATATACTTAGGATCAACTTGAATTCTTAGCAATGCTCTACCTTCTGTCTTACTTTGGGGCTCCTTCCTTCAGGCTCAGGACAATATGTCACCAATAAGTCAAGGCTCCATATCCAGACAAGTCAACATTCAAAGCAAGACAGAGAGGTACCATCTCTCATAAAGTCTCTTTTCAATGATAATAGATCCCAAAAGACTTCCTAGCCAGAAGATTCTCCTTGAGTCTCATTGGCCAGAACTGGGTCAGAGTTCCACTCCTCATTATTATTGGCAGGGGAGCTTTAGACCATTACAATGTAATTCTAATTAGCTGGCCATTTTCTACCATATTACATGAAAGGGACAGTAGATAACTGAACAAACTGGGAATACTTTCTGCAAACAAGAAAGAAAAGATTGGAAGATGGTTGAAAAAAACAATGAATACAAAGCACATCAAGGGGTAGTAGGTGAATACTGCTTACAATAAGGGTCACGAATAAGACACAGAACAAATATATTTTGACTATTCTAGCTTAATATCTTTATGACGTAAACTCCATACCAGAAATTGAAAGACTTTTGTAAAGGAACAAAATAGATTTAAAACTTTGAGGAGTATATGTAGTTCTTTTTTTTGTCCCAAACTCTTTACTTTCTTTTTCAACACTTTAAACATATCAAAACCCTTCTTATCTCACAGGAGAAAGACGGGCCACAGAAGACTTGTTAATCTGGACCTTAAAATAATTTCTCTGCAGATTTACTGTGCCTCCATCCTTCTCTCTGTGAAATGGGGATCATAGAACAGTTTTCTGTAGAGTGATGTGGGGAGGATTAAAAAGTGGACATAGCGAAAAACAGCCACTTAGATTACTAATATCACTAAAGAACTTACCATGCGTCAGTATTATTTCCAAGTAGTTTTTGTTTTAAGATACCACACATGCATGTATCAACAAGCATATGCAAAGAGAAAACACACTCATAACTTCAACTGAATATACTATGTGGTTAAGAACAATGCATGCTATATGTATATATGAAAATGCCACAATGAAGCCCATTAATTAGTAAAATTAGTATGCATTAATATCCAATAACTAAAATAAATATTAAAGTAGCTAATAACAAATTTTGTGGATTTGTAGATGAATAATCAGCACCTATAGGCAAGGTCAAGTGAAGGTCAGATAACCACAACAGAAGGGCCTGAGCTCATGGGTAAGGCAGATTGGCTGCAATCCTGAGTCCAGCAGTTGGTAGTTGTGACCTTGGAAAAATTATCTCACCTTCCTGTGTTTGACTTTCATCATCCACTAAAATTAAATGGTAATGATACCTACCCCATAGGAGTGATCTGCGTGCTCAAAATGTGTGTCAAGATACTAGCACGTAAGAGCTCAACAAATAGCAGTTGCTATCGCTTTTCATCCCCTTTTTAGTTATATTAAATACCTCTGAGGTTGTGCCTCCAAAATAGTCATGCCAGTATGTGAGGGGGAAATTTTGACTATTATTTTGATGGGGGATTACCAAGCCAATGACTCAGAGAATGAATGTATGTACAAAAACAAGAATTGACTGGTTAATTAATCCTAAATTGTTGATCCAATAGCTCTGGGTGCACATGTAACTTGATTATGATTTCTTTCAGTTATGTACTGTCTTTCTTAATATATCTGACAGGAAAGTGATTGAATTTTAATTATTCAATTTTAAAGTTTATGCCTAAGGACTTCTAAGCTTCAATTTAGCTCTTTCAGTGAGGTTACTGGGCATTCTCACACTGACTAGACTTAAGCTATCAAATTTCATATTCTCATCCAAGGTGCCTGCTAATATAGACACTAATCTGGAGCAAATCCTCAGTTTCTAAAAAAAGCCACTCAGGTCTTGGAGAAGAAATCATTATCATAATTTGGAAGAGGGTCAATCAATTTCCAAAAAGGCTGAAATTTATAGTTATGATTTTATTTCAAGGATCAAATTTGAGCTTAACAGAGTACAAACTATCTTTAGTAAAACACCTACCATACACTACATAGTTGGGAAAACTGAGGCACAAACAACCTTGTAACTTGTCCAAAGTGGTAAAATGAATAAATTTGTTAAGTAAAAGCAAGTCAACTGGCCATATCCAAAATTATCCATTCAATCTTTTTGCTGAGATAAATAATAATTAAATTGTAACTCTTCACATTCTCAAAGAGAAAATCCTTAAGGAAAAACCCAATTCTACCATTGTGGTCATATTTTTTTGTGTTGTTTAAAAGCTTTTTTTCTGTCTATGGCCTCTGGTCTCCTAAAAGAGAGAGGAGAGAGAGAGAGAGAATGAGAGAGTGAGAGAGAGAATGAGGAAGAGAGTGAGAGAGAGAGGAAAAAAGAGAGGAGAAGGAAGAGGAAAAGGAAAAAAGAGGAGGAGGAGGAGAAGAAGAAGGGGGAGGAAGAGGGAGAGGAAGAGAAAGGAGCCAGACAGAGAGAGACAACTGATGTTGCAAGCTTAGAAAAAAATTATAAGAAATCCACTCCCCACAGTTCACCCAGAAATGCATCAGAACAAACAAGCAGGGCTGTTGGATATGGCCGCCCACAGGATGGAGTTCCCCAGCGAGCTCACACCTGCCAGGTTGATCCAGACTGCCTACATCTATGGCTTTAATTCTGCTTAGCTCTCAAGAGGAATAACTGACGTTGACTACATTACCAGCATTAGCTACTTCAGGAAAAATCCATATTCCCTTGTAGTCTGTAGCTTCCTAGAGCCCAAGGACCCTGTCTGCTCTCCTCAGTTCTATACCCCAAATGGCTACCTCCATGTTTGACATATGTTACATGCTTGATACACATTTCCTGAATGGATAAGGATTTGAAATCTTTGTGGAAAGTACATGAGGTTTTAACTCTTGGTTATGAGAATGAGCTAGAGATCTGGGAGCACCAAAGTCAACCAATTTGAATACACAAGCCTCAGTTCCTTTGAACTTTGGGAAGTAAACTGTCACGAAATCTCACTTGACTAGTGCCCCAGTGGGGGTAGAATTGTCCTATATTAAATGATGTGATGTTCCACAAACTGACCCGTTTATTATTCGAAGCTGTAAATGGATGTAAGGGCGGCACAGTAGCTCTCAACTGCCAGTATTCAACAGATATTATCTCAGATGCACAGATCTATGTTAGCCAAAGTCACACCTCCATTTGTGGATAGCCTGTATCCAGTGAATAATTACTATGGCAATATAAAAGCCCAGAAACCTTGTCAAGACAAATAAAATTCTAAAAGGCTGTCCTAGCTTCGAAATGGCATGTGACCATGGCTAAGGCCTTTGTTCAGACTCTCAAAAATCAGCTTCTCTGTGTCCAGTTCTGTTTCTCTCTTTTTCCACTGCTACCGATTCCAAAGACATTCCTTATTGAACATTCCACATTCTCATGTTTGTCCACTAACTGCTTCCTGGAGAACCTAATCTACCACAGATACCACTGTATCCACCTTTGTACTGTCATACATTCCTCATGCGGGAAGTCTCTAGCCTAGCACTCCAAGACTTTCCCTGTCCAAGACTTGAGGGTCAGATAAGCTTGCCAATCAGGTATGTGTGTAGCTAATCACAAAGGTACAAAGAGGAGGAAGGAAGTTTCTACTTTTCCTAGTTAGACCTGAGAAATGTGGGGTGAGTGTGTTCCTTCCCTAGATACTGATAGAGGTATTTCTCTAAAATATGCCTAAGGAGACTGGAGTTGAATAGGACCAGCACAGCACCCTATAGGACCAAGGAAGCACAACATCCTTTTGAGTTCCCAAGTACTTTGGTAGAAATAATTATGAATTTGGCAAAGTTCACAATACGCCATGCTTCTCTTAGTTTAATAGTAATGCTTCCATTATGTAAAATTCAGTAAAATTAGCTCTTCCAGAAGGTGAATATTGTTTTCCTCTGTGACTTTTCACACACTCAGACATGTATCTGAAGTGTGGCGTAAGATCAACATTGGGCTGCTGGTAGACTTCGTTATACTATGAGTGTACAACACAAGCAATCTGACTGTTCAGTTATTGCACCTTACTCATACTGAATATTTTGCATGCCATCCTTACCTAATATATGTGGCTTTCCGGTCTATGGTGTTATACAGTACGCTGTTGTATTGATAACTGTTAATTCTGGTTCTCTTAGAGTTTTCTTTCCCTTTTTCCCTTTGTGCTTCTGCACTTATTCCTTTCTTCTTACTTTATCCCTCCATCTCCCTACCTCCAGCACTTTTACCCATCCCCTCTCTCCTTCTTCCATTCTTTGTGTTTTATTATGTTTATCTAATTTTACAAAGCTGTTATAGGTCCAGTTTGAAGTAAGCAGATGGCTTGAATGTACTGATGTATGCCTGATAAAGAGCCGAATATTGGTTTTGGATAATTTTGTTTTAATGAATCTAAAAGCCTTGAACAGTTAATCCATATGGTTTTGCTTATTTTTTGTACTGTAGTATTTTGGCTAGATTCCTGTCCAATGAGCTTAAACACATTGAACCTTCAAGACTTCTCATGTCCTAGATGAGTTCCGAGTACATTTTAAATGAGGTATAATTTAAATTTTGAACAGGAGGATTTAAAATTTGTAAGATTTTCAAAAAAACAATAACAATTTCTCAAATACTCATTATACACTTGGCATTGTGCTGCGAGCTTTTCAAATATTAGCCTAATTAAACATGAGAACAATCCAATGACACATGTACTATCATTTTTTATTTATCACAGATGTTGAAAATGAAGCTTGTTTAGGTTATGTATGATGCAAAACTCATACAGCTATTAAGAGATGAGGCCAAGACTTGAACCCACTAAGTCTGTAAATAAACAAACAAAACAAAATAAAACGAGTATCTTATCCATAATCTTCCAATTTTTTGTCGGAGCATAATCTTAAGGAATCTAGTATGTATGGCTATGTGTTCATTTCAGTAAGATATTGGTCAGTCATGATGTTTTATATCCTGGGCAGCTGTACGCATTGTGTGTGTACATACACATACATGCACAAGCATAATCTACAGCACAAAGTAATGCATACAATTATAGAGACTACTATGTCAAAGAATGCCTTCATTTTCTTGCCAGATTGATTTTTTTTTTTTTTGTACCAAGAATTGAACTCAGGACCTTGCGCTTGCCAGGTAGGCACTGTGCCACTGAGCTATATTGCCAACCTGTTGTATTTTTTTTTATATTCCCATACTTTCTTCCCATTGATTAAGTAAGGAAGTATTCCTTTACAATAAGCTATAGGTCATACATAGCTTCTCTTTTCCCTACTAGGCTGTGAAATTTTCTAAATCTACTTAGCTCATCATGGGACGCCCAGCTTTTATCATCATGGTTATTTCCTATTGGTCACTAAATATAGAAAGAACAACAAGGAGACAAACAAGAGAGTTACAAACTCTTATTAAGGAGTTACAGAGCATTTAAAAGACAATAGGCTGTAACTAGGAATGTACTGAGTATCTAAAAGTAGAAACACAGGCACAAAAATATATTATTTCTAAAGCCCAAACAATGTGAAAACTTCTGAGTGATGAAACCCAGGGTTCATGGTATATGGTACTATGAGGCTGGGACAGCATGACAAATCTGAAAGGGTTGTTGGGTCCTTGATGTAGAAGGCATTCACAGTGTTGTTGAGGAAATGAATTTATTTTATTGTATGTTTGATGGGGAGAAGGGGAAGGATTTTACAGATTGTATAATAGGTATTTATAAAGCTTACTTCAACAAGTGTCTGGGCTGCGACACGGGGCAGTAATGCAGGTGAGCAAAGGCGATGGTGGTCACTGAATACATGGAGGAAAGTAAGTGCATTTGGAATTTAAAAGAATGAGAGAGGTGCAATTGGCAAAATATCAGGAAAATAGATTGAACCTGAAGAAAAGTTACAGGAAAATGCTCAGAAAAAGGAACACAAAAAAAATACATGCTTGGGAACGAGCCAATGAGTTTGATTTAGTATGTCCCATGATTTTTATAGATGCACCATTTTCTTTACCATAGTTGAAACACAAAAACTATACAGTGCTACAGAAGACCACAGATATAGTCAAACAACTCTCCTGACTTTTATGTGCTATTCATGGAAATGAAATTTGTTGGGATTGAGTTAGTGTTTTTAATGATATTTCCTGAACACAATCATCTACCTAGATCATTTCACTTCCTCAAAAAAATTCCCTTATAATTTATTTTGTGCTCTGTCATGGAAGTTCATTCTCTATTATGGTTCCTTATAATTCATATGCATGGTTTCCTAATTTCATATAATGTTAAATTACTTATTGGCAGCATGTTGTATTACGTTAAACCATTTTTCAATCACAGAAACTTGAAAAATTATAAACAATGAAGCTTAATTCTTTTCCCTTTGTAGTTGCTCTGTTTTCAGTTGCTTTTAAAAGCCTCTTCTCTTTCTTATTGTTATTTAAAACTACATTTTCTCACAAACCAGCTACCTTCTGCGTCCTGCCAAGTATGTTGCGTACCAAAGCACCCCAGCTATAAAACAGTACAGAATGGCAGAGCCTACATTGAGAGGACAGGTAAGCCTTATTTAATGACACTTAAAATGAGAAAACAGGAGATATAGAAATACTCTTTGCACAATTCTATTTGGGTGCAGACCCTTTGGTTTTCAGAATGAGCTTTCAAGATTACATGGGATAGGTTTTCCATAGCATGGATATTGTCTCTGTTACAACCAGACATGATCTTTCCTTGCCAAGAGGAGATCTGCTCTAAAACTTCAAAGTAAGAAAAATGACAGCACACTGGGAAAGGAAAAAAAAAAAACTAGGCTTAATTGGGAGTAAGTGAAGCTAAGAGCAGAACTGGGATGAATTTGCCTCTGCAGCTAGTCACTGTTATGGTTACAGCATTCAGACAAATCATTCAAGGGGGCATGATTAACTCAGTCTAGAGCAAGCAGTGGTAATTGCTAATAGGACAGGTAAGATGGCTGGGACATGGAAGTAGGCTTTTGGAATGTCATGTTGCTGTGAATCTAAACAGTGACAGTAGCATTTATGATGGAGGTTATAGGCTACACCTGCTTGAGAAGTAGATGTAAAAGAAACCAAATTCAACCCTTCAGGGAAGCTGGGAAGCATAACATCCTGATATTAATAGAGCATCAGGATCATGAGGAAGTAAATGCACTAATCTTCTAAAAAGGTTATAGAGATTACAAGTACAAATGAAGAATACAAAGAAGGAGCACTCAAAAATATGCTAGGCATAAATGAAGGGGACAGGAAATGGCTGTCCCCTGGATACTTACGGACCCATGCCACTGGATACTTATGGACCCATGCCACACCTCCGAGACATGAAATACTGGGTTTAAGATGGACAGCATTAACACCAGGTCCCACTCATTTGTAAAGATGAGAATCCTGACATTCTGCCAGTATATTATAGTCTCATATAGTGGACCAGGCTAAAGCTACAGATTAGAAGGAACATAGCAAAGTGGGGGTGGACCTGCAGCTGGGAGAGTTAGGGAACAGCACATTATCAGGTTCATTGAGCTTGTCCTCACTGTTCATCTTGGTACAAATATTTTCTTTGTCTGCTTGGCACCCCCAGGAGATACATACCCTTTCTCTGATTCTACTGTTCTCTGAAATCATTGGAGTTACTTTGTGAAAGTTCTAAAACTCCCAGTTAGATATATTTCAGCTTAGAAGAGAAGCAGCTTCTACAGATGATCTGAGTTAGAATTTGGGGGTTTAGCTGGACTTTGCTGCATGAATCTAGAGGATGAAATTTTCATTGAATATAGTAAAGTCACAGTAATGTGAAGTAATGAAAATACTGATGATTCTTTTAATACAAGAGATAATGTACAGGAATAAGATTGTCTGGAAGATTCTATACATTTACATAAGACCCAAGGTGTTAGTGCTGGTTGTATTTGGATAACAGTATCTGTGACTGGCTAAGGCTGGGAAAGTCAAAGCTTGACACTTAGACTTTATACAAGCAGAAGAATATTTAGTTTAATCACAAAAATTGATTCGCTACTAAATTAGTGTTCAACTAGACCTTACTAAACTGAAAATCAGAGAAACTTGCATAGACCATTGCATTTTACCCTCATCCTTCACTCCCCAAAGCAAATAACTAAAAATTGTGGAAGAAACAATACAGTAACTGTGTATACCACTGTAAATTGATTGGACCTTGGCTCACTGTGATCCAGAATGATTTAATGAAAGCTGCTCCCAGAAATGAAACTTTGAAATCAACAGAGAGCAGAGATGGAAGAAAGCACTTTGGAATTGTTTGCTCAACTGTAAGAGTGTAAAGAATGAGATCAGACTCAGACTCAGAGAAAGTAAAGGCAGCCAAAGTCACAGCTTCGCCAGGAAGAGCCACGCATGGAAAGGGTCCCATTGCTCCCACTTCCTCCCCTGCATTCGTGTCCCCATCTGTTTAATGATAATTAGAGTAGCTCAGGTCTGGGTTTCTTAGCACTTCTCGTATGAAATAAACAAAACTCGATGGCTTTCTTGCATTCTTGCCATCAAATTTCAAATGAGACAAAATGGCAACTGAGTTTCCCATAGGTAGGGATGTATGCTTTGAACAAGAGCCTTAGATAATTGCTTCTAAATATAAGCTTTCACCACAATGCATGATTATAGGTAGGTGATCCTGCTCTGTTCCAGTTGTCTCCTTCAACTGATTTAAACTTGTTGTTGCCCAAAGACGCCAAGAGCCAACAGTGCCGCTTGCATTCCACCGGCAGGATACCGCGATGTGTGTTACAGATTTAGCTTCACCTGTACTGGTTCCTATTTCCATTTTTCCCTTATTTTCTGCCTTGTTTACAGTCCAGGCTTTTATTTTCTGTTGAGGCAGGATGCTTACATTGAAGAGAGTGTCTTAGTGGACTTTGTCACTGAAACACAATACCCGATACTCACAGTTTAAGGATAACAGGTTTATTTTGGTTCACGGTTGCAGTCCATGCTTATCTGGTTCAGAGGCAGAACGGCATGGTGCAATGGCCTGGTGGCGGACAGTTGCTCACATCTTAGCATCCAGGAAGCAGAGAGTGAAGGAAGGAGCTGGGAGGGAGAGGTAGACTTCTAGGTCACACCCCCTCTGACTTGCCTGCTGAACTCATTAGGGGGTGGATCCACTAATGAGCATAGCACCCCCATGTCTCCACACACATGGAAACTTTGGGGGATATTGTAGTTCAAAACCATATGACACAGTTTGGGATTATTTGCCTTGACTTCGACTCTGACTACCACCTCTAGCACCTGTTGGCTACACATACCACTATCTTATCACCATCATACTCCTGTCTTTGCACTGGGACTCTTCTCAACTGGGTCTTCCCTTAGAGTTACTGATAAGTGAATAAGAGCACCATGTTCCTCTTTAGTACTACTAGGTTATTTTCTACTTACATTGCTTCTGTGATTTGAATGAGAATTTTCCAACAGACTGCATGCAAAGGCTTTGTCACTAGGCCAGTGGTACTGGGAGTTGCTATGGATCTTTGAGGTAGGCCCTTTGGTCAGCAGGAACATGAGCTCAAATGGCATAGTTAGATCCTAGTGCTTGCTGTCTCTCTCTCTCTCTCTCTCTCTCTCTCTCTCTCTTACACACACACACACACACACACACACACACCACACACACTCTCTCTCTGTCTCTCTCTGTCTCTCTGTCTGTCTGTCTGTCTCTCTCTTTCTTCCTGCTTCCTGCCTTGACATATTTGCACTTGCTTGGACAAACACTCTCAGCATTAGTGATCTATCTCTGATCTATGTGGCTGCCTGACCTGTAATTGAACCTAAGTAAACCTATCTTTACTCCACGAGTAGCTCGTGTTCGGTATTTCATTGTAGTAATGCAATATTAAGTAAAAAAGGCCCAACGTGATGAAAGCTTGTCTATCTCCATCTTCAGGTGAGCTTATTTTGTCCCAAATGAAAACCTTGACATAAAACAACACATTACCATGTGACTTTTTTCCTTGAATATTAATGATGCCATACAAGAAGGAGAGATTTCATTTTTCCATGGTAGCTGAGAAGCAATGGCAGGCTGGTTTACTAGCCAGCTGTTAGCATGCATGGGTACAGAATGACACTACAATCAGCAAACAATTGGCTCAATCTTTGAAACATGTTTTTGTGCCAAGCGCATGAAGTTTTAATTATAAGCACTTTGAAATATTCATGGTTATTGAATTGCCTTATTCCCATGCAGAAACAAGATAAAAAGTTCTTTTGAAATCTGATGACAGAAAACACTTGATGCTGACAATACACAGTTGTGTAATGCCTAATGAATCACTCTTAGGAAATAAGCATTTTGCCTTGAGTTGGTTATTATTCTCAATGGCACACTACAACAAACCAAAAATGTGGCATTCATCATGTGTGTACGTTTTTATAAGAGATCTGATCAACACATGCAAAGATGACTTTGGCTAATGTAATAATTATGGGAGGGATCACCATGTCCTGCGCTGGGCCAGCTTTAGTTTCTCAGCGTTCACAGATCATCTCATTCCACCACTGTGACACTGACATTCATCCTACTCTGTGCTCACCGTGACATGACCCTTAGGCTCAGGATTCCACTTCTCCCTGAATTGTAACTTTGATGAATTCAAATATTTGATGAATTCATTAAACAAAATCCTATTTAGCACTATTTTGGGCTATGGTCTTTATTAGGCCCATACATGACTGAGAATAATGAAACATTCTCTTCTGCCAAAAAATTTACAATTTAACAAGTTAACCATGTAAACAAACAAGTGAAGTATAGAAAAAAGTAAGCCATGAAATAAAAATGTTAAATATAGTTGAAGTAATAATAAAACATGGTTGTCCTTATATGATAAAATCAGTCAGACCCTCCTCTCTTAATACTCATTCCAATGGAGCCCATAATTTTTTAATGACCACTTCCTATAGCTTTTGTGTTATGACTGCAAATGCTTGTGCTGCCTTGCTGCTATAGTTACTGTAACCACCCACCTCTCATGGGCAGTGCTTATCTGTGAAGTTCATGTTGCCAGGTCACCATTAAGGATACACAGGCAAAGTTCATTGCTCTCACAGTTTCACTTTCCTTGTTAGGGTGCAGTTGTTCTTCACTGAAATCTTTAGACTATTCCCATAATACAAAATTTAAAAATCACTTCCAATAAGCAAGTCTAAGACTGTGTGTGCCTATGTATGCTCCCCATGGTCACTGTGTGCTTGTAAGATCTCAGATTCTTTTGGTCCCTTTTGCAGACATAAGAAATCAATGGCCTTGGGATAGGGAGTATACATTTCCCCTTAGAACTCTGATGATTTGTGAAGTTTTAACAAACAATCTAGGAACAATCTAATATATGAAATCCTCTCAACTTTGAGTCCTGCAATTGTTCCTTGATCCTGCTTTTAAAATCTCTTTATATTCATTCATTCACTCTTTTTTGCAAAATGTTGACAAGATCCCGAGGTTAGTTCATCTACACTGATTACTTGAAATTTAATGGTGCATGGAGACAAGTTCATGAGAGTATTTTCTTATTTATTATAAAGCAAATTTCCAGAGCAAAATAATGAGTATACCCACAGTTAATACACTGTGTATTATTATTTTCAAAGTAACTACTCAGAGTAAAAGACGTAGACCATAAGCATTGTTACTCAGAAGAAATAAACAGGTAATAACACAAACTTTCTTTTCAACAAGCTAGGATTAACTAATAGTATAAAAGAAAAAAGTGTGCATATATATTAAATATTTTTGAAACAATTCAATATGTTATTTGGGGAAGTATCTGCACTCTCCATTTTCTATTTATCTCTCTTCTACTATATATATTATATTTATATATATTAAATCTATATCACAAAATATATGTGCTGCTCATATAACAGAAACCATGTGATATTTTGGGGTTTTTGTTTTGTACCCAGAATTGAACTCTGGACCTTGTGCTTCCTAGGCAGGCACCAGTGCCACTGAGCTATATCCCTGGCCCCTACCATGTGGTATGTAAACTTGTGTCAGACTACCTTGACTTCACATTGTAGTCTCAGGTTGCATTCATTTATCTACAAATGCCTCAAGCTAGTACTCTATTGTGTATAAATGCCACATTTCCCTTATCTCCTCATGTGTTGATGAGCATATACTCTGCTTCGAAGAGAAAGGTATTATAAATTGTGCTGCTATGAACAGGGTATGCATGTATCCTTGTAATGTGATGACTTTAATTCTTTGCAGAAGATACCTAAAAGCTGGCTCAAATGTAATTTCTATTTTCAGATGTATGAGGACTCTCCACACTGATTTCCATTGTGGTTATGCAGTACTAGTTTATGTTTTTGACATGTTTACTGAAGCCCAGCGTATAAGCAACAAATTGAACAAATCTTAATGTATGTCTTCTTAAAGTTTTACATATTTTTATGCCCTTGTCATCACTTACTAGCTCAACTGACTCTTTCTACTGCAACATGTTCCCCCATGTGCATCCCTTTCAATACACATACAAAGGCTACACTTTTAAAAATGTTTATCACTGTACATTAGTTTTTAAATGTATAACCATAGATTAGTATTTCTCTCTATAACTATTGTACAGTATTTTTTGTGTCTTGCTTCTGTGCTGGACTTTTTGTTTCTGAGTCTCACTCATGTTGTTTTATGTTAGAGTAACCCGTTAATGTTAATTTTAGCTTTTCTTCATAGGGATATAAAATTACTTACAGATTTTACTGCAAATGGACATTTGAATTTTTTCCAGCTGATGGCTATTATGAATAAAGCTACCATGAAGATGCTGATATGTGTCTCTTGGCAGACAATTTTCTCGCTTGGGCATACATTCAGAATATAATCAATGAGTCAGAAGGTACACGTATGCATACTGCCAATCTATTTTCCAAAGTGGCTTTCCAATTTTGCATTTCTACCAGCAACATATAACATTTTGAATTATTCTACATTCTTGCCAATTATTCTGTTTCTAACTGAATTTAATTTTAGTCATTCAACTGAGTGTGTAGCAGTTTTCCTTGTGGCTTTATTTTCACTTTGTCAATAAGCAATAATGTGAGCATAATTTATGGTCTTAAGGACCATTTGTATAACCTCTCTTGAGGAGTAGCTGTTCAAGTATTCTGTCGATTTTTATTGAGAGATAGATCTTCTTTATTGATTTGTATAAAGTCTTTATATATCTTGGATCCTTTAGCGATTCTAGACATTGTGTGTATCTTTCAAGTTTGTAGCTTGCATTTCTGCTCCCTAAAGGTGTCCTTGATGAAGGGAAGTTTAAAATTTTAATGAAGTCAAATTGTTATCAATCTTTCTTTTATGTTTAGTTCATTGACTGTCCTCTTTAGGAAATCTTTGCTCATTCCTAATTATAAAACTATTCAGTTATGCTTCTTGAAGATAATGAATAAAATTTTATGCATGGAACTTTTTAATGTTTATAGTGTGAGGTTGTGATGCAAGTTGCTTTGTTTTGCAAAAGGAATCACAGGTATTTTCATGTCATTGACTGAAAAGTCCATACTGCTCCTAGTGACTGCGATGCCATCTCTGTCTTCCATGGAAACCATGAAGGTATTCTTTTAGGTTTTCTTAGAGAAGCTTTATTTGTCTTGTATGTTTAGATTCTAAGAAATGCTGACCAAAATAACCCCCAGACTTAATCAGTCTCTGATGAGTAAGCTGAGATATAAATGATCTAGCCTTCTAAGCCCAGCCAAAAAAAAAAAAAAAAAAGACAAAGGAGAGAAGAGGACACCATTGTACAACAATAAAACTTCAGATAAGACAATATGGCACATTTGATAGAGCATAACAAGGCAATTTGGCTAATGTGCAGAGAGAACCAGAATGTTCCTAACTGAAACCCAAGAGATATTGAGGGTCTGCATAGTACAGGCCCTTATTCAATATGCTAAACATTTTTAGCCTGTGCCTTAAGAGCAATTGAAAGACATTACAGTTTTTAAAATTACCACTTTAGCTACAATTTGCAGGGGAAAAGATTATAAGTAGTTTATTATAAATCACAGTAGACCACAAGGCAATTTCAAAAGTCCAGTTTGGAGATGATTTACAGAACACTGCAAATAAATGTAGCATTTGGGTGGGAAGGGGAAGTCTATGAAGGGGAAATCAATAGGTTAATCTTTGATTCATTTCACTCAGTTGGGCTCTTAAACGTGCAGGTTGACATGGTAGCTAAGTAGTTCCATGTATAGTTATAAAGCTACAAGGAAAGAACCCTTCAGCACCAACGTTTATACCATGTCCTTTGTTACGTCTCCTTCGTCTTGAATGGTATTTTCCCCATCTGCTTTAACTGAGACATTTACACCCCTTTCATTTGGCATATCTCCTTTCAGGTGGACACTTCTACATCTATTTCATAATAGAGAGATAATAACAGATTCATATTTGTTCCCAATTAGTACAGCTAGGGCTCTGTTCTTCCCATAATAACATAAAATACTTTTGAGGCTTGTGATAACTATCTATTCATTCTGCATTTTCTTACATTCATGCCGTCATTTACCAACCTGGTTCATCTTACCTCCACTCAAAATTTTTCCAGTGTGCTTGAAAAGATTTGCTTTCTATAAAGAATATGTACTCAGTGTCCTCATTTCCCTGCAATTTAACATCTTTGTTTGACAAATATATTTTCTTCCTTCAGCCATCCCTGTGTTAAGGGTAAAACACGAATATTGGCATTACTTAAAACTGTTCTATTTGTAAATCATCAATTCAAGTATCTCACTCACTAATCATGCACAATGCTCTTTTTCTTTTTTAGGTGGTGCGTGTTGAACCTAAGGCTCTGCTCATGTTAAAAAAGCCTTCCCCACCATAACATTCTCCTCCCCTCCTCTTTGATCCCCTCCCTTCTGTTCCTCCCTCTCTCTCTCTCTATCTCTCTGTCTCTCTCTTTCTCTTTCTCTCTCTTTTTTCTCTCTGTCTCTCTGTCTCTCTGTCTTTCTCTTTATCTCTCCATTCTATTTTCTTTTTTGTGTGTGGCACTGAGCACTGAACCCAGGACATTTGCATGGAGTTACTTCCCACGACCCTCCTTTTTTTTAGCTTTTGAGACATGATCTTGCTAAGTGACTGAGATGCCCAGGCTGAAGTAAAACTTATGATCATGCTACCTTAGCTTCCCGGTGTGCTGGTACCACAGGCATCAGTCACCATGCTTAGCTCCCCGGTCTTTTTTTATCTCTTCTCATATCTTCAAATGTCTGGCCATATATTTTCTTCATTTGTGTGCCTCCGGGGTAATGTTATTTACCTATGATTTTAATCACTGTAGATATTCTGATGACTTTAAAATCTTCATATTCAAACTAAATCCCTGTTCTTTTTTTTTTTT